>NC_083225.1:8228667-8547531 GCF_032191835.1 Heteronotia binoei | reverse complement strand
ATAATTCCTCCCCCCCCCCCATTTCCTACATAATTTGCTTTATACAGTGCTAAAGGCGTAGGTGTGAGAGGAAGAAAATACACTTTAATGCTTTTCTGTATACAAAATCCTCCCCCAAGTTCCATATTACTAACTTTCTAAATTACCAGATGTTTCCTTTCATCAATGCAGACATTGCTGTAAGCTGTTTCTTTTAAAAGCAGATTTTCTATTCTTATCTACACTAATATCTTTAATTTCTCTTTATTTTAAGTTTTGCAGCTTCTTTTCTACATTAAACAACTGTTTACACCAAAAGCCGAACAGATCATTTATGTTCCCCTCACTGCCAGCGTCTCGTCCACACACCCCCCTTTCTCTGATGTTTAAAGTTTAATTTTTTTAAAAAAAAATGCTAATTTCTTTGATATTTGTACTTTTAAAAAGCCTCTTCTAGCTCAGAAATCATTATGTGGTTCAGTATGAAGTCCTCTTGCTTCTCAAAAAGTCTTCAACGGAGGCTGAAATAAATCAGCCTACCAGTTGACCATTGATGCAATTTACAATAAGAAATAAAGAAACAATGTATAAGTCTGTCTTCAAGATTCTTCAAGAAATACAAAGGGTACAAATCCAAATCTCATACATTGTATCTAACAAAAATCCACTGCAGACTCAAAAATGATGCACATCCAATGGCTCGTACATAGGGTTGCCAATCCCCAGGTGGGGGCAGGGGATCCCCCGGTTTGGAGACCCTCCCCCCACTTCAGGGTCGTCAGAAAGCGGGGGGAGGGGAGGGAAATGTCAGCTGGGGACTCTGTTATTCCCTATGGAGATTTATTCCCATAGAAAATCATGGAGAATTGATCCGCGGGTATCTGGGGCTCTGGGGGGGGCTGATTTTTGGGGTAGAGGCACCAAATTTTCAGTATAGCATCTAGTGCCTCTCCCCAAAATACCCCCCAAGTTTCAAAAAGATTGGACCAGGGGGTCCAATTCTATAAGCCCCAAAAGAAGGTACCCCTATTCTTCATTATTTCCTATGGAAGGAAGGAATTGAAAAGGTGTGCCGTCCCTTTAAATGTGATGCCCAGAACTCCCCTTGGAATTCAATTATGCTTGTCACAGCCTTGATCTTGGCTCCACCCCTAATGTCTCCTGGCTCCACCCCCAAAGTCTCCTGGCTCCACCCCCAAAGTCTGCAGATATTTCTTGAATTGGACTTGGCAATCCTACTCATACAAAGTATAAAAATCGATATCTTTTGACCATCCCTGGCCCAAGGGATGTCCGGCTTGCCTTTGCGGCTCTGGCCCTGGCCTGGTGAAATCAGCTCCCTATGTAAATATGGGCCCAACCAGACTTACTACCTTTCCGTAGGGCCTGCAAAATGAAGCTATCCCACCAGTCTTTTGGTTGAGGCAAGTGGGCGTCCTTACCTTACTGCTCATATCATCTAACAGACCTCCCTATGCTGACCAACTATTCAGACTGCTAGATATTGGGCCTACAGCTATGACATCTGTGACACCTAGGATATTTATATCTTAATTTATGAAATGTGCTATACCATCCATGCTGCATATTTTGATTGTTCGTTGATTGTCTTATGCTTTTATTGTTGGGTTTTTACTGTTTTACTGTTTTATCATGAACATATGAAGCTGCCTTATACTGAATCAGACCCTTGGTCCATCAAAGTCAGTATTGTCTTCTCAGACTGGCAGCGGCTCTCCAGGGTCTCAAGCTGAGGTTTTTCACACCTATTTGCCTGGACCCTTTTTTGGAGATGCCAGGGATTGAACCTGGGACCTTCTGCTTCCCAAGCAGATGCTCTACCACTGAGCTACCGTCCCTCCCCTCATGCTTGTGATCTGCCCTGAGCCCATTATGGGGAAGGGCAGGCTATAAATCTACTAAATAAAATAAATACACAAGTCCATTTCCAGGGAACTTCCATTCCTTTCAATGTGCTGATGTAGGAATTATGTGATCTCTAATGGTTCCTGCACACAAAATTATTGCGCCGGGTCACTAGCAGAACCATGCCATTTCCCAAAAAGGCTTCTTCAGGCATGCGTGCTCTCAGGACACATTTCTCCAAACTCTTCCAACACTTCGAGTCATGCAAAATGCATGTGAGCGGCATGACTGACTCCAGCATTTCTGTTAGATACAATGCATAGTAGTAGTAGAATTTGCACCCAGGTCTCCCAGGGTACTACCCCACAATGTTCTCTTAAGTTTATGTCCTGACCGATGGACCCATCATCTAGTATCAGAAATCAGAATTTGGCTATCCTTTTAAACAAAATGAAATTTATACATATTTATACATTTATATTGCCTAGTAGGAAGACATTAGTATTCAATACAAAATTACTTGCCCAACTCTTTTCATTCTTGGGTGAGTAAAGATGAAAACATCTGAAACTGTAACATCAAACCATGTTGTCAAATCCTGTGGGAACACATCTGTTTTGAAATTCTTCTATTACATACCCCCACGTATAGTACACTCGGCCTGCATTCTCACAGAGTTACATCACAGTTATTTTTACCCAAGGACTGGTCTTCAAAAGAGACTTCTTACTGTATGTATTCTCTGAAAATATTCTCCTTTGATACAGGTTCTTTAAGTTTTGTTACTAACTTGGAAGAATTCCTTTGTTTGCCAAAAGGCATCTCATTTCAAAGAGATGCATACCACAAAACAACAGCCACCTGATATCTGATTCTCAGGTACTTTTGAATCAAGTTTCCAAGCGTATTAACAAATACAACTCAACAAGAAGATAATTAATCCAAGAACAGGTGAAGACCAATCGGACTTCTTCAAGACGTACCATTGGAATTCTATGATATTCAAGCAGAAAGAGGTGAACCTTATAGTTGTCATTAGCATATTTAATGAAGGAAACACTAAGAAATGAAAACTCATCAACTCTTACCAGCTGGGTCATCAAAAAAAATCACCAGGTGGCATCTCACTCGAGGCTGAAAGAAGTTCTTCCAGATTATGGAGCCTTCTTCTAATTAGAGTGGCTCTTGGACAAACAACCATTTAAGATAGAGAAAACCTCTTTTGGCTGGTGGATTCCAACACCGCTAGTTGAGCGCTCAGGCATAGGCCACTGATTTTTGCTTGTCTGCCACCAAAGGCAGACCTAAGCTGACATCACCCACAATGCCATGATGACACTTCCTGTGTGCACCAGAATTGACATCATCAGGTGTTTATCAAGGAGGGAACACCCTGATATTTGAGCAAAGCTCTATGTTAAAAATGACTTCAGCTACAGAATTTTTGGTGAATCCCCGAGTATCCCCGCATCAACAAAGACCTGATGTCATTTCTGGTCTGCACTGGATGTGATGTCACCACATTAACAGCATAGGCCTGCCTTTGCTGCCATTAAGTCCCCACTACCCCTATCACCCAACAATAGGATTGCCAAGTCTAACTCAGATAATATCTGAGGACTTTGGGGTGTGTGGCCAGGAGACTTTGGGGGTGGAGCCAGGAGACTTTCCCTAAAATAAATAAAAATTCAGCAGTGCAGTTCCCCTGAATACAGTCTTCATTTCATCACCCAAGCAGTTGCAAATCATCTTTCTCTCTCTCTCTCTCTCTCTCTCTCTCTCTCTCACACACACACACACACACACACAAGCAAAAATAAAACAGTTTGCAATCCCATGTAGTCTCACTGGGGTAATTTACTCATGAGTTACTGAACTTCCAATAGCACTGGGTAACAAAGGTTCAAGTTTACCCTTTATTATGCAAACGACCTCTGAAAAGCTTGTACAACAAGCGGAGGGTCTGGGCTGCTTTAAGCTCCTGGAGCAGCCATGTTGTTCTGCCTGCTCACCTTGCCCCCATTCAGCCTTAAAGACACAGACACACCATCCAAAAAGGAAGCCTTTGCAAGATTTCTCTTAGCATTCTGAAGGGGAAAGGCACATGGTAGCTGTGGGGGCAGAGCTTCCCCCCACTGGCCAGCTAACAGGGGGTGGGAAGGAGCCTGAGAAAGCGGAAGAACCCTTGCTGGGACCTGGGGATTGGCAAACCTACCCAACAACCCAATGTAGCTTGTTGGGTAGGGACTATTCAGACAGTCACTCTCTCACCTGAAGTCTGAAATGATCCATCCATGCAATACATAATCCATTCAGAGCTTGTCTTTCTCTGTTGCCCCCTCCTTCTTCTAGTTTTGAGAAATATGAAAATAAAAAGGGTGGCCAACCAGCCTGCCACTTTAACAGAAGCCTAATTTGTGGAAATCGGTGTCTGAAGCTTCCCATGGCATGGTGGTAAAAAGCATCACTGCTTAAACAACATCCCGTCATGTCTCTATTATTTCTCCTGTTGCTTTCATGATTAAAGATAGTGGCACTGAATTAAAAGTCCAGTAAATCTAGGGTTCCCAATACCCAGTTGGGGGTCACAGGATCTCCTGATTTGGAGGCCCTTCCCCAACTTCAGGGTAATCAGAAAGCGGGGCAGGTGTTGAATGTCTGCTGGGCACTCCGTTACACCCTATAGCAGGGGTGGCCAACGGTAGCTCTCCAGATGTTTTTTGCCTACAACTCCCATCAGCCCCAGCCGAAATGGCCAATGGCTGGGGCTGATGGGAGTTGTAGGTTAAAAAAAAATCTGGAGAGCTACCGTTGGTCACCTCTGCCTTATAGAAACAGGTCCCCATAGGGTATAATGGGTAATCAATTTGCGGGTACCTGGGGCTCTAGGAGATGTTGTTTTTTGGAGGTAGAGGCACCAGATTTTCAGCATAGCATCTAATGCCTATCCTCAAAAAAGCTTCAAAAAGTTTGGACCAGGGGATCCAATTCTATCACCCCCAAAGAAACTACCCTCATCCTCCATTATTTTCAATGAAGGGAAGGTATTTCAAAGGAACATGGTCCCATTAGGATGTGATGGCCAGGATTCAGACTGTAGAGTGGACAAGGGTGAACATCCTTTTCAGTCCTGAATTTCTGCTTTTAGATCACTAGCCAGATATCTAGATGCTAAAATCCAAGAGAGATTTTATTTCCCAGCTACTGGCAATGGCCAGACATAGCGTTGCCTCCTGCTGGATAGAGTCAGCTAAACTTACACTCTAAACATGGAAAGAATTTGAGAACTTTCATTATGTCTCAAATTACTCAAAATGTATTCTTTTTAGGTGATTCTTTATTATCAACAACTAACTATATGCAATACTATTGGAATCTAGTTATTGTTTATTTTAAATCCAACAATGTTCTACCAAATCAATCAGATTATAATAGATGGTTGTTTACATAAATGTGTTTATTCTATTCCTTATTAGTGTTTTAAACACTGATATTAGACAAAGGATCATTAGCTTTTCATTAACTATTCAGGAAACCTAGAATGTACATTTGATAAAGATGGTGTCATCAATATACTAATATGTAACTTCCTTTATAATAATGATAATAATAATAATAATAAAATTTTATTTATATCCCGCCCTCCCCGCCGAAGCAGGCTCAGGGCGGCTAACAACATACATAGGTATACAATACAATACAATAGGTATACAGACATTAAAACTAATATTATTTAAAAACAATTCAATTCAGTTCATATAAAAGCAATTCAATAAACAAATCATGTTGGCGGGTCCCTTCATTTAACCATCATAAGTCAGCAGTCCGTAAAAGCCAGCTTGAAGAGGGTGGTCTTGTAGGCTCTGCGGAACTGGTCAAGGTTCCGCAGAGCTCGCACCTCCTCCGGGAGCTGATTCCATAAGCATGGGGCTGCGATGGAAAAGGCCCGTGCACGAGTGTTCTGAAGTTTAGCCTCTTTTGGCCCTGGGATGGTCAGCTTGTTTTTCCCTGATGACCTCAGTGCTCTCTGGGGCTCATATGGGGAGAGACGGTCCCTCAGGTAGGCCGGTCCTCAGCCATATAGGGCTTTAAAGGTAATGGCCAGCACTTTGTAGCAAACCCGGTACACGACCGGCAGCCAGTGCAGTCCGCGTAGCCCCGGCTGTATATGCTCCCATTTCGGGAGACCTAACAACAGCCTAGCCGCCATGTTCTGCATTAGCTGCAGCTTCCGGGTTCGGCACAAAGGCAGCCCCATGTAGAGGGCATTACAGTAGTCCAATCTTGAGGTGACCGTCACATGGATCACTGTTGCTAGGTCCCGACACTCTAGGAAAGGCGCCAACTGCCTTGCCCGCCTCAGATGGAAGAACGCTGACTTGGCAGTGGCTGCTATCTGGGGCTCCATTGATAATGAAGGCTCCAGTAAAACACCCAAGCTCTTTAGCTGGTGTGTTGCTTTCAATGGCGCACCGTCGAAGACCAGGAGAGGTATTTCCTTCCCCAGAGCGCCGTGGCCCACGCAAAGGACCTCTGTCTTCGTCGGGTTCAACTTCAGCCCACTCAGTCTAAGCCACATTGCAACAGCCTGCAATGCCTGATCCAGATTCCCTGGGGCGGAGTCAGGTTGGCCGTCCATTAGAAGATAGAGCTGGGTGTCATCTGCATATTGATGGCAACCCAGCCCAAACCTCCGGGCAATCTGGGCAAGGGGGCGCATATAGATGTTAAATAACATTGGGGAGAGAACTGCTCCCTGGGGCACCCCACAATCTAGTGTGCGCCTCTGGGACCGCTCGCTTCCGATCGCCACCCTTTGTCCCCGACCCTTGAGGAAGGAGGAAAGCCATTGCAAGGCCAATCCCCTAACCCCTATGTCGGCGAGGCGGCGGGTCAGTAGCTGATGGTCGACTGTGTCAAATGCTGCCGACAGGTCTAACAGGATCAGCACCGCGACGCCACCTCGATCCAGTTGCCGCTGAAGGTCATCTACCAAGGCGACCAGCACCGTCTCCTTCCCATGGCCTGGCCGGAAACCAGACTGGCACGGGTCTAGGACGGAAGCGTCATCCAGAAACCTCTGCAGCTGCAACGCCACTGCCCTCTCAATAATTTTACTTAAAAACGGTAAATTAGACACCGGTCGGTAGTTTGCCAATTCGGCCGGGTCTGCTGTGCATTTTTTCAAGAGGGGATGGACCAAGGTTTCTTTCAGAGGTGTTGGAAAACGCCCCTCTAGGAGGGATCTATTTATGATGTCCCATAAAGGACATCTAAGCTCCCTCTGGCAAGATTTAATCAGCCAAGAGGGGCAAGGGTCCAAATCACACGTTGTTGGGTGAGCAGCAGAGAGAATTCCGTCGACTTCCTCCAAGCTGAGTGGGTCGAAGTGGCCCAGCACTAAGCTCGAAGACAGGCACGGAGCCTCAATTTCACATACGGTATCCAATGTGATAGGCAGGTCTTGGCGGAGCGATGAGATTTTATCTGCAAAGTATTTCACAAATGCATCACAGCCTATCTCTAATTCTCTAACATTTGATTTGCCTTGTGGCAATGTAGTAAGGTCTCCAATTATTCTAAACAATTGTGCCGGGCGCGAATTTGCAGATGCAATCTTGGTTGCAAAGTAATCCTTCTTTGCAGCCTTGACTGCCATCTCATAAGACCTCATAAACGTTCTATAGGATGTTCTCGTTGCTTCGTCCCGAGTATGCCTCCACTGCCTCTCTAGTCGTCTGAGCCCTTGTTTCAGCTGGCGTAACTCCAAGGTGTACCATGGGGCCAGCCTCACACGAGGGCACAGAGGGCATCGAGGTGCAATTTCATTGATAGCCCTGGATAGCCGGCCTTGCCAGGCCTCCACCAGGTCATCAAGAGAATTGCCAGAGGGCCAGGGATCCCTCAGAGCCGTTTGGAACCATTCTGGGTCCATCAGGCTCCGGGGGCGAGCCAAAATAGGCTCTCCGCCCATACAGGGTTGGGGCGGTGCCTCCACACGGGCCTTGAGGGCTTGGTGATCCGACTATGGAACCGCTTCTACTGCGATATCGTTCACCAAAATCCCAGACGCAAAGATCAGGTCTAATATGTGCCCGGCCTGATGCGTGGGAGTCGTGACAAATTGAGAGAGTCCTAGTGTCGCCATGGAAGACACTAGGTCCATCGCCTGAGTGGAGGCCGTGTCGTCAGCATGGACATTGAAGTCACCCAGGACCATAAGCCCTGGGTACTCCAATACCCAGCCCGCCACTGCCTCCACTAGTGATGGTAAGGTGCTAGCTGGTGCGTTAGACAGACGGTACACCAGCCAGATCGCCAACCCCCCTCCAACATCCCACGCCAGACCGGCACATTCGATACCATCAATCTTTGGGGCCGGGAGAGCCCGGAAGGAGTAACCCTCCCGTATGAACAACGCCACCCATCCCCCTGCCGGTTATTCCGTGATTGGTGAAAGACCGAGTAACCCGGGGGGGTAATCTGAGAGATAGCTACCGTCTCCCCGTCCCGCACCCAGGTCTCAGTCACGCAAGCCAGGTCCACGTCCTGCCGAAGCAGGAACTCCCTGAGGGTCGAGGTCTTATTATTTATGGACCTGGCGTTGCATAACACCAATGACGGAGATGAGCATTTCCTCTTGGCCCTACTACCTGCCACCGTTGGGATGGGAAGTAGACTGGAAGGTTGCCGAGCCCTGTTTTGTCTCTGTCTCCTTCCCTTATATTTCTGTCTATTCCCACCGTCATACCTTCCCCTCCCCAGGAGCACTGGAATCCCTTGGCCAAGCATCTGCACCTGCCCGGAATGAGCCCACCAGTATCATCCCCTCTCACGTTATCTCCACCTGCCGATTCGGTTCACCCCCACCACCAACCCCTCCAATTCCCAACTGTTGGACTCACTACTTATGTCTCGAATTAATTAATTTAATAACCCATCCCAATCCACCCTCCAATTAATTAGTTAAAATTTAATAAGTTCATTCATTATTAGCATTATTAATAAATAATCCCTCCCATCAATTTCTTAATTAATAAGCTAAAAGAGAAATATAAATATAAATATATATAATCTAATATAGAAATATATTATAAATATTTCAATTACTAGTTAATTGGCTAAAAATCCAGGTGATTAATTAATAATAATAACAGATTTCTATTAGTGGTCAAACAGTCAATTAATCAGTGGGGTGTGAATCCAGGTATTCTGTTAAGGAGGTAGACAGTGTATGTTCTTCGTGGGGTGCTGTTCTTAAGTGCAATGTCTGTAAATTAATCTCAGTTGTCATTAAAGTGCAGGTGCGATTGATGTTCAAGTAGGTGTAACTTTTGCTGCAGCTTGACGGCATCCGCGGCCTGGCGACCCAGGGAGGGGCGAAGTCTCTCCCGTGTCCTTCCAGCTGTTCAGCCAGGCCCCCCTCAGCTCCGGTCAGGGAAGCACAGCCCCCGTCGGCGTCGCCTCTGATCTTTTGCGGCTTGGTACATGTCCTGGGATCCCCTGAGCCCCGCACAGGGCTTCTCCATCAGGGAAGACCCAGGCCGCTGATCCGGTCGTAATGAGGCAGCGTCTGTAGATGTAGATGGATGGGGGAGGGGGTGGGGGCAAGGAGGCGGGGGCTAAAGGGCACCCACCGAGGCCAACGTCCCGGGGGCAGCCCCCTGCCCACTCACCGTTCGAATCACTCCTCGGCCTCTGCACAGCTCCACGGCTGTTCTCTGGCCTCCGCTCATGCTAGCCCCCAGCCATTTCACGCGCGTAAGCCCGTCGTCCGCAGTGCTCTCACCGCGCCGTCCGACTCCGCACTGCCTCCAGTCTCTCTCAGGCCTCCTCTGCACGCCAGCCCGCGGTCGCGCTCCACCTCCTCCACAGCGCCAGGCCCGGTCGGCAGCAGAGTCTCCAGCCGCTACCTCCGTCGTTTGCAGGTGGGATTTGTTTGATAATTTACGCTCGCTGTCGTTCGTTCGTTTGATCATTCATTTGTTCGTTGCTGCTGTAATTTCGGTTTAGAATGTTGCTTTATGGATAAATATGTTGATCTCAAACACCAATTGTTTGTAATGCTTGGAATGAAACCCCCTATGTTTATGTTTGTTATGTCAGTTAAGTTTAAAAAATTCAATGCATTTTAAATTGGAAAAAGGTGTGATAGCCAGAACTTCCTTCAGAGTTCAATCATGCTCATCACAGCCTTGCTCCTGGCTCCACCCCCAACGTCCCCAGATATTTCTTGTGACAGTCTTGGCAACCCTATGTAAATCCTGGAAGCTGAGGGAAGATATGTGTAAAGCTACCTGGGGGAAAACACACACAATTGAAGATGTTTCAATGTTTACTTGAAAACCCACACATGTTTCACCTAAGTCAGAAGCTCAAGATTCATCTCCAAGCTTGTCTATAATTGAAAGCTGGTGACAAGGATACAATTAACCCTTGGAAACAATTTGCCACCAAGTGTCTTGAAATGCTAACGCCAGGTTGGAATAAAACTTAAGCCCTTGAAATGGAGGAGATCACGTTCCAGTGTTGGAACTACAGGTTGGAGAAAGAAACAAAGAGAGAGAGAGAAGCCAAATATTTCCAATTTCATTCCCTGCAGGGGTCTAAAAGTCAACGTAATTTAAGATACTGTACAGCCCGCTGCCTGTAAACTGGAGATCCGATTGCTAATCTCTCTCTCTCTCTCTCTCTCTCTCTCTCTATCTATCTATCTATCTATCTATCTATCTATCTATCTATCTATCTATCTATCTATCTATCTATCTATCTATCTATCTATCTATCTATCTATCTCTCTATCTATCCCCCCCACACACACACACACATGCACAAACACTTAGACTTCTGCTTGTGTTTTCTGTTTCAGGCACTGACACCAGCAAAAACGTTTCAGCTGGGCAATTCATTCCATCCAGCATTCCCCCATCTAGAGACAAAAAGGGCTGTGTGTGAGAATCCCTTAACATAATAACACTGGGGAGAGGGGAAGCCGGGCAGGAGAGGGGGGGAGAGTAACATAAAAATCAGCAGGTTGGGGGTGATACATTGCAATCCAGCAGCCGGGGAGATAACAACCGGGAGCCGCAGACGATTGCTCTCTTCCCCAATCAAATAGAAAACAGCTTGAACTCCCGACCTGCCCATGGTAATGGAAATGGTCTGCTCTGTTGTCAGATCCTGGAGGAAAGCAAAAGGAAGGTCAGGCAACGGCGTCTGTGGAACTGGAGGGTTTTTTCCCCCTGCTGACTAATGCAATATCTAGGAAGGATTTTTTTGGTATATTTAATTAATCTGCATCTTTTATAAGGGGTGGGGCCCAATTTGGTACCCCCTCCTCCTCTCGGCACCCTAGGCAACTGCCTAGTTTGCCTAGTGGGCGAGCCGGCCCTGGGTGGGGGAAGCTTTACCCTGAACCTTTTAACATATGGAAGCCAATAAGCATTCCCTTTTTTTCCCCCTTTCTCATTCCCTAGCAATGAACAATAGGATCTCAGAACAATTTGCCAATAGAGCTGACTCGAGGGGAATGCGTGAGACATTGGGCTGATCCACGGCTTGTATTTTTTTTTAGCTAAATATCCACATTTTTTTAGAGGTGTACAGATGAGATGCAATGCAAGCAGTGAGACAAATATGCATTTTGGAAAGAATTATGTAGGCACAACTCCTCAGAGAACCAGGCTTGGCCAAAGTTCCCTGTTCAGTATATATGCAAACCTGAACTTTTTTTTTTTTGCTACTGCCGCTACATAAGCTGGGAGTAATCAAGATACGCTGGGAACAGCTAGAATCAAGTCCCGCAGAACCTTTGAGACCAAGATTTCCAGAGTAAACACTTTAGAGCAGGGCTGTAAACTCATTTGTTACGAGGGTCGGATCTGACATAAATGAGGCCTTGTCAGGCTAGGCCATGTGTGTCATTGAATGCAATGCCAAGTTGCTAAGATATAAATTGTAGAAAGGACACAGGCAAACATAATTTTTTTTTAATTTAAAACATGCTTCAAAGATTAGTACTCTTGAAATATTTTGTTTATTCATCTCTGACAACTGGCACCTCTTATTCTGAATTATTGTATCAAAATCTGGAGACAATGTCTGTACTGTAGCAATCTTGAGTATGCTGTTTAGGTATTGTTCATGTGTGTATCTGTAAGCTGCAAACCTTCTTTTGATTTACTGATATTCATTACAGAGATCTCATGATTAATGCTTTGAGCCTAAGACAAAAAAAAAGCCCTGGGTGAAACAATGGTGATGTCATGGGGTGTGGCCTAATATGCAAATGAGTTCCTGCTGGGCTTTTTCTACAAAAAAGCCCTGATGGTTACACTATTGAATTATAGTTCATGAAGAATGTTGTCACACAGTGTTTTTTGTGGTTGTCCTTAATCTTGACATGGTGGCTTCCTTTGTTGTTACTATAAACCTTCAAGTGGTGGCTAGAGATCTCCTGGGACTACCACTGACCTCTAGGTGAAAGACATCAGTTCACCTGAAGAAAATGGCTACTTTGGAAAGTGAAGTCTAACTCTATGGTGTTATCACCCACTGAAGGGTCCCCCTTCCCCAAACTATGCCCTCCTCAGACTCCACCTCAAAATCTCCACAGATTTCTCAACCCAGAGGTGGCAACTCTGTCTACCATGCTGTTTGTGCCAAAATACCAGATTGTCTTGTGTCACTGGAAACACGATGACATCAATTCCAAACAGGGGCTTTTTTGCAGCAGGAACTCCTTTGCAAATTAGGCCACACCCCCTGATGTAGCCGATCCTCCAGAGCTTACAGAGCTCTTAGTACAGGATCTATTGCAGGGGTGGCCAAACAGTGGCTTGGGAGCCACATGTGGTTCTCTCACACATATTGTGTGGAAGTCCCCACTGCCCTGTGGGCCAGCTTGGAGAAAACATTTGTCTCTTTAAATAACTTCTCCAATCCAAGCCAGCCAGTGGCTTAAGGAATGCATTTAAAGTTAAAGTTGCTTTCTTTCCACCTCTCCCCTCCATCCCCTCTCCCATCTTTGCTTCCTTCCTTCCTTCTCTCAAACATCTGACATTCATGTCTTGTGGCTCTCAGACTTCTGATGTTACAAGATAATGCATGGGATGGATAGAGAAATAAGTACTTTTCTCCCTTTCTCACAATACAAGAACTCGTGGGCATTTGATGAAATTGGTGAGCAGTCAGGTTAAAACAGATAAAAGGAAGTACTTCTTCACCCAAAGGGTGATTAACATGTGGAATTCACTGCCACAGGATAGCATAGCCAGCTTCAAGAGGGGGTTAGATAAAAATATGGAGCAGAGGTCCATCAGTGGCTATTAGCCACAGTGTGTATACATATGTGTGTGTGTGTGTATATATACATATATATATATATATATAAATTTTTTGGCCACTGTGTGACACAGAGTGTTGGACTGGATGGGCCATTGGCCTGATCCAACATGGCTTCTCTTATGTTCTTATGTTGAGCAAGTTTGGCCACCCCTGACCTACAGGAGGATTGACTACATCAGGGGGTGTGGCCTAATATGCAAAGGAGTTCCTGCTACAAAAAAAGCCCTGCTTCCAATATTGGTCAGATGTGATTGTCACAAGAGATGGGCTAGGCCTCCCCCCACTGACAGCAAATCCCCCCTCTCTGTCTGTTGCCACTGGGGGCCTGGCAACCAATCACACAGAAGCTCCATGCCCTAGATATTCCCCCAGGTTATGTGATTGCCAGCCAGTTCATCCCCTAAAGTCCCTCAGACAATGTTTCTGAAATGTAGTATCCTTTTTCTGTGGAAATACTGAAGAGGGGAGGGGAGCATTATTGCCTTTGAGGGCCAAAGGATAGAAGCGATAACAGAACGAATAAATAGTAAATTAAGAACGCTAAATTTATTTGCACACTGACATTTTGATATATGCATACATGCAAAAGATATACTCTCGCACAAGAAACTCTTAATTCGGGAAAGAGAACCAGATAAGGCTTTGCCAATTTCTTCCCCTGCTATCTCTGCCACCTGGCACGGCCTAGTTTGTCTTCATAACACTCCTGCCTCCAGCTTGTCTTTATTGCTGGCACCGTTAAGAGCAGGAGCAGAACCAGAGAGCTAAAATGGAACCTGCCTACTAAAGATTAAGTTTCTTTTCATGCGCCGAAGTTCCAAAAGTCATTTAAAAATGTTACACAAAGTTTGACATTCACAAGGCAGCTAATGTGTCCCTTGTGGAAGAAAATTATTTAGGCCATCTCTTCATGCAGGCTGGCGAACATATGAAACACCAAACCAAACAGAGCCTGAGAGGAGGAGGAGGAAGAAGAAGAAGAAGATAATACTGGATTTATATCCCACCCTTCACTCTGAATCTCAGAGTGGCTTACAATCTTTTTTACCTTCCTCCGCCACAACAGATATTCTGTGATGTAGATGGGGCTGAGAGAGATCTCCCAGAAGCTGCCCTTTGAAGGACAGCTCTGACAGAGCTATGGCTGACCCAAGACCATTCCAGCAGTTGCATGTGGAGGAATGAGGAATCAAGTCTGCACAATTAACAACTACACCAAGCTGGCTGTACACTACCACCAAAACCCCACGAGACCACAAAGATAAGACCACAGCAATCAACTTCAAGGACTCGTTAATTAAAGAAGGTGCCACTTGTCCCTGTGAAGAACGATAAAGCAATAGCAAACCTCGGGTTGCCAAGTCCAATTCAAGAAATATCTGGGGACTTTGGGGGTGGAGCCAGGAGCAAGGGTGTGACAAGCATAATTGAACTCCAAAGGGAGTTCTGGCCATCACATTTCAAGGGATTGCACATCTTTTAAATGCCTTCCTTCCATAGGAAATAATGAAGGATAGGGTCACCTTCTTTGGGGGCTCATAGAATTGGACTCCCTAGTTCAATCTTTTTGAAACTTAGGGAGTATTTTGGGGAGAGCCACTGGATACTATACTGAAAATTTGGTGCCTCTACCTTAAAAAACAGGGCCCCCAGAGCCTCAGATACCCGTGGATCAATTCTCCATTATTTTCTATGGGAATAAGTCTCCATAGGGAATCATGAGTACCCAGCAGACATTTCCCTCCCCTCCCCCCGCTTTCTGACGACCCTGAAGCGGGGAGAGGGCCTCCAAACCGGGGGAACCCCTGCCCTCACCTGGGGATTGGCAACCCTAAGCAAACCTCGGTGAATGACTGGGGGATATCCCTGGGCTGCTGCAGTGCGTCCTTCGCGAACGTTCATTTCACTTGTAGGTCAGAATTAGCATAGTCACGCCAACTTCATGCTCTTAGGTGCATGCAGCAAAAGACCAATGTGCTCAAAACAACGTCTGTTTACTCACAAGAAAATATAAGGGTGTGAGCAACTAGTTTCAAAATAAGACTGTTGCATTCAATACTCCCTTCTAAGCTGTGGTGTCTTGTGAGCAAAAAAAATCTACTTTGTGAGCTACTGACATTAAAGTTGTGGGCGAGTGATTTGGCTACTGCATAAATTAGTTTGCTCTGGGCCCATCCTTCCGGAATGAAGACAAAAAATATGTGAACTGGAGGCTAAAAAACTGAGCTAGCTAACACTAAATCAGCTTAGAAGGAACACTGGTTGTATTACAGAGCTGCCAACCTCCAGGGGATCTCCTAGGATTACAACTGTTCTTTTCATGGTAGAAATCACTTTGGAAGGGGGGCTCTACTACTCATACTACCCAGGAATAAACCAGAGTCCAGAAAGCTGCTATGCAGGGAAAACACAAATCCAGACAAGAATAAAAGAACATGAAAGACACTGCGGACTTGGCCAACCTGAAAAATCAGCAGAGTTTAGGACTGCAGTACTGCAGCATTACTACTCTGCGCCACGGGGCTCTGTAGACTTTCTATAGCCAATCCATACACAAAAGAACCCCCTCAGGTAAGCTCCTCCATAAGCATGTCACAGCCCAGAAAGCTCCCACAAGACAATGACTCAGCCGCACCCCACCTGCCTGCGTAGATATAAATTCCCTGCCTACCAACTTCTTCTCAATTTGACCCAGAGAGAACTCCAGTTTTCTGGATTACACCTCTGAGGATGCCAGTCACAGTTGCTGGCAAGACGTCAGGTCTCACAATGCCGAGACCACGGCCACACAGCCCGGAAAATCTACAACAACCAAAACACAAACTGTAAACTTGAGAGCACAGCTGTGATTCTGGGATATCTCCAGGCCACACCTGGAGATTGACAGCCTTACCCTCAGTGAGATCAAGCCAATATCTCAACTGAGTTCCGGAGCAAAGTGTGCCTCATGTTCCAGAAGCAAGAATGTACAACACGATGTGCTGTTCCCGCTTGTAACCCTGCTTCTTTTTCGGCCCTCAGCAATTACTTCCTAGTTAGGCCTTCCGATAAGAAGCCAGGTCTGCCTTGCCTTGTCTTACATCTGTAATCAGAACAGCTCAGTCACCATTCTTGTCACCTTTAACTAAATCAAATTCCTTTTAAAACCGAGTAATGGAAGTCTCTGAGGAATATATATATGAAATCTAAAGACAGATTCAGGCAAACAAACCCTAAGGGCCTGAAAGAAAACGCGGGACCTACCTTACAGTCCAGACCATGTCTGTCACCCCCATAAGGGTTCTGCACATGCAACAGTGAAAGAACTCATGTTTTAAAGGAGAAACTGTTCAAAAGGAGCCACATTTACACTCATACACAGAGATTTTGTCATAATACAGAGAAAAGGTGAGGTCTTTAGAGCACCGAAGGGGTCTTTGGCACTAAATGGAGTTTGTCGGATAAGAAAAGAAGCACATTTTTGGCCACATCTCCTAAAGAGACTGCGATTCAGCAGAGAATGCTCAGTCTATCTTTTACCACTTAATTTCTCTCGGGGTAGCTCCTGAAACGGACTCCAACAATATATCGTCAAATCCAAGGGAACGAAAAGAAAAATATAAACAACATGAACCTCCTAAATGCGTCCTGCTACCTTCCTGACAAATGAAATTATGATCAAGGGGGTAAAAAGTCTCTGTTGAATTGATGCAAAGAAAACAAACAAACAAGAAGAAGAAGAAGAAGAAGACGACGACGAAGAAGAAGAAGATATTGGATTTATATCCCGCCCTCCACTCCAAAGAGTCTCAGAGCGGCTCACAATCTCCTTTACCTTCCTCCCCCACAACAGAAACCCTGTGAGGTGGGTGGGGCTGGAGAGGGCTCTCACGGCAGCTGCCCTTTCAAGGACAACCTCTGCAAGAGCTATGGCTGACCCAAGGCCATTCCAGCAGGTGCAAGTGGAAGAGTGGGGAATCAAACCCGGTTCTCCCAGATAAGAGTCCGCATACTTAACCACTACACCAAACTGGCTCTCCATGTGACCAGAAATCTTTAGAGGAAGGGCAAGGGTAGGAAATACCACTCAGATATCAGATTATGAATCCCACAACATCATCCATAGTGTAGAGATGCAACTGTCATATTAGATTTCTACCAGAAGAACTTAAAGAGGTGCCCTGCTAGATCAGACCAGTGGTCCATCTAGTTCAGCATCCTATCTCATATATTAGTCAGTTAATTTGAAGGTCCATCAACACTGCTCTGATCCAGCAGGCCTCTTCTTATCAGCAGAAGGACTACAGAAAGACTCAGCCTCAATGCCTTGTTGATGGACCTCTGGAGGAATGTGTTGCCCGAGGGCTGAATCAGGACCCTGGACAGCTCCTATTAGGACTGTGAGCAACTCACTGTCATCTGCTTCCTTCTGCACCACAGCTTGCTTTACTAAGCTTGCTCAATCGCACAGAACCTATAGAGCAAATCCTCTATTTTCTCCATTGGTTGACCAGCACACAAAACAACTTATGTACAAAGGTTTGCAATGCCCAGCCATTTCATGTTTTCCCCTGGGTCTTAGGCTCAAAGCATTGACCACAAGATTTCTGTAATGAAGGTCTGTCAAAAGTAGGTTTGCAACTTACAGAGACACACCTGAACAGCATATTCAAGACTGCTGATTGGACACTGTCTTCAGATTTTGATGCAATAATTCAGAGCAAGAGGTGTCAGTTATCAGAAATTGTTAAATAAATAAAATATTGCAAAAGTGCTAAACATTTAAGCATATTTTAAGGTGTGTGTTTTTTTTAAATCCTTAATTGTGCATGCCTGTTTCCTTTAAAATGTTTATATCTCTGCTTTAAAAAAAAGGTACAGGTAGTCCCCTGTGCAAGCACCAGTCACCTCCGACTCAGGTGAAGTTGCATCACATTTTCACGACAGATTTTTTTATGAGGTGGTTTGCCATTGCCTTCCATTGCCTTCCCCAGTCGTCTCCACTTTCCCCCCCAGCAAGCTGGGGACTCATTTTACCGACCTCGGAAGGATGGAAGCATGAGTCAACCGTGAGCTGGCTACCTGAACCCAGCTTCCACCAGGATCGAACTCACGTTGTAAGCAGAGAGCTTGGACTGCAGTTCTGCAGCTTTACTACTCCGCGCCACAGGGCTCTCCACTACCTCGCATTGCATTTTATGACACACATGACCTGGTCCAACAAGATCTCATTGATGTCAGCTGCGGCTCTAATAACAAAAGAGTTCCACACCCCTGCGCATTGCTCATCAACTTCACTGGGTGCCCTGAACCCTCAGTTGTAGCAATAATGGAAAGCAAGTGGTTGCAACGCAGAGTTTACTGTAATGCCCTCTACATGGGGCTGCCTCTGTGCCAAACCCGGAAGCTGCAGCTGGTGCAGAACGCAGCGGCTAGGCTGTTATTAGGGCTCCCGAAGTGGGAGCACATACAGCCAGGGCTGCGTGGACTGCACTGGCTGCCAGTTGTATACCAGGTTCGTTACAAAGTGCTGGTTATCACCTTTAAAGCCCTATATGGTCAAGGACCTTCTCTCCCCATATGAACCCCAGAGAGCACTGAGGTTGCATTCTTAGAAATGCCCTGAATTCAATGAGCTTAAAAGAGTGCCACTCTGAGGAGACTTACACCATATATCCACCTCACAAATCACACACCCCTCCCATTCTGCTATCATAACACCAAATGATGAAATGTCCACCATCCGTCTGAGCAGATTCCATGGAAAACGACCACATTGGTTGAACTTTACTAGTGCGCTACCATCTCGCCCTTTCATTGTTGTGGCGGAAACCTGATATTTTAATCACAGTATTACTGTTTACATGCTGCACTGGCCTTCCATCTGCCACCAGCTGATGATTTATTTATTTTGTACCATGAAATTGTCACAATATATATAATTACTTCTTGTGCAATGTAGCAAAATATGAAAGGAGGGTTGATTTGAGGTCAGCTCCAATGAAACTGATTGGGGATGGGTTAAAAACGGATAAAAGGAAGTACGTCCTCAGTTAATTAAAGGGGTATCGAAACGAGTGCCACATGATCTGGTGATGGCCAGTGCATTTGACCCGGTTTTTTTAAGGGATCAGACAATTTCATGGAGGCCGGGCCATCCGAAGGTATGCTGTCACTTCAAGTAAAATGCAATCTCTCAATCCATGAATAGGACAGACATGAATTAATAATGAAATAACATGGATACCAAGGAAATCAGAATTGCCTCAATATGGCAGAGGTGAAGGTTAGAGGGAGTAAGTAATTTGTCCAATACCATCTCGTAAGTTAAAGGGGTCTGAAGGCAGAGTATCAAGCAACAGTCTGGTGTAGTGGTTAAGTGCATGGACTCTTATCTGGGAGAACCGGGTTTGAGAACTCCTCCACTTGCAGCTGCTGGAATGGCCTTGGGTTAGCCATAGCTCTTGTAGGAGTTGTCCTTGAAAGGGCAGCTTCTGGGAGAGCTCTCTCAGCCTCACCTACCTCACAGGGTGTCTGTTGTGAGGGAAAGAAATAAAAGGAGATTGTAAGCTGCTCTAAGAGTCTGATTCAGAGAGAAGGGAAAGGAAAAGTCTCCTGTGCAAGCACCAGTCATTTCAGACTCTGGGGTGACATTGCTTTCACATTTTCATGGTAGACTTTTTACAGGGTGTTTTGCCATTGCCTTCCCCAGTCTTTTACACTTTCCCCCCAGCAAGCTGGGTACTCATTTTACTGACCTTGGAAGGATGGAAGGTTGAGTCAACCTTGGGCCGGCTACCTGAATCCAGCTTCCGCAGGAATCAAACTCAGGTCATGAGAAGAGAGTTCAGAGCACAGTACTGCAGTACTGCTGCTTTACCACTCTGTGCCACGGGGCCGCTGCATAGAGAAGGGTGGAGTATAAATCTGCAGTCTTCTACTTCTTCTAAATCACCACCACTACAATACATAGGATTACCAGGTACCCCCTGGAAATGAAAAGGGGGCGTGGCTCAGTGGTAGAGCATCTACTTGGCATGCAGAAAGTCCCAGGTTCAGTCCTCAGTATCTCCAGTTAAAAAAAAAAAAATCTGGCCCCTGGTGATGTGAAAGACCTCTGTCTGATACCCTGAAGAGCTGCTACCAGTCTGAGTAAATGATACTGATGGACTCAGGGGTCATTTCATAGAAAAAGAGGTGCTCAGATTTTGTTCTATTGTTTCAAACCAACATGGCTACCCACCTAGTATACCTACCCACCTAGCATACCATGAGCAATGTTCCCTCTATGGTTACATCCAGCTGTGTAAACATAAACTGCCCTACTCTATGCTGCAGAGTCTTGTGAGCGACAATTCTACTTTTGAGCTACTGGCATTAAAGTTGTGAGCTGCTGCATCAGTTCTTGTGCTCTGGGGCCGTTTTTCCTGCGCTAAGGCAAAAAATGTGTGAGCTGAAGGCTAAAAATCTGTGAGCTAGCTCACGCTAAGTCAGCTTAGAGAGAACGCTGACTATGAGTGAGATCTATTTTCTTCATTCCCCAAGGAACATCCTAGAGGTTACTTGGTGGAAACAGAATGTTGAGCTAGCTGAATATTTGGCCTGATGCATTGGAACAGTTATTCTTCTTGCACTTTCCCAGTGCTAAGGTGCATGAGGAATCCGGATAATGTATTCAAGGATCTTCATTTTGCATCATATTTTGAGTCATAATGTGGCATTTGTGTGCTGTTGATATGACTTGACAGATGGCAACAGTAGTGTTATTGGCAAACCAAGTTTACTCCTTTCTTTTCAGCTGTGATGAAACAAAACGGAGAGGGAGTCTGACCTGGAAACCAGTCACACACAAGTGGGATCAGGTGATGGAGCTCATTAGCATAACTCATTATCATATGCCCTCCCCAGCCAAAAGCAACCCGATGCAAGAAAGGAGAGCCCTGGGCAAGTGAGACCTGCTTGGGTTGGCTGGAGATCCAGTCAACCCAAGCAGGCCTTGCTCACTTGGGGCTCTCCTTGACTGGGGCTCTTCTTGACCCCCATAGCCAAAAGGCCAGCAAGCCACAAATCGCCCAAAATAACAAAAGAAGTAAAGAAAGGGTGGCATGGGCTTCTCCAGGTGTTAATGAGGATTGTTGGGGGCATGGCAAAGCTCTTGGTGAATTCCTGCTGAATTCAAGGCCTGCTTTTGTCTACAGTCATATTCTCCCCTCTTTTCTGAGAAATTCCAGGGACAACCTTCCTAGGCTTGTTCCTTAACAGGTGTTTACAGATCTACAGTAGAGCACAGATTGAGACAAAGAAGTTTTCCTACAGAACACCAGACACACTAACCCATCTCAGATTCCAAGCAAAGGTCTCCACTCCCAGGGGCTTCAGCCAACCTACAACTGCCTGTATACTTTTCTCTCTATGGCATCAGAGATTGTGATGGTAGTTTTATTGGCATACCCAGGGCTTTTTTGTAGCAGGAACTCCTTTGCATATTAGGCCACACACCCCTGATGCAGCCAATCCTCCTACAGGGCTCTTCATACAGGGCCTACTGTAAGCTCCAGGAGGATAGGCTACATCAGGGGTGTGTAGCTTAATATGCAAAGGAGTTCCTGCTACAAAAAACGCCCTGGGTATACAAGTTTGCTTCATTCTTAAAATTGCAGGGAACAGGACTTACTGGTAGGCCCATCTGTAGTACAGCAATGTGTCCACATCACTGCTCACATAACCTAGAAGTGGTGTCATCACAACTGAGAAATCGGGGAGAACACTCTGGCATGTGGGCAAAAAAACTCTATGGTAAATTTGGCTCCTATCATAGAGTTTTTGCCCAAATGCCTGATGCCCAAATGCTGTGTCTCCATCATTGCCCACATGACTCAGAAGTGACATATCTGGGATGTCAGAGCAACACTCTGGCATTTGGGCAAAAACTCTATGGTAAATTTGGCTTCTGTCATAGAGTTTTTGCCCAAATGCCAAAGTGTCGCTATCACATCCCAGATATGTCATTTCTGAGTCATGTGGGCAATGATGTAGACACAGTGCAGCACATCAGATGGACCTTCCTCTTTTTTTCTGGGCAAGTTCCCCACTGCGGGCCAGCTGATCAGCAGCAGGTAGGTGAGTGCTGGCAACGGGGGACCCACATCTCCACCAGGGGATCTGGCAACCCTACAATGGCCATTTGTTTATGTTATGTATGGGTTGTTTTGACTACTGGTTTGTTATGTCTGTTATTTGACCTTGAAGTATACTCTATTGCCCTCCAGGATCTTGATGCCTATATTCCAATTGGCTGTTCTTTTAGAACCAGCCAATCGGGACACGAGGCATTTCTCTCAGGAAATGCAAATGAAGGATCCTGGAGAGACCAAAAGGGTGGACTGCTGCCCACATAAGGGGGCGTGTTTGACTCAGGCCAAATGGATAAAAGGAGTGGCGTGGCCTGTTTGTGTTCAGTTCTGCTCTTGTTCAATAAATGTTCCTGCTCACCTCAAGATGGCTCAACTTACTATATAACAGTTTACATATAAAGATAGACTGTCCACTCTTTCAGCTTGCAGGCACCTTCTGCAAGCTTTGTGATGTGTTCTAACACAAACATCTTCTCATATTCACCATAGTTGAGAAAAAATTAACATTCCTCTCTTCCTCACAACCAGGCTCTGGAGATCAGTTAGGCAATCCTAGTTGCATGCATACATTGTCGGAGAGTGCACTGTTGTAGCACTATAGCAATTACTGGATCTTCCTGGGAGAAGGAGAATGACGATTACACGGCAACAATTGTGCAGTACCCAATGATGTATGGCTGCAGCTGCCATTTCTGAGAAAATGAAGAAAATCACCCAAAATGGAGAACTGGAGAAAAAATATATATATGGCCTTTCATGTTAACTTTTTCTCCCTTGAGGTGACCTATTGAAACACTGAGTTTTTGCAGCCCCAAGTTTTGAAGGTCAATGTTGTTATTCTCCCTGAGTGGTTCGGATCAAAAGCCTACTAATGCCTGCTCTGAATGTTCAGGAGTGTGAGTTTGAACAAAAAATCTATTTCAGTACTTCTGCGCTCATAAATGATTGCCGGGTTTCAGTGTGTTAGTCAACAGTTCTGTTTTGTGAACACTTTCACGTGTTGCCTGATACTCTTTCACTCACTCATAATAGTCTATATCTATCAAGGAAGGAAGGAAGGAAGGAAGGAAGGAAGGAAGGAAGGAAGGAAGGAAGGAAGGAAGGAAGGAAGGAAGGAAGGAGAGAAAGAAAGAAAGAAAGAAAGAAAGAAAGAAAGAAAGAAAGAAAGAAAGAAAGAAAGAAAGAAAGAAAGAAAGAAAGAAAGAAAGAAAGAAAGAAAGAAAGGTCTATATTTATGGCTGGGACCAGACCGGCAGCTTTGTGAGCCCATCCACATGTTCCTCCACAAAGTGCCCATATCCCATGTGGGACATGCTTTGGTGCAGTCAGATGGCTGTCACCATCCTCATTGCCCACTGGACACAACTTGTCTGTATGCTTCTTAAATTGTGGTGCCCAAAATGGAACACAATACTCCAGGTAAGGTCTAACCAGAGTTGAGCAAAGTGACACCACCACTTTGCATGATCTGGGCACTATACTTCTTTTGATACAGCTCAAAAATCAAATTTGCCTCTTTTTTTGTTGGTTTTGTAACCTTCCATAGTTCTGTAAGTGTTCTAAGGTGCAATGTTCATTTGTATAAATGAATTTGAATGTGATTTTTGTGGAGGGCATTCAAAAACTCCATCAGTTTGAGTGCAGGGTTTTCAACCTCTAGGTAAGGCCCAGGGATCTCCCAAAATTGCAACTGATTCCCACACTACAGAGTTCAGTTACCCTGAAGAAAAGAGCTACTTTGGAGGTTAGATTATCTGGCATTATGCTGCAATGAGGACCCTTCCATCTCCAAACCCCGCCCTCCCTAGTCTCCACCCCTATACCACCAAGATTTTTCCAACCCAAAGTTAGCAATCCTTGTTGGACACTCCTCCTTCTGAGAGCCAGTTTGGTGTAATGTGCAGACTCTTATCTGGGAGAACCAGGTTTGATTCCCCACTCCTCCACTTGCACCTGCTGGAATGGCCTTGGGTCAACTATAGCTTTTGTAGGAGTTGTCCTTGAAAGGGCAGCTGCCGTGAGAGCTCTCTTCGCCCCATCCACCTCACAGGGTGTCTGTTGTACAGGGGAAGGTAAAGACAATTGTGACCGCTCTGAGAACTCTGAGATTCAGAGTATAGGGTGGGATATAAATCCAATCTTCTTCTTCCATAGTTTTTTCAAAACTGCATCTCTCAAAATCCCTGGGTTATTTTGCTGAAGTAGGAACTTCCAAAGTCACACCACTTAAGTAAGGCAAGCCTACCATTGAGTTAATTGTGTGGCTCGCTAAATTGGGGATGATTTAAAAAAATAAATTGTACCCTCTCCCGAATGCTTCATAAAGAATGGAGAAAAAAGAAACCATTTCAAAAATTATAACTATCAGTAATAGATTTCTATTATTCCCATCACACACACACACCCCTTAGCAACAATTCTAGACTTCAGATACCCCAATACAATATTTTCAATTTACATACTTTTATACATTCAGGCAATTCAGCACACTTTACAGTAGAGTCAATAAGATTCTAATCGCCATTGCTGGAAAAAAAAATTCACTGAAGAATCAGAAAAATGCTGGCTATTATACCTACAGCACTTACTTAAGTAGTTTTAGGGCTGACAGAGGAAGCTGTTCTCCTATCAGAAGTCATTATGAAAAGAGAATCTTTAAAAGGAATACGAAGATGCCAACTCTCAAAAGAAGGTATCGGTACCTGAGCGTCTCTCAAGAAGAAAGTGCTTGGAAATCTAAAGTTCCTTTTCCAATTGCTAAGTCAGAGAACATGTTTTATTTATAGGGGCACTTTTCATGATGCCATAAATCCGTCTCCGCATTTTTCTTTGCGGCAATTAAAGAATGTTAGAGGATGTGACCAGGGATTATACTGATTCTTAACCAGGCCTTGAATTCAGCAGAAGCTCGTAGGAGCTCAGCTCCTGGACCTTTCTGACGGGCCCCCCTCCTCCTCCCCACCTACCTTGTTCATTGAATAGTAGGTGCAGCTGCATAACAATCTCTGGATTAGGAGAGCGGGTAGCCAACCAGCCACCAGGAGCTTTGCCACACTTCCAGCTCCTGGAGAAGCCCACACCACCCTTTCTCTTCTGCGATATATTGGGTGGCTTTCTGGCTTTTGACTGTTGGGGAGGGGGTGGCCCAGGAGAGCCCCAGGTGTGCTTGTCCAGGGCTCTTCTTTCTTGTGTTAGGTTGCTTTTGGCTGGTGAGAGGTAGCATATGCTAAGGAGTTATGCTAATGAGCTCTACCGCCTATTTTTCTACAAAATGAGCCCTGTTCTTAACAAAGAATTCCCTTGTCCCCATGGTTCTCACCTTCCGAGTCTAAGGACACTTTCCTGAGAATAAACCATGGTAAACCTATATGTGGACAAGCTTTATCCATTAATACTGATCTTCTCATTAAGGGGCTCAGATAAGTTTTCAAAGAGGCCCCATAGGTTTGATTTAAAAAAAAAATGTTTATGTTGTATATTTAAAGCAGGGCTTTTCTGTAGCAATAACTCCTTTGCATATTAGGCCACACCCCCTTGATGTAGCCAATCCTCCTGTAGCTTACAGTAGGCCCTGTAAGCTCCTGGAGGATTGGCTACATCAGGGGTGTGTGACCTAATATGCAAAGGGGTCCCTGCTACACCCCCCCCCCCGACTTAAAGATTTTATTGACAAGATTAGTAAAACCTATCTCAATGATCCTGCAGAGATGTTGGTGGTTCCATTTTCATATAGCTCAGTTCCATTATCACATGGGACAAATCTCTCTCTCTCTCTCTCTTTCTCTCCAACCATTTCCTTAGGAGGTGGACCTTCAAGTTTCAAGTCGGGGAGTTAATTTCCACAAACTAGCCTAAAAAGGTCGTTTCCTCGCCCCATCCTGGAGGTTTCAATAGACACCTCTCTCTCAACAAAAGAGCAATTTTCAATGGAAAAATCAAAACCCACAAAAATTGGCCTAAGACATATCCTGAAGAACAAGCTACCACCAGAGAACCGAGAAATAAAATATTAGGGGGTATATAAACAATGCCAAAAACTCATCCTTTCAAACACACATCTCACCGAGAAAGAGAAGTAGGACTTTGAGAGAGAGCTCTGAACAAAACTTTCCAGCTCAAGAATAGCAGGTGGATTCACAACCCTAATCCTAACTTTCAGGAGAAAAGCCCTTGAAAGCTTATCCCCCGAGCTGTTTAAATGTCTTGACAGAGGTCTACTTTTATTGGTTTTCCTCTGTGTATGTGAAAAATGAACTTTTAGGATAAACTGCTGTGTGGGAGATAAGCTGCAGTAATGCATACATAGCAAATTCTTGGACATTTCAGTTTTGTTACGGTCCAAGCTGAATGACAATAGCTAACCAGCAGTTTTGGAGGGAAAGCTGTCTGTAGTGTGGTTATAGAGAACCTAATAACTTTCCCCACTCAGAATTATGTTTTGGCTTGTAGTTTCTCTCTCAGTGGTTTCTCTCAGTAGTTTCTCTCTCAGTTTCTCTCTCAATGTAGTTTCTCTCAGTCAGTTTGGTGTAGGGATTAAGTGTACGGACACTTATCTGGGAGAACCGGGTTTGATTCCCCGCTCCTCCACTTACAGCTGCTGGAATGGCCTTGGGTCAGCCATAGCTATTGCAGGAGTGGTCATTGAAAGGGTAGCTGCTGTGAGAGCCCTCTCAGCTGCACTCACCTCACAGGGTGTCTGTTGTGGGGGGAGAAGATATAGGAGATTGTAAGCCGCTCTGAGTCTCTGATTCAGAGAGAAGGGCGGGTTATACATCTTCAGTCTTCTTCTTTCTTGAGGAAAATCACTAATGCTTGATCCCCCAAAATATCAAGCAATATCTGTCTAAAAGAGACTTAGGAATAGAGTTGCCAGCTCCGAGTTGGGAACTTCCTGCAGATATTAGGGGTGGAGCCTAAAGAAAGCAGGGTTTGAGGAGGGGAGGGACTTCAATGCCATAGAGTCCACCTTCCAAAGAGGCCATTTTCTCCAAGTAAACCTGTCTCTGCCACCTGGAGATCAGTTGTAATAGCAGGACATATCCAACCATCACCTGGTAACTGGCAGCCCTTCTCACAGTCCGAGAGAAGGAGAACACAGAAATATCTTGAGATAAAATGTTAAAATCTGTGTTCTAAGATGCTACACAAATGTGGACTATAGATACATCAAATGATGCTCCACAAATGTCAGAAAATGGATGCAAAATCTCAATATCTACTATTGGTTGATACAACAATATATAATATTTATGATGAACACACTTGTAGAAATAGATACAATTTCTCAAATCCCCAGATAATACATAGACATGGATTCCTTCTGTAGAAAGCAATGTCTGAGCAAAAACAGTCCAAGGAGCTTAAAGAGCGACTTTTGAAGAGGGGAATCCATAAGTATATGCAAATTTGTAAATTTTCAGAAGGGAGTAAATGCAGTATTTCCAATATGCAGTACTACGCAACTTTGGGATTATTCACGCGTTTCAGGAACAAAACCCTTCTTCAGAAAAAAAAACTCTGAGAAGATCATAAAACGGTGCTCCTCTCGCCTAACACCAAACAGTCTATCCGGATCTTATACTCCTACTGTAAAGTACTGGGGTCGGCGCAGTAAGAGACCAGAGTCGGAGAGTGATTTCAGCAAGCTTTACTTCAGGAACACCAACACAGACTGAGCTCTATTCAAACCTCCCGCTCCTTTTATACAATTCTTGCCCCCTTCTGATTGGACCTTAACTATGTACATGGATTGGCTATTTACAGAGGCCTAAGGGCCTATCAGGGTACAGTATGAGCCTAGATGTTGATTGGCTACTTATGTTTCAATCCTTCCCCTGATTGGGCACGCTTAGGCCTTCTCTGGAACCCTGGTGTGGAGTACAAGCTTGGCTTGTTCAGCTTCCCTCCAAAAGTAACAGTTCCCTCCAAAAGTAACAGTTCTCCATTTGAACCTAGGACACAACACCTACCAATGTGTGCAATTGTCTTGGAATATCTAGGAATAGAAATCCCTTTATGTTTATCCAACCTGCTATCTATTAACCACCTGACTATCTCCAAATCTCTAAAGGACTTGTTATCCTCTTAGAACCAAACACAGCTTACTCTTTTGGAAAGAATACAAGTTATCAAATCTCTAATCCTACCAAAAATCACTTTCTATATCAGGGCAATCCCATTTTCTCTTCCCTGTTCTCTCCTTTAAAAATGGCAGCCTGACATTAATAAATTCATTTGGGCTTTTAAACACCCACGGGTTAATTGTCCCACCTTATGTAAACCTAACAAGGAAGGCGGTCTTTCAGTTCCAGATATAGTTTTCTATCATGATGCTATAATCCTTTCCAATTTAGTCAAGCAATACAGATCTTCCTACCAAGCTGACTTGAAAAAAATAGAAGATTCCTTTCTGGGCCCCAAGACTTTTCAAGAAGCGCTTTGGGTGTCCCACAAAACATCTCCTTCAAACATCACTGCTAACCCTTTTTTGACTGCAATGCTACATACCTGGAAGAAGCATCGTCCCATACTAGCACCCCAACATCTCCTTTAACTAAGAACATAAGAGAAGCCATGTTGGATTAGGCCAATGGCCCATCCAGTCCAACACTCTGTGTCACATAAGAACATAAGAGAAGCCATGTTGGATCAGGCCAATGGCCCATCCAGTCCAACACTCTGTGTCACACAGTGGCCAAATATATATATTTCACAGGACAGGGCTGGTTTGCACCTGCCTCATTCCCTTCTTCATTTGTGGCTTGAAGAAAAGCTGGCATCACATGTTTTTATGATATTCTCAGCAGAGGCCTTCTGAAAAGAAAATCATATCTGGAAAAAATTACAATATAAATATACCCTGGTTTGAGTATTTATAATTAAATAGTTTTTTTGTCATCACATAAATTTGCTTACCCACTAAGAATTTTGCTTTTGGAGTTTGAAAAATATATTCACAGATGCAACACCAATGAAAGGATTAATTTCTAAAATTTATAAATCACTATTAACTCATGATACCACGGCCATTATGCACTACCAAAAAGCTAGTGCATGCAGACTTTCAGCGTGATTTCTCTG
The DNA here is from genome assembly GCF_032191835.1 of Heteronotia binoei. Taxonomy (NCBI): domain Eukaryota; kingdom Metazoa; phylum Chordata; class Lepidosauria; order Squamata; family Gekkonidae; genus Heteronotia; species Heteronotia binoei. The sequence continues at coordinate 8,518,147 of NC_083225.1, read as the reverse complement.
AATCTCAACGGCAACCGATTTGGTCATTATCTTCAAACTCTCTCAGTGTTCAACTTCAAGCGTATAAATCGCTGGCCCAGTGGTACCTGACCCCAATCCAACTTACCCACATACACTTCTCAAACACCCCACTCTGCTGGAAAGGGTGTGGGGCCCTTGGCTCTTATTTCCATAATTGGTGGTTGTGCCCTCAAATTGAAAATTTCTGGAAAATTCACTCACTCACCTCTCTCACTATCCCTTTTACTCCAGAACTGTTCTTACTTTCTCTATGGGAAGCTCCCCACATAGCTTCACACTCACAAGAACTCATTGACCTAATCTTCATGGCGGAAAAGCATGCCATCGCCAAAGTGTGGAGATCTCCAGCTCCACCAACAAGAAGCCTGGTCTCTAAAAAATATTATTCTAAACACTCTCATATGAAAATACTATAATAACATACCCTGATCACACCCTATTAGATGCAAAGGAAGGACACAAATGAAACCACTGCAATGCACAGCAGCCAAGAAGGTCAGAACGCCTGCTCCGGCTGCAACGCCACTGAGGATGTTCTCCGCAGCTGAGAACGAAACGTCTGGAAGAAAAACTTTCTCCAGTAGAACACGGCACTTGAGCCCGAAAGATTCTACAAACCCTAATTATGATGCCAGCCGTGAAAACCTGAAATCTTTGATTATTATTATTATTATTATTATTATACCCCATAGCGACCAGTCTCTGTGTGGTATAATGGGTTGTCCAGAGGACATTCCTCCCACACTTTTTGATAACCCTAAAGCAAGGGGAGGGCTGCAAAACCATGGGATCCCCTGCCCCCAACTGGGAATTGGCAACCCTACTATATATTCTATTTTAACACTTAATTAAGCATCAGCAGGGCATCCTACATCGTAAGTGCAGTTCAGAAACTTGAGCTTTTTGAACTCCAACACCCTGACCGAATGGGAAGCAATAATAAACTCCATTTCTTTCTGTCAAACAAGTTGACAGCTGCAATTTTGTCCTTAACTTCAAAGCGCTGCAAAGAGAACGGAAGAAATCCTCCAAGAACTAATCTCTGCCCCTTGTGGAGGAACTGCACTGAACAGGAACTGAACATTTGTACTACACATAGTACAACTTGGGCCTAGAGGCCCTAAACGTTATCAAGTTTCCAGCTATGGTGGGAGATCCCACACTGTTCTGTCATTCCATGAGATAAAAATTAATTGTAAAAATCTCTATTGGCATGGTAGTGTGACATCACTTCCTGAGAAAACCCAGAAGTGACATGACACTATTTTGAGAATTGCCAGAAAATCAATCATTTTAGAGTTCCCTAGATTAACATGAATAGCATTACCAGATGTCTTCTTTTTAGAAAACATGTCCTCTTTTTCTGTGTGTGTGTGTGTCTGTTCTCCTTTGGGCTATTAAAAAATGATAAAATTTCCTCTTTTTGGGTTGGAAGGTTAGGAATATTCCTGGTTAGTAGCAATGATCACAGCTTAAATAGTAGAAAGATAAAGGCAGTCCCCTGTGCAAGCACCAGTCATTTCCAACTCTGGGGTGACGTCGCATCACAGACTTTTCATGGCAGACTTTTTATAGGGTGGTTTGCCATTGCCTTCCCCAGTCCTCTATGCTTTAACCCCAGCAAGCTGGGTACTCATTTTACTGAACTTGGAGGATGGAAGTCAAACTTGAGCCAGCTACTTGAACCCAGCTTCCACCGGGAACAAACTCAGCAGAGCTTGGACTGCAGTACTGCAGCTTATCACTCTGTGCCACTTAAAATAGTAGGGCATCTAAAATGAGATTTGTCATAGTTTGAGGTAGTCAGTCAGGAATTTTGAATTTTATTTATTTATTTGCTTTTTAATATATGACAACCCTAAGCATGATGCCACTTCCAGTTTCCCACAGGAAATGATGTCATGCTGACAGTGCCCCCACATGGCCCCATTCCTCCCTAAAAAACTCCACCAACCATCTTAACCTAAGGTCCTAAACTCCTGTTTCCTAGACAGCACTAGGAGAAAGATGTCCTCTTTCTTAATAGTGAAAGAGGCTGGGAGGGCTCCAAGCAGGGGAAAATGGGGGGGGGGGAGCTGGCTCAGGCCCCCTAAAGGTGTGGGAGCCCATAGGCCAGTGCCTAGTTGGCCTAATGGTTAATCCGGCCCTGATGTCACATTGCTGATGGAGATTCTTCTCCTTCTCCTTGACCTCTCTCTACCTAGACAAAGGAAGTCATCTGACCAATAGCATATACAAACAAACAGGGCTTTTCCTTCATTGGCAGACGGCCAAATTCCTCTTCCTAGGTCATAAGAACATAAGAATATAAGAGAAGCCATGTTGGATCAGACCAATGGCCCATCCAGTCCAACACTCTGTGTCACATGGCCAAAAAACCCCAAGTGCCATCAGGAGGTCCACCAGTGGGGCTAGAAGCCCTCCCACGTTGCCACCCCAAGCACAAGAATAGAGCATCACTGCCCCAGACAGAGGGTTTCAACAATAAGCTGTGGCTAATAGCCACTGATGGACCTTTGCTCCATATGATTATCCAATCCCCTCTTGAAGCTGTCTATGCTTGTAGCCGCCACCATCTCCTGTGGCAGTGAATTCCACATGTTAACCACCCTTTGGGTGAAAAAGTACTTCCTTTTATCAGTTCTAACCCAACTGCTCAGCAATTTCCTTGAATGTCCACGAGTTCTCGTATTGTGAGAAAGGGAGAAAAGGACTTCTTTCTCTACCTTCTCTATCCCATGCATAATCTTGTAAAAACTTCTATCATGTCACCCCTCAGTTGACGTTTCTCCAGATCAGGCAGACAATAGAGAATAGGTAAGCATTTTAACCCTATAACGACTGGAGCTTAGATAATTGCAAAGACATGCAGGACAGGCACAGAATTCCAACTCCAGAGAGTCTAGGGCCAGCCCTGTGGCTTAGAGGAACAAAATCCAAATTGTACTTTTGCCATGCAATCTCTAGTAGTGCGATCCTATGCAGAGTCCCATCCTTCCAACCCCATTGACTTCAGAAGGGGGCAACTCGACTTAGGATTGCGCTGTCGATGGTTTTAGACCAGCAATACTTTCCAAAGCTCCAACTAGATATGTGGATAATAAGGCCGAACTATTTTACATGGCTATTATCAGGGTTTCAACAAAGCACTCTGCACACTTCCAATGCCCTACATAAATACAAAGCAACAGCCATTACAAAGTATGGATATATGCTGCATAGCTAACAATAGTAATACCATTTTTAAAAATGTAGCTTTGCATATCAAAATCCTTGCAAGCAAACTCCCTTCCTCGGTTACTGCTTCCAAATATTTTGACCGGGGGGAAAAATCCATGCCATTATACCCCCTTCACAACGGGCATCCTAGGTTTGTGCGATTTCAACATTGATATATTATTTATTAGCGCACTTATGTTTGTAAGAAGCGGCGCACCCCCACCTGGGGTGGGGATTGGAAATGAGGGCAGCATCACAAAGTGCTGCGTTCGACGGCTGGGACCCGCGTCCAGCTCAAAAGACTGCTGGGCTTCTGGGGGGGGGGGGGGGAGAAAAACCTTCCTTAGAGTTACTGATAGGGCGAGGGCTATCACATGGAGCAGGTGCGCCCTGGAGAAGAAGAGGGGAGGGAAAGATCATAGAGCCATTTGCCACTGGGGGGGGGGGGATTTAATGAGGTCACTAACCCTGTTCTGTCACACAATTAATTTCCACAACGCCTTTTCTGCTGAATGTGCTTTCTATTTTTGAAGAGTGTTATGGTACCTTTCCCCCCCTCCTGCCTTGTCTCGCAGCCAATTCAGTCGGGCTTCACGTTCATGCAAAGCTACATTGGCAGCGGGTAGCTTCCGCCCCCCCCCTCGCACGACTGCATTTCATCTAATGGAAGCTCTGAGACTGTACAAGATGACAGGCTGAAGGAATTAGCCGGGGGGCAGATGGAAAGGAAACGGTGTTGTGAACTGCTCCTGGATACGGTGTCATGAGCTGCTCACTTCCTATGCAACCATGTCTATGTCATTTCTGAGGGACAGCAACACGTTGTGTTTACTTTTGGTTACTTGCCTTTTTGTGTGTGTGTGTGTGTGTGTGTTAATTTCTTCCAGTTTTTGATACCCCTGAACCAGGAGGAGAGGTTCCAAACTGGGGGATCCCCCAACTGGGGACTGGCAACTCTATGACCACCACAGCTTCTGATTAGCCACTGAAGACCTGATTGATTGTAGGGACTTTTTTACAAAGTTGTTTTATTGGCAGCTGCTGCCACCATGATGATGATGATATTGGATTTATATTCCGCCCTCCACTCCGAAGAGTCTCAGAGCGGCTCACAATCTCCTTTACCTTCCTCCCCCACAACAGACACCCTGTGAGGTGGGTGGGGCTGGAGAGGGCTCTCACAGCAGCTGCCCTTTCAAGGACAACCTCTGCCAGAGCTATGGCTGACCCAAGGCCATGCTAGCAGGTGCAAGTGGAGGAGTGGGGAATACCATGTGGGTATATTGTCTCTTACTCCCCTTACCCAGTGCATGCATGCACGTATGTATCTATCTATCTCTCTGTCTGTCTGTCCGTCCATCCAAGGTTGGAATTCTAGCAGGAGCTCCTTTGCATAGGCCACAGACCCCTGATGTAGCCAATCCTCCAAGAGTATCCAAAAAAGAGCCTTGTAAGTTCTTGGAAGATTGGCTACATCAGAGGTGTGGCCTCATAAGCAAAGGAGCTCCTGCTGGAATTCCACCTCTATCTATCTATCTATCTATCTATCTATCTATCTATCTATCTATCTATCTATCTATCTATCTATCTATCTATCTATCTATCTATCTATCTATCTGTCTGTCTGTCTGTCTGTCTGTCTGTCTGTCTGTCTGTCTGTCTGTCTGTCTGTCTGTCTGTCTGTCTGTCTGTCTGTCTGTCTGTCTGTCTGTCTGTCTGTCTGTCTGTCTGCCTGCCTGCCTGCCTGCCTGCCTGCCTGCCTGCCTGCCTGCCTGCCTGCCTGCCTGCCCGCCCGTCTGTGTATCTTACTTTGTTCCCCTGTACTTGGGCTCAAACTATTTGTGAACTGCCAGTTTGCTCATAACAAATAAATGGCTCCTTACTTGCGACTGGCTAGTCGAACATGAGCCCAACCAATGGGGGTTCATCCCTTTTTTTTCTGAGTAGTGCTGAGTGACATTTTTGTTAGCATTAATGTTATTTACAAAATGCATAAACGCATAATGGAAATTATAAATTTGGGGAAAATAATCAAGAATATCATATTTGATGTCAAAAATCTCATATTAAATGGTGTGTGTGTATGGAGGGGGAGGGAATGCATATTTCTCAAATTGATCAGTCACAACAGTTTATTGCATGCATACCAAACCTTCTTGACTGACATTTGACCATTTTGGCTTTGTTCCAATGCAAAATGCCAGGGCTGAATACAAGTCCTTCCTGAACGTATGCATAAGCTATAAGTTAGTCCACAGGGCTTTGTTGTAGCAGGAACTCCTTTGCATATTAGGCTCACGCCCCTGATGTAGCCATTCCTCCAAGAGCTTACAGTAGGCTCTGTAAGAAGGGTCCTTTAAGCTCTTGGAGGATTCGCTACATCAGAGGGGTGTAGCCTAATATGCAACGGAGCTCCTGCTACCCAAAAAAATCCTGGTTGTCCATATGTATCACATGTCACCCTGTGAGGGTTGCCAATCTTCATGTGGCAGCTGGAGATCTCCTGGGATTGCAAGTGTTCTCCAGATGACAAAGATCGGTCCACTTGGAGACAATGGCTGCTTTGGAAGGTGGACTCTGCACAACAAACCCATTTGTTATGGAGGACGGATCCAACATACATGAGACCTTGTTGGGCCGGGCCATGTTGGACTGGGCCATGTGTGTACCTTTTTTTAAGATTAGGTAGAAGAGATATAAACTTTATGAAGGACACAGACAAACACAATTCAATATTTTTTTTAAAGAAAACTCAAAACATGTTTAAAATGTTGGCACTCGTTGGTCTTAAAGTTGCTTTTTTTCGTATTTCTCCCATTGGATCCAGGGAACTGGGCAAAGGAAGCTGTGGCTCTTTCCTTCCTTCCCCAGGGGGCAGGGGAGGGAGGCACCTCAGCCAATCAAAGGGAGAGAGGCTTGACTCAGTAGCTCTGCTGTGCGATTGAGAGAGCGCCTGGAAAAACGAGCTCTGCCCTCCCCCCCCCCCCTTTCTCCCCAATCTGGGGACATCTCCCAAAAGGAAGGAGCCTCAGTCAATGGAGAAAACAGAGGTATTGCACTGTAGCTCCTGTGCGACTGAGCAACCTTTGCAAAGCAAGCTGTTACACACCAGGAAGCAAGAGAGAGGAAGCAGATGACAGCCAGTTGCTTGTGGGCCTGATAGGAGCCCTCTGGAGGCCTGATTCAACCCCTGGGCCACATGCTTGACACCCCTGCTCTACGACGTGCCATGCCAATGAGGTCCCTCTCCTTCCTAAAACCCACCCTTCCCAGGCTCCATCCCCCAAAATCTCCAGGTATCTCCCCACCCAGAGCAGGCAACCCTATACCCTTCAGCCAACCATTAATTTTCTTTTGGCCATCTGTTTTTTTGTTTGTTTTCAAAACTGAACACAAAATAATTCTGCTGCTCTTGTGAAAACCGTTCACACCTCTCACTGCTATCCAGAAGGATGTGTCGGCTTGGCGTGTGCCCATGGAAGTTTCACGTTGTTTTGCTTTAAAATCAGGGGGCTGAGCAAAGAGGTCTCCCACAGGTATAGTGAAGCGTTAAACAGCAAAGCAACACGTTCGTTTTATATATACTTGCTTGGCAGTTTACTCCTATTTACAAGCAAAGCCTTTAGAGGATGCTGAAATCTCTCTCTTGACACCAGCTGAACTTTTTTGAAATGGTACTGTCTCTTGGTTCCAGGGACAAAAGTGGTTGGGGTACACAAGTGGGGGGAGTAAGATTATGTGTGTGTGTGTGGGGGGGGGAATGGAATGGCTTTAGGCACCAGATTGAGTCCCTAGACTGCTAGCTGCCTTTCCTCGATCCTTTTCTTCAAAACCAGGCTATCTCGCGGTGTGACACAGAAAATTAGGGCCTGAATAAAAAATGAGGAGTTCTGTACAGGCTGATGATTGTTCTGTCTCCAGGCCTTGTCTGGGAGAATGAAAGGGGGGAAATAAAAAACACTGAGCAGTAATGAAATGAATTCCATTCCGCAGTCATAGCACCCATACTATTTCATTTCATTACGAGGACACATCGAACAGGCTGGGATCAGCAAGTACTCCAGGCGGTGTGGGGACTGGGAGATGATCAACATTTCATCAGATTACATTTTTTTTTTTACTTATAAGGGTTATCAGTATCTATTACAGGGTTGCCAGCTCCGGTTGGGAAATTCCTGGAGATTTGGGGGGGGGGGGTGGAGCCCGGAGAGGGTGAGATTTGAGAAGGGGAGGGACATCATTGTGTTATGCAGCCATTTTCTCCAGGGGAGCGGTTCTCTATAGCCTGGAGATCAGTTATAATTCAGGGACGTCTCGAGGCCCCACCCTATAATCAAATGGGTTGATGTGCCTGGCGGGAAGGAAGCAGAGTTTAATTCACCTTTTGAACTCTCCAGTTTGTTAACCCTCTTCCTTCCCAGGAGCAGGGATTTTTTTTGTGCCAGAGCCCACCAGAGCACAGCAGAAGACAGCAGCCCCATCTAGCAGGGCTGAGCCGTGCTGCAGCGGTGGCCTCCTGGAGCCCGCTCACTGGCCAGGCTTGTTTTTTTAAAACTTTAAAATCTTTATTAAGTAATACACTACAATAAGAATCAAATTCAAATTTGAGGGCTCATAACTACATATATACACTTGCACAGCAACAGAGGTAAGGTTCATTGCAACCAGTACAGGTGCAGCACAAATTGGTAAATCACCAATACTAACACTCAAATATACAGTAATTAAAGCAATACTATAAGCTGATCCAGCGCTTTTTCAACAACATAAAGAACTAGGGTTGCCAAGTCCAATTCAAGAAATATCTGGGGACTTTGGGGGTGGAGCCAGGAGACTTTGGGGGTGGAGCTGGGAGACATTAGGGGTGGAGCCAAGATCAAGGCTGTGACAAGCATAATTGAACTCCAAAGGGAGTTCTGGCCATCACATTTAAAGGGACGGCACACCTTTTCAATTCCTTCCTTCCATAGGAAATAATGAAGGATAGGGGCACCTTCTTTTGGGGCTCATAGAATTGGACCCCCTTGTCCAATCTTTTTGAAACTTGGGGGGGTATTTTGGGGAAAGGCACTAGATGCTATACTGAAAATTTGGTGCCTCTACCTCCAATAACAGCCCCCCCAGAGCCCCAGATACCCGCGGATCAATTCTCCATGATTTTCTATGGGAATAAATCTCCATAGGGAATAATAGAGTTCCCAGAAGACATTTCCCTCCTCTCCCCCCGCTTTCTGATGACCCTGAAGCGGGGGGAGGGCCTCCAAACCGGGGGATCCCCTACCCCCACCTGGGGATTGGCAACCCTATAAAGAACTATGGCAAGTCATGGTCATATCACGGTACTCTAGTCTTACCTATGGGTTGAATGTTTAATGATATAATAACAGCGATAAATCATCAAATTGACTGGATGGCACTGAAATGCAAGAAAGATTTAGTCTCCAACGTAAGTACGGCATCCATTTTTCTCTTAATGTGCTCCAATACATGAGATTGGATAGGGTCTTCTGATTTTATGCAGTTTTTTCCTAATAGAAAGTATTCCCAAAGTTTGTGGTTCCTAATGAAGCAAAGAGGAAGGGACTTGTGCAGTCCATTTAAGGGCAATGGCACATTTTGCTGCCGTCAGCGTTAGTGATATTAATTCCAATTTAAGTTTAGGGATCTGATGGCCTTCCCAGACATTTAAGCTATGGTGAAAGAGGCACATTGATTTTAGTAATATCCTTAACATTGCACTGGCCAGACTTGTGAGCCAAAGCCATGCTATGGCAGCACCCTCCTGGAGCCAATGAGAGCACCTGCCCAAGAAGGTAACCCCAGAGGGTTTCCAAGGCAAAAGATGTTCATAGATGGTTGGCTATTGCCTGACTCTGCACAGCCACCTTGGACTTCCTCGATGGCCTCCCACTGGAGTAGTAACCAGGGCCAACCCTGCTTAGCTTCTGAGATCTGATTAGATGAGATTAGGCTTCCCAACCCTCCCGCCCTGGCGGGGGACCCCAGGATTTCCACCCTCTTCCCCCGCTCCCCCCCAAAACGGAAGTGGGGGGACGGGGGGAAATGGCGCCGGGGAGCATGGCAAGCCGCCGCATCCTGGAGTGGGCAAGGCCGCCGCGCTGCAGCCGCCCCCTCCCCGCCCACCGCAGCTGCTCCTCCGAGATGGACCCTGGCTGAGCCCATCTCGGAGGAGCAGCGCAGGCAAAACCAGAGAAGGGGAGGGCGGAGGCAGGCCAGGAGCATGGCGAGCCACGAATCTGGGCCCGCCTCCACACCCCCCCCTCCGATTCCACCCCAGCGGCCGCGCCACGCCGCTGCCGCCCCCTCCCCCCCGGCAGCTGCTCCTCCGAGATGGGCTCTGCCGCTTCTTCTTCGCTCGCCGTGGCTGCTCCTCCGAGATGGGCTCAGCCTAAGCCCATCTCAGAGGAGCAGCCACAGCGAGCGGAGAAGAGGCGGCAGCAGCAGCGCAGTGGCGTTGCCCACTCTGAGACGGGGCAGCTCGCCACGCTCCCCGGCGCCATTTCCCCCCTCCCCCTAGCTCCACCAGCGTGTCTCCTGGCTCCACCCCCAAAGTCTCCTGGCTCCACCCCCAAAGTCCCCAGATATTTCTGGGATTGGACTTGGCAACCCTAGATGAGATTGGCCCGGCCCATGCAGGTCAAGACACATGATAACTAGCTAGACTTCACTGATAGGAGCTGTGATGGAACATGCCTGATTCAGGCTTCAGACCCAGTCCCATCAACTCCCTTTTGGGTTGCAAACTCCTAATCTTCCTCCTGCCACTTGGGTGCGCTGCCACCACCTGCTCAATTTAGAGGTTTCTGACTGAGAGGAACAGGCCTCCCAATCCCCCTTCCCAGTTCTGAGGTCTGGCCTCAAGGTCCTCTGCCAACCCAGCACCTGGTTAACAAAGAGACCAAAGGCCTTCTTTGGGAGACCCCTGGAGGATTGGCACCCTTGCCAACTTTATACCTTCCCCCTTCCCTGGACTCCCCTCTTACAGTAGCGTGGTCTAAGGCAGTTGGGGAAACTATGTGGTACAGAGGGACTACACTTTAAACAGGCATAACATTTATTTACGACATACAATTATTTACAGGCATTTTTTAAAAGTGAACAGAAGCAACAAATCATACTAGGAAGAAAAAAACGCTCCTTCTCTACTACTTGCCCTATTCTACTACTTTCCCTCACTAGATGACATGCAGGACAGGCAACTCACTTGGACTGTTGCAAGCCAGGCTCAATTCCAAACTCAAACTGCTGGCTTCCCGCCAAAAATCTCTAATATAAAATCCAGTTCCCGCCCAGTAGGCTTCCCCTTCCCCAGGTCCCAGCAGGGGATCCCCCGTTTTTACAGGCTTCTCCCCGCCCCCAGTCAGCTGGCTGGCGGGGTAAGCCCCGCCCCCCACAGTCACCATGTAGTTTTAGAGCTCCTGCAGGTCCATTTTTAAAATATGTGCCTTTAAGGCTGAGCAGGAAGCAGGAAACAGGAAGGGCTTCGGAGAACGGCCCCTCCCTTTGTATTGCTTTCGTTTTCAGAGCAAGTAAAATTCTGCAGGAACAAGACCCAGTAAGTATTTGGTGCGAGAGAGAGGGAGGGGGCAGGGGATTCCCTGGTTTGGAGGCCCTCCCCCCGCTTTAGAAAGGGGGGGGGGAGGAAATGTCTACTGGACAGTCTATTATTCCCTATGGAGAAGGATTCGCATAGGGAATAATGGGGAATTGATCCGCATGTATTGGGGGCTCTGGGGGGGGGGGCTATGTTTTGAGCTAGATGCACCGAATTTTTAGTATAGCATCTAGTGCCTCTGCCCAAAATACCCCCCCCCCAAGTTTCAAAACGATTGGACCAGAGGGTCCAATTCTATGAGCCCCAAAATATGGTGCCCCTATCCTTCATTATTTCCTATGGAAGAAAGGCATTTAAAAAGGTGTGCTTCCCCTTTAAATGTGATGGCCAGAACTCCCTTGGAGTTCAGTTATGCTTGTTACACCCTTGTTCCTGGCTCCACCCCAATGTCTCCTGGCTCCACCCCAAAGTCTCCTGGCTCCGCCCCCAAAGTCCCCAGATATTTCTTGAATTGGACTTGGCAACCCTACTGCCCAGGAACTGGTCTGCCCTCCTGCAGCCTTCTGGGAGACCAGCCTGAAAGACTTCCTGTCTCTCTAGGAGGCCTCCTCAGAAGTGCTGCTTCCAGTCAGGGGGGGAGGAGGAAGAGACTAGGCCCCAAAGCCTGCCCAGGGGGGTGAGCTACTACTAAGAGGAACAAGACAGCTGTCTCTGTGTGCTATGGCAAGATAACAAATGCTACTTCCTGCTCCCAGCCCCAGTAGAGGAGGAGCCCATGTTTTCCCCCATGGCAATGGGATGCATGTCAGTGAAAGGAAATTGACCAGACAAGTCTAATCCTTCCACTAAGGGAGGGGGGGACATGCCATCAAGTTGCAACCAACTCGATGACTTGTTTTATGACAGCCCCATCAAGGGAGTTTATAGTGCCGATTGGTTTACTTCCCACCTGCCCAAATGTGCCAGCCCAAATGCACTGACACCACACTGATGTTCCAGAGCCAGTTTGGTGTAGTGGTTACGTGCACAGACTCTTATCTGGGAGAACCGGGCTTGATTCCCCACTCCTCCACTTGCAGCTGCTGCAACGGCCTTGGGTTAGCCATGGCTTTCTCAAGAGTTGTCCTTGAAAGGGCAGCTGTTGTGGGAGCCCTCTCAGCCTCACCCACCTCACAGGGTGTCTGTTGTGGGGGAAAGAGAAGGTATAGGAGATGGTAAGCCGCTCTGTGTCTCTGATTCAGAGAGAAGGGCGGGGTATAAATCTGCAGTCGTCATCGGCTCATGGGGTCAGGTCAGACAGATGAAGAGTAATCGCTAGAAGGAGGTGGGACATAGAGTTGCCATCCACTAGATGGCCCATAGAGATCTCCTGCTATTACAGTTGTTCTCAAGACCACCTGGAGAAAATGGCTGCTTTGGAAGGTGGCCCAGATGACATTGTACCCTACTGCGGTCCCTCCCCTCTCCAAGCCCCACCTTCCACTGGCTCCACCCCCCAAACATCTCCAGGTATTTCCCAAACCAGAGCTGGCAACCCTAGCAGGGGGCAGGGTAATCTTATTTGTAAGTTATCCTTGGAATTTTTATAGACTAGTCTCACACTCTCTGGTAGAGTATTCGGGTACGGCAAGGACACTCTCTCAGAAGAGATGAGTCAAATTCACTTAATCCTCGAAAAGCCTCAAACTGGGGGGGGGGGAGGGGGGGTTGAGCACTGGAAAAAAGTGATGATAAAGCAAATGAGTGTGTATGAAAATGACGGTGTATAATATTTCCTGGTAGGTGATCTCCGCCAGCGCAAGCAGCAGTTTATAAAATAAAATTGTTTTCCCTCCCATATATTATTTTTATTGTCATCCAATAAAACAATCAAGGATCTCAATAAATAGGAACTTCTGCCTTTTTGTCACCCCCTTCCCATTTCAAATGTAAGGGCAGTGAATTCTTTCTGATATAGTTGTGTTTTGAAAGAGGGATCTTTTTGGCTGAGAGAGGAAACAAATGAAATCAACATTCATGAGTCTGAGGCAACCGTTGCCAGACGTCTCTGTGGGATTTTCTGATTTTTTTTTGGTAATCTTTCCACATATAACTGTGTTTCCCTTGCTTTGTTGCCAAGCCTCCAGGTGGTACCTGGAGATCTGCTGATCCAACATCTGATCTCCAGACAACTAAGATCATTTCCCCAGGAGGACATGGGGGACTCTGGTTTTATGCCCTGCTGAGGTCCCTCCCTTTCCCTTCCCAGGCTCCACCTCCCCCATCTCCAGATAGATCCCAGTGGGCAGCTGCCTTGGTCTGAAGCAATAGAACAAAGTAGGAGTCCAGTAGCACCTTTAAGACCAACAAAGTTTGACTCAGAAGGTAAGCTTTTGTAGGCGTGCAGACTTCATCAGACAATGGAATGGGGTACAGTGAGCAGTGGTACATATGATGAGAATGATATTGGATTTATATCGCGCCCTATACTCTAAATCTCAGAGCGGTCACAATTTCCTTCACCTCCCCCCCCCAACAGACACCCTGTGAGGTGGGTGGGGCAGAGGGCAGCTCTTACAGCAGCTGCTCTTTCAAGGACAACTACTACCAGAGCTATGGCTGACCCAGCGATGAAGAAAAATAAGAATGGGGAAGTTAAGGGGGAGATATACGTTTGGTTTAAATGAGACTCAATAAATCCTGCAACTAAGTAGATAGATAGATAGATAGATAGATAGATAGATAGATAGATAGATAGATAGATAGATAGATAGATAGATAGATAGACAGACAGACAGACAGACAGACAGACAGACAGACAGACAGACAGACCATAGAATTTTGAGATGTCCCTAAGGAGGTGTGATGTAGTTCTGGATTTCCCCTGGAACTTACATCATACCATCGGCCAGACAGCCATTTTTTAATTTTTATATTCCTCTGAGTGTCAGCAGGAAATAAGCAACCCTGGCAAGTCATCTCCAATACCGGCTAACATGAGCACTGTACACATTTGAGCAGCCCTTGGATAGTTTAGCTTTTTCTGTGAGTCCCGTTAACTGAATTCATACCATCAGTTCCTGTTCACCTCTGTCTTCTGTCACCATCACGTAATTATTTTTAAAAAGTGGAGTGTGCTTAGCTGCGGTGGCAGCAACCATAAGCTTGGGAGGACCCATAAGTCAATACTAATGTGTCCATATCCCAGCTCCCCTGTGACCTTGAAGAGCTTGACAAATTACTTGGCGGATGGAACAGACAGAAGGGTGGCCATCGCCGCTGCCACCCGCCGAAATTATAGGCTGCCCGGCGATGAAGAAAAATAAAAACGGGGAAGTTAAGGGGGAGATATACGTTTGGTTTAAATGAGACTCGATAAATCCTGTAACTAAGTCGAGCGGCGTTGGCCCTGGCTAGGAGCTGCTCAGCTTCATGGTAATCAAGTATTTCTCAATAAAGCTGTGCAGACTATTTACTGTACTTTCTTGCCCAACACTTCTCTACTTTATGGCTATCAGCACTCGATTACGGCTGGAGGCAGCAGCGATTATTGATAACCATTCTGGAGGCAGCCTAGCTCATTATATGTGAAGGGAGGTGATTGGGGGTGGAATTCTAGCAGGAGCTCCTTTGCATGTTAGGCCACACACCCCTGAAGTAGCCTCGTGCTTCCTTCTCTCTCTTGAATCTGCTGCTGGAGGATGTAGTGATGGGCAGGAATAAATAGCTTTATTAGGGATTAGATGGATTCATGGAGGCAAACTCTATCAGTGGTTACTAGCCCCGGTGACTGAGGGGAACCTCTACATTCAGGAGGCAACATCAGGATAAGCTCTCAAACTCTGAGCCCATGGTTACTCTATACTTTGACATTTCCGAATTACTCTTACTTGTTTTATTGCATCAGAAACATATTCTAAATAAAATAATTTTTATTAAATTAAAAAAACAACAACTCTGAGCCCTGTTGTTGGGCATCCAGAGAACTGGTTGTCCACTGTGGGGGACAGGATGCTGGACTAGATGGACCATTGGTCTGATCCAGCAGGGCTCTTCTCATGGTAAAGCCCCCATGTCCCCACCCAGCTGGCTTCCCATTGGTAATCAGGGGTTCTTGATCTGTCGTTGTCTGTCCCCACCCACCCCCTTCACTCTTTCAAATACATTTTATTGTAATTTTACAAAATATGTAGAATACAGCTATGAGATTCACTGCCACAGGAGGTGGTGGCGTCCACAAGCATAGCCACCTTCAAGAAGGGGTTAGATAAAAATATGGAGCAGAGGTCCATCAGTGGCTATTAGCCACAGTGTGTGTGTGTATGTATATATATATATATATATTTGGCCGCTGTGTGACACAGAATGTTGGACTGGATGGGCCATTGGCCTGATCTAACATGGCTTCTCTTATGTTCTTATGTTCTTATGATGAAGAACTGATGTAGTATAAGATCACATAGTACTTACTGCAGATAACCCAAAAACATTTACGAATAATCAACAATATGAGACAATTGAACCACGAATACAACCAAATTTAGAAATAAGAAATGAAAATAAAATAGTACTGAAAATCCCTGTATTTTTGACCTCTGATCACTTTGTTAGCCAAAATGTAACCACTACCACAAGGAAAGGTCATTAATTATATCTGGAATAACTTCTTGTGAAATGAGATATTCTAGAATAGGAAACCATATAGCATAGAAGCTGGAAGAATAGGGAGGACGTTCTAGTTGGTTGATGTTGTCTGAGATTTTGGCCGTTATAGAAGTGCTCCAAAGTTTCCTGTGCTAGAGCACCCCCCTTCACTCTTACGAAAACTAAGTGGGGCTACACAGCAGGACTCAGTGGACAACTTATCTGAGCCAAAGTAGCTTACTACTATAGCACCATTTAAAATTATAAATTGTTATATGTTTTTGATTTTATAACCATAAGGCATTGTTATTATGGTATTGTGACTGCGAGCTGCCCAGAGTCCGTATGGAGTGGGTGGCATACAAATGTAAGGTAAATAAATAAATTACTAGCCTTGGGTGGTGGCCCAGATGGAGCTCACTTCTCGGGGGGGGGGGAGTAAAGCCCCATTGTGGGCTGCCTGGCAGGGCCTGCAAATGCAGGAATGTGTCGCACACCTTGGAGGCGGAAATGTGCGGCCAGTGGGCTGTTTTCGGTTTGCGTTGGCCTGCTCTTGAGTCAGCGGTCTGATGGCAGCCGGCGTCTATCAGATTGCATTTGATTAAAAAGGATGCTGTTCCAAACAACTTTTTTTTTTTATCCCTCCATTAACGGACTCAATAAACAGATAGGCATGCCAAACAAACAGATTGCATCTCCTGCATCCAGAGGCAGTCTTTTAATTTCACAGAAAGGATAGACTCGATAGCTGCTGGCTGCCGCCCGTGCCGGCCAGCGGAGGATTATCATTTTATCTTCAATAAAAGATCACAGATTAAAAGAAAACAACGCCTCGGGAAAAGCAGTGTAGAGGCAGCTCCTTTCTCGGTGTCCCGTGGGAAGTATGTAGTACATCCCCTCGTCCCATAGGAATTAACCATTTCTCAATAAATAACATAATCATGTTGCCGTTTTTAGAAGCCCTCGAGCAAAAGACCCAACGGCAAAAGTCTCAAGATCAAGCGCAGCATGGGAAAATCCTTAGCTTGCAAGCCCCGCCTTTTCCACTTTATGAAGACCATTGATGTTATCTTGGCCAGTAAAGGTAAGGTAGTCCCCTGTGCTAGAACCAGTCGTTTCCGACTCTGGGGTGATGTTGTTTTCACAACGTTTTCATGGCAGTCTTTTTATGGGGTGGTTTGCCATTGCCTTCCCCAGTCATCTACACTTTCCCCCCAGCAAGCTGGGGACTCATTTTACCAACCTGGGAAGGATGGAAGGCTGAGTCAACCTCGAGCCAGCTACCTGAACCCAGCTTCCTCTGGGATCGAACTCAGGTCGTGAGCAGAGCTTTGGACTGTAGAACTGCAACTTTACCACTCTGCGCCACGGGGCTCTTTATTATCTTGGCCAAGGTCTACGCAAATACTTTTTTATCCAAAAGTAGATCCCATTGAACGCAAACATACCAAGCTTGCACTACCGCTGCCACCCTGGCCCGGATGGCCCAAGTTAGCCCAATGTCATCATATCTTGGAAGCTAAGCACAGTTGGCCTTAGTCAGTATTTGGGTGGGAGATCACCAAGGAAGTCCAAGGGTCACACAGTGTTCCTGCTAATCTGAGTTAGTGTGAGCTAGCTCACAGTTTTTTAGCCTCACAGGTCACACATTTTTTATTTTAGCTCAGGAAAGATGGTCCCAGAGCAAACTAATTTATGCACTAGCCCAGAGGGTTTCTGTCAGATCTCACTGTCATCTGCTTCCTTCTCTCTTTCGCTTCTTTCTGCATCACAGCTTGCTTTGCCAGTCTTGTTGAATCACACAGGGGCTACAGAGCAAAGCCTCTATTTTCTTCATTGGCTGACCGGCAAATGAAGCACCTTATGTACAAAAGCTCATAACACCAGCCATTTCACGTTTTACCTGGGTCTTAGACTCAAAGCATTGACCATGATTTTTCTGTGATGAATGTCAATAAATCAAAAGTAGGTTTGGAACATACAGATACACACCTGAACAACATCTGAACAGCATACACAAGATTGTTATAGCACAGACATTGTCTCCAGATTTTGATGCAATAATTGAAAGCAAGTGATGACAGTTATCAGAAACTGTTAAATAAACAAAATATTGCAAGAGTGCTAATCTTTAAAGCATATTTTATTTTAAGGGTTTTTTGGGGGAAATCCTTAATTGTGTTGTCTGTGTATATAAAATTTATATATGCGCTACCTGGCATTACATTTTACGACACACGTGGCCTGTAACAAATGAGTTTGACACCCCTGCACTAGCCAAATTGCCCGCTTACAATTCAAATGCCAGGAGCTCACCAAGTAGAACGCTAGCTAGAGGGAGCATCGTGACACAGAGTCAGGCAATGGCAAACCACCTCTAAATTCCTCTTGCCTTGAAAACATTTCAAAGTTAGCATAAGTCCACTGAGATTTGATAGCCCTTTCCACCACCACCATTACCAGTGACAATGCGGTTTACGCATATTTGTCACCTTACTTAAAACTGTCTCGCATATAAAGGCGATTTGGTGATTTCCCTACTTGAAACTGGATGCGGACTGATTCATCTCATATCCTAAGACAGGGGTGGGGAATGTCTGGCCTGAGGGTCGTTTACGGCCCTCGAGATCACTTGGTCTGGCCCTTGGGGATTGCTGGCCCCTTTCTCTCCCCCCCCATTTCTTTATTTCCACATATTTCCCTTTCTTCCCATTTCTTTATTTTCCTTTCTTCCTTCCATTTCATTTCCCTTTCTTCCCCCCATTCTATTATTTTCCTTCCTTCCTTCCTTCCTTCCTTCCTTCCTTCCTTCCTTCCTTCCTTCCTTCCTTCCTTCCTTCCTTCCTTCCTTCCTCTCTCTTGGCTTTTTCTACAAAAAAAGCCCTGGACCTAGATATTTGCCTAGGGCAGTGGACTGAAAATGTATGTGCCAAATTAGGCTCTCCCCACATGACTTCAAATAGAAAAACAATTATTTGCATTATTTTTGCTGGCCTGAATTGTTCTTCCTCGGTGGCACTGTTTTTTGTTGATAATTTTGTATGGCCCACAAATGATGCTATAAATATCCAAATGGCCCTTGGCAGAAAAAAGGCCTAAGAGGTGCTTACAGGATGTCTCTTAGAGGAAGCCTTAGAGATCAACGGTCTTCCATTAGGGGTTACCCTTTGTCAGATTCAAAATATCTCTGTGCTAAGCTCAGCTGAGCTTAGCACAGAGACATTTTGAGTGTCTCTTTTTTGAAGACTGTTGATCTCTGAGGCTCCAATTGCAACTGTCTATACAGCAACTGTAAAAGCTGGAGAGTGTCTCAATATAAATTTGAAGGAAACCCTGGGTATTCCATTACTAGTGTCCTGCAACCTGAAGAAGGCAAATGAAATGGATAGTTACCTAGGCAATCCATTGCAGCTGCTGTTGCTGTAACATCAACCCTCTATTGCAGGAGTGGCCAATGGTAGCTCTCCAGATGTTTTTGCCTACAACTCCCATCAGCCCCAGCCAGCATGGCTTATGGATGGGGCGGATGGGAGTTGTAGGCAAAAAACATCTGGAGCGCTACCGTTGGCCACCCCTGCTCTATTGGAATTTGGCCAATGTTGTTAAACACTGATAATAAATCGTTTGTTTCCAAATATAGAGTAGCAAGCCAAGACTTGTATCAACAGCTGTTACTTTCATACAGTTTTCCCCTCCTTTTGTTATGATATCATTTTTTCTGTATAGTCATCTCTTTCTGTATGACCTCCAGGTGGTGGCTGGAGAGCTCCTCGTTCCAGTTGGCCTTCAGGTGAAAGAGATCAGTTCCCCTGGAGAAAATGGCAGGCATGTTGGACAGCATTGCATTGAAGTACCTCCCCTCCCCAACTCCCGCCCTCAGGCTCCACCCCCATAATCTCCAGGTATCTCCCAACCCACTCCACTGTATTATCATTATATTATATCATTCAAGTGCACCTGTATCATATCTTAAGTGGGAGTTGCCTAGTATTTGCTTGAGCGTGGATCACCCAGGTTGATGGGGCGGGTGGCTGGGTGTGTGGCTGCTGCATTGCATAGTGACTATCATAATTTTGGGTAACGGCAATGAATATCTGATTGGTTCTTCTGTGGTGTTGTCTTGACTGCCTTTCTGACCACTGTAATTTTTTTTACTTGGTTTCACCCATTTTGGATCCTATGTTTTTTTTGTTTCATTATTTTATTATTTGTTTCAGTAAAATTATTTATTATTTGTGTCAGTAACATTTCATTCTTTTTATTTGTTGTCTGTGATACTCAAGATTAAAATTATTGTCCTTTTTATCCCAATTATTATTAATTATCAATTGGCGCTACAATTTGATGTATCTATATTGTTTTATCTTGACATACGGGCAAATTGTATGCTCATTCCTTTCTGTAAGCTATTGTTATGCCATTAAAGGTTATTAAAACATGATTTTTTTTTTAAAAAAAGTCTTAGTTCTTAGCATACTTTTCTTAAAATAAAAATTATCTGGGAAATACACACCAGTGACTAAAAAACATGACTATTTCTGCCTTGAATCCATAAGGAAATTCCTAGGCCTAAATTCATCACGAAAGCACATCGCTCGAGCTTTCGCACAAAATGTTTGCACATCATGACTCACTTCTGTTGCTGCTGCTGCTGCTCTCTCCTCCAGACCCGTTTTATGTCTGCTTTCTGATTTCATAAATCCTCCTCCTAACTCTCCCCCCCCCTTTTCGTTTTCCACTCCGGTTGTTTATGATTGCGCAGGACGGCTTCAGTTCAAGAGGCTGGAACTGTCACTTGTTCTAAATCCTCCTCTCCCCCCCCCCCAATCCTCCTTCTCAATATGCCATTCTCTTTGGGAACAGTTGTAACTCAGCTGTCAGTGTGAATGGCAAAGATGTCCTTTACTGATCAGACTCTGCCTGTGGCACACAGAGAGTTCCTCCGCACAGCTAATTAGCAGTAGGTAGGCCATCCTGAGGTTCAATGCTATCCTTCAAGTTGGCTGCCGACACCAACATCGTCAACCAAACTGTCACATTTTGCTCCTCACTCAAGAAGAGAAGTGAACCTTCCTTTTATTTTATTCGTTTTGGTGGGCCACAGGGATTGTGGAAAGATGGTGGCATCCTAATCGAGAAGAAGGATAGCACAGAATCATAAATCATAGAGTTGGAAGGGAACCCCAGGGTCATCTAATCCAGCTTCCAGGAGATGACAGTCCATTTCAAGAAGGAGATGATGGTCCATTTCAAGAAGTATGATGTTCTACCGAAATATGGACATGGGAAAGAAGAAGAAGAAGAAGAAGAAGAAGAAGAAGAAGAAGAAGAAGAAGAAGAAGGAGGAGGAGGAGGAGGAGGAGGAGGAGGAGGAGGAGAAGGAAAGGAAGACGAAGAAGATATATCCTGCCTATACTCTGAATCTCAGAGTGGTCACAATCTCTATGTCACACAGTGGCCAAAAAACCCAAGTGCCATCAGGAGGTCCACCAGCGGGGCCAGGACACTAGAAGCCCTCCCACTGTGCCCCCCCCCCAAGCACCAAGATAGGGTAGTAAATAAGCCTGTATGATAGATTAGGACTTCTTGTTCTATCTCCCCACTCTATAAGTACTATGATATTTGGGTATATGCTATCTCCAAGAATGTTTAATCAATTTTGGATAACTTTTTAAGTGCATATTTTATTGTTGTTAATTCATGGCATTTTAGAGAATAGAGGTGCTTTATAACTTTGGAGATCTGCTCTTTATGTTTAAGCTTGGAACTTACTTTTATTAATATAGGTAGTTACATGGTGGTATCGTGAAGTTATCCTATCTTTTGGTAGTAAATACGTCTGTAGGACAGATTAATATTTTTTGTTCATTTCCCCCCTTATATTTTCCTTTTTTCTTGTTTTTAATTACTCTGCTTGCTCTTTCCCCCCCTTCTTTCTCCTTGTAGTTGTTAAGGACAAATGGATATGATTTATAATTTGACTAACAGAACTGTAAGAAATCACAAAAGGTCACAAATTGTTTGTAGAATTTAATGGTAATATTTGGTTAAAATATTGTGCCTCGCAAGTATAATGAATCTTGCAGCTTTTTCTGTAGTAGAAATAACTGTAGCGTGTATACTATTCTTTTATGGTATTTTCCCCTCTTTCCCCCTTTTATCTAAACTCAATAAAAAACTTGCAACTGAAAAAAAAAATAACAGCGCATCACTGGCCCAGACAGAGAGTTCCAACGATAAACTGTGGCTAATAGCCACTAATGGACCTCTGCTCTATATGCTTATCCAATCCCCTCTTGCAGCTGGCTATGCTTGTAGTTGCCACCACCTCCTGTGGCAGTGAATTCCATGTGTTAATCACCCTTTGGGTGAAGAAGTACTGCCTTTTATCAACCCGACTGCTCAGGTGCCATCAGAAGATCCATCAGTGGGGCCAGGACACTCGATGCTCTCACACTGTTGCCTCGTTCCCAAGCTTGAAAAATACAGAGCACCACTGTCCCAGACAGAGAGTTCAATCAATATCCTGTGGCTAATAGCCACTGAAGGACCTCTGCTCCATATGCTTATCCAGTCCTCTCTTGAAGCTGGCTATGCTTGTAGCTGCCACCATCTCCTGGGTTGGGAAATACCTGGAAATTTTAGGGACAGAGCCAGGGAAGGGTGGGGAGGGGAGGGGAGAGACCTTGGCAGGGTACAATGCTGTTAAGGGGTGTCGAAGTCATTAGTTATGAGGGCCGCATCTGACACTAAAGTGACCTTGTTGGGTCAGGCCATCATAAAATGTAATGCTAATAAACTTTAGAAAGAACACAAGCTCAATCAAAGATCTTAAAAATTGAAAATAAAACATGTTTTAAACATTCACACTCGTTGGTCTTAAAAGTGCCTTCTTTCCTGTGAAATGCCGGGAACTGGGCAAAGGAAGCTCTGGCTCTTTCCTTCCTTCCCCTGGGGACCAGGAAGGGGAGGAGCGTCAGCCAATAGAGAAAAGAGAGGCTTGGCTCAGTAGCTCTGCTACACTATTGAGAGAGCCTGGCAAAACAAGCTCTTCCTCCCCCCTTCCTCCCCAAGGGAGGAGCCTCAGCCAATTGAGAAAACAGAGGCTTTGCTCTGTAGCTCCTGTGTGATTGAGCAAGCCTGGCAAATGTGATGCAGAAGGAAGCAAGAGAGAGGGAGAAGGAAGCAGACAACAGCCAGTTGCTCAGGGGCCTGATAGGACCCCTCTGGGGGCCTGATTCGGCTACCGGGCTGCATGCTTGGCACTCCTTCTAGAGTCTGCCCTCCAAAACCATCATTATGTGTGTGTGTGAGAGAGAGAGAGAAAAAGAGAGGGAGAGAGCCAACTGCTAGGGAATGAGGAAATGATTGTATTCAGGGGAACTGCACTGCTGTATTTTTAGTTCTTTATTTTAGGAAATGGGAAAGCCTCCCTGCCAAAATCCCCAGGTATTTTCTGAGTTAGACTTGGCAACCCTAATTGCAATTGAAACTAGAGTTTCTGTCCTCCAGGTCTGCCAACCTCCAGTTGGCGTCCGAAGATCTCCTGGAATTACAACGGATATCCAGACTACTGAGACGCTCCCCTAGGGGAAATGGCTGTTTTGGAGGGTGGACTCGATGGTATTGTACCCCAATGAGGTTCCTCCCCTTCCAAAACTCTGCTTTCCCCAAGCTATACCCTGAGATCTCCAGGACTTTCCCAACCCAAAGATGGCAACCCTAGGGGAACCAAACTGGGCAATGCATCTGGTCTGAAGGACACCCTAGAGCAGGGGTGTCAAACTCATTTGTTATGAGGGCCGGATCTGACATAAATGAGTCCTTGTGGCCAGAAATCCTTTTGTTATATAGTGGGCTTTGGAAACAAAAGTGAAAATGTTTCGATTACAACCCGTGTTCCCTCGAAGCAGAGCTAGCTCGCAAATTTTTAGCCTCCAGCTCACACATTTTTGTCTTAGCTCAGGAAGGATGGCCCCAGAGCACACTGATTGATGCAGTAGCTCACAGCTTTCATCCCAGCAGCTCACAATTTGAATGCCAGTAGCTCACAATGTAGAATTTTTGCTCACAAGGCTTTGCAGCTTAGAAGGAACATCGATTTCAACTCTGCTAGCCATTGCTAGGATTGCATTGCTAGGATTGCAATTCAAAACGGGGAGATAAAAGCTCACCTTCTTTATCATCCTGGCAAAATAAGGTGTGGGGATGTTTTGTCCATTGCAAAATTGCTAGTTGTCATCTCATACCTAACTTGCACAATTGTCAAGAAATTTTTTTACAGCAGTATGGTTTCCAGTAGTGTCGTATTTGACTGAGCAAAATGTGGTTCCCAATAAGGCTTATTATCGGGACTTGCTATTTTTCTAATACATGTCATTCCTTATTTGTAACTTCTCTGTAGCAAATATGTATCTGTGTTTGTTTCGGGAAGGACAGTGGCTCAGTGGCAGAGCATCTGCTTGGTAAGCAGAAGGTCCCAGGTTCAATCCCCGGCATCTCCGCTAAAAAAAGGGTCCAGGCAAATAGGTGTGAAAAACCTCAGCTTGAGACCATGGAGAGCTGCTGCCAGTCTGAGTAGACAATACTGACTTTGATGGACTAAGGGTCTGATTCAGTATAAGGCAGCTTCATATGTTCATATGTTCAATGTATTGTCATATTGGTTTGGTGTATGTTAAAAATAAAGATTATTAAAAAAAAATGAGACCTTGTCGGGCCAGGCCATTTGTGCCATAAAATGCAATGCCAGGTAGCAGAGATATAAAGGACACTGACTAGTTGTTGTTGTTTTTAAACTTTAAAACAAAACCTGCTTAAAGTATTAGCACTCTTGCAATGCTGTGGTCAGTATAAAAACAAGCTCTCCCTCCATCCCCCCACTTTCTCCCCAAGAAAGGAGACTCAGGCAATGGGGGGGAATAGAATCTTTTCTCTGTAGCTTCTGTGCAATTAAGAGATCCGGGCAAAGCAAACTGTGACACAGAAAGAAGCAAGAGAGAGGAAGAAGGAAGCAGACTGGCTCGTGGACCTGAGAGAAGCCCTCCAGGGGCCTGATCTGCCCCCCCTCCCGGACTGTACGTTTGACACTCCTGCCCTAGGGAATGGGACAAGGTTTGGTGAGGGGAGTTAACTCCTGGCTTCCAGCCCCAGTGAGCAATTCACCTTTTGTTTCCTTTTCCATATAGAAATGTACATCATAGTTGCCAACAGCAAATCCCCACCGAGTATTTTCTCAATAAACCTAATAATGACACAATCTGTCGTGGAGCACTGAGATCAAGTCTGATTTAAGTCAATGAATCCAATGCCAGACTCATTCATTCATTCTAGGTGAAGCAGAACATCAGTGAGAGCCGGTTTGGTATAGTGGTGAAGTGTGCGGACTCTTCTCTGGGAGAACTGAGTTCGATCCCCCACTCCTTCACTTACAGCTGCTGGAATGGCCTTGGGTCAGCCATAGCTCTCGTAGGAATTGTCCTTGAAAGGGCAGCTGCTGTGAGAGCCCTCTCAGCCCCACCAACCTCACAGGGTGTCTGTTGTGGGGGGAGAAGATATAGGAGAGAAGGGTGAGGTATAAATCTGCAGTCTTCTTCTTCTTCAGACTGATCCTGTTCATCTCATTTTCCCCTCTCTGGACCACAGTGCATTTAAACACACAAGAGCACAGCAAGTGATGAGGCAAGACAGTGGTGCTCTTTCTGGAACAAAGTGAGAGAAGCAACTGCTTCACTTTGTGCCACAGTAAGGATGGGCCAGGCTGGTCAGATCTTGGGAGCTAAGGAGGGTCAACCCTGGTCAGCATTTTGTCAACCCTGGTCAGCAAATCACCTCTGAACGTTTCTTGCCTTGAAAACTCTGTGGGGTTGCTACTTCCCACCAGCACCAAGGAAAGGAAAGGAAAGGTCCCCTGTGCAAGCACCAGTCGTTTCCGACTCTGGGGTGATGTTGCTCTTACAACATTTTCATGTCAGACTTTTTACGGGGTGGTTTGCCATTGCCTTCCCCAGTCATCTACACTTTCCTCCCAGCAAGCTGGGCACTCATTTTACCGACCTCGGAAGGATGGAAGGCTGAGTCAACCTCGAGGAGGCTACCTGAACCAGCTTCCGCCGGGGATCGAACTCAGGTTGTGAGCAGAGCGTAGGACTGCAGGACTGCAGCTTTACCACTCTGCGCCACGGGGCTCTTCAGCACCAAGGACAGCACTAAAGAAAATTACATTCAATGTGTTGGGGAAATTCCTGATGAATTGTACTTCAGACTTATAACAAATACGCACGTGTTCCCTGGGCTCAACACTACTAACCAGAAGGGGTGGGGGGAGGAAAAGGATTTTAAATGATGAGAGAATCCAGGACTTTTTTTTTTTTTTTAGCAGGAACATACAGAAGTACAGTTCCAGCTGGCTTGGCATCAGGAGGTGTGGTCTAATATGCAAATGAGTTCCTGCTGGGCTTTGTCTACAAAAAAAGCCCTGTACCCAAAACATATAAAAGACCAGCTTTTACGGATATATGCATCTCTGTGCCTGGAGTTTTATTGATAGTTTACCATTTAACGTGCTCTTTCTCTGATGATGATGATAATATTGGATTTATATCCCGCCCTCCACTCCAAATCTCAGAGTCTCAGAGCAGCTCACAATCTCCATTATCTTCCTCCCCCACAAAAGACACCCTGTGAGGTGGGTGGGGCTGAGAGAGCTCTCATATCATCTGCCCTCTCAAGGACAACCTCTGCCAGAGCTATGACTGACCCAAGGCCATCCCAGCAGCTGCAAGTGGAGGAGTGGGGAATCAAACCCAGTTCTTCCAGATAAGAGTCCGCACACTTAACCACTACACCAAACTGGCTCTCTCTCTCATTTTCCATAAGGGATAAGGACAGCTTAACTTTTCTGTTTGTTTCTTCATTTTTCACCTTGATGATAGACCAGTTCTAGTTCTACGTTTGTCCAATATACCCTTGGACGTCTGTGCCTATTCCTAGAGTTTATTTGTTCTCTTCTCCTCGCTTTTGTGCAAAAATGCATTGCTGTTGCTTAGTTGCCAATATAAATCAAAACCTGAAGCAGCAGAGAACCATAAGTTTATAGAAGTTGTGTTTTTATTAACACACGTAAGAAAGTTCTAGAACAGATTGCACATTGATTGGAATCCATATTGATTCTGAACAGCTGTGGCCTGGTTCCAGTTCTCAGTGGTTCCCTGTTATGGTTGCCATCTCTGGGTTGAAAAATTCCTGAAGATTTGGGGGTGGAGTCTCAGGACGGGAGGGCAGAGTTTGAGGAGGGGAGGGTCCTCAGTGGGATATATAATGATATAGAACTTAGAAGCCACCCTCCAAAGCCACCATTTCCTCCTGAGGAACTGATACCTGTAGTTGGGAGATGAAATACCTGACTTAGGAGATAATTCTGGGGATCTCCAGACTCCCACCTGGAGGATGGCAACCATATTCCCTGTAGGAGTGTGCTAGGATAGTGGTGCATGCACAGCTTTGCTAATGTCAAGCTAATCCCTTTTTTCAAGCTACCGTGATAGCCACAGTACCTTATGTGGGAGCAGGGTTTCATATACATTATGCTGCCTCAGGGCATTTCTGTAGAAGAAGCCCAGCAAGAGCTCATTTGCATATTAGGCCACACCCCCTGACATCACCATTGTTTCACACAGGGCTTTTTGTAGAAAGAGCCCAGCAGGAACTCATTTGCATATCAGGCCACACCCCCTGATTCCCAGCCAGTTGGAACTGTGTTCCTGTGTGTTCCTGCTCAAAAAAAGCCCTGTCCTGCCTTATAGTAATTCAAACCATTGGTCTATCAAAATCAGTGTTTTCTACTTAAACTGGCAGTGGCTTTTCAAGGCCTCAGGTATTTGATCCTTTTGTCTAGAGAGGCTGGGGATTGAACCCTGGGACCTTCTGCATACCAAGCAGATACTCTACCACTGAGCCACTATCCATCTCCACTGATGCATGTTTGATAGATCCCAATCAGGGCTTTTTAATATATATAAAAAGCCGGAACTCCTTTGCATATTAGGCCACACCCCACTGATGTAGCCAATCCTCCTGGAGCTTACAGTAAGCCCTGTATTAAGAACCCTGTCAGCTCTTGGAGGTTTGGCTACATCAGGGGTGTGTGGCCTAATATGCAAAGGAGTTCCTGCTACAAAAAAAGCCCTGTTCCTAATTATCCGTGCTGGATCAAGAGGCCCATCGGTGGACCTCCTCTCCCCTTGCATTGCCATCATTTACAAACCCTTGTTTCTGAGGAGACAGGAAATGCTAAAGAAAAGGGAGGAAGAAGTCAAGAAGGACATTCAAGCGATCACAGCTCTATCAGGGTGGCCATGCAGTCCTAAACAGAGATACACTATTCTAAGTCTGTTGAAATCACTGGGCTTAGAAGCATGAAACACTCTTGAGGACCATATTGACATTAATTGAAGACATTTCATCTGGGCACCCCAAACAAAACCAAGAATGAAACAAACGGGAGCCCTTCCAAGCTGCCAAGTTTGCCTTGATTGCTGGAGCAACAACTTGGAAGCCAACAGAGGGTGCCAAAACCGAAGGAGAAGGACTCCTACATTTGGCAGCCTCCGTTGGCTCAAACGTTGTTCGGAGCTAGGGATGCTCATGTCAACATCTCTTTAATGGATTTGATCAGTTCATTCACTGCACTTTCCCTCCCCGCTCCTCATACGTTGCTGCTTCCGAAATGATTGTTTAATAGATGTTTCAGTGTGTGTGTGTGTGTGTGCGTGTGTGTGTTTTCAACAATGTAATAGGCTTTAACTCTTTCAGTGAGATTTCAGAAGGCACCAAAGCCTATAGATAAGGTTGCCATCTCCAAACTTAGAAATTCTGGAGATTTTAGGGGTGGAGCCTAAAGAAGGTGAGGGGGGGGGTTTGGGGGAAGAGGGACTTCAATGGGGTGTAATGCCATAGAGTCCCCCTTCCAAAGTGTCCATTTTCGCCAAGTGAACTGTTCCCTGTCACCTGGAGATCAGTTGTAATAGCGGAAGATCTCCAGCCACTACCTGGAGGTTGGCAGCCCTACGTCTAGATGGTTCAGCAGACACCATAAGCATTTCCTGCCTCTCGTCCTATCTACCCACAGGTCATGTTGGAGAACAATATCTGGCCACTATGGTCATTCCACCAAACTCATATATGCCCCGGAGACCATTATGGTCTGGCGCACGACACCTGCTGACCGTCCCTGGCCCAAAGGACATCCGTCTCGCCTCAACTAGGGACAGTGCCTTTTCAGCCTTGGCCCCAGTCTGGTGGAATCAGCTGCCCCTTGAGACCTGGGCCCTTACTGAACTGTTATCTTTTCGCAGGGCCTGTAAAATGGAGCTGTTTCGCCAGGCCTTTAGTTGAGGCAGCGGCCGTTCTACACTATTGGGCATTCTGCTCCATTAGCCGCCTCTATGCTGTAGTACCACCTCTGTCATAATATTAATCCAATCCCAATACCTTTATGGGCATAGAAGCAAAAAGTACAGCATGGCAAATATACACAGAATTTCAGTTATAAAAAACTAGTCAAGCGTCAAGAAGGGGAGCTAGTCTTTTGCTCCCTGATCGTTATGGCAGCCAAAAGGTACTTTGCAACTAGATTAGTGGTATGGGAACATCGGTCAGATAGCAGAAAGAAAACCAACTTTGCCTCAGGTAGCCCATAAAGGTTAGACAGGATAGGTTTGATTATGCAGTCCCGCACTTCCCCATAGAAATCACAGTGAAATAAGACATGGGTGACCGTTTCGAGGTGCCTTCCATTATAATATTAAATTACCTTTGCTGTGTCTGATTCTTAGAATGTAGGACTGATTCACAGTCCATACAGCACGTGCCAACTGATTCTTAGGCGGTACAACATGTGCCAACAGAGCCGCCATCAAAAACTGTCTATGTTTGAATTCTCTTTTATTTATTCACTTGTGTTAATTGTTATTTTATATTGTGTTATAATGTTGTTATCTGCCCTGAGCCTTCCTTGGACTATAAATGACCATAAATAAGTAAATAGATGAATAGGAAATGTCAGATCACTCCGTGAAGCAGAAGACACACCCAGATACATGCATGTGTGAAGGGCTTTTTTTGTAGCAGGAACTCCTTTGCATATTAGGCCACACATGCCCTGATTATGTGTTTAACTGAATCCCAGTCTGAGCACAGATTCCTTATCTATACCTTCTTTCCTAATAGGTACCTAGTGGGCTACTCTTCGTATCAGCAAGTCCACAGGATTTTGAATCCTGAAATTCCAGAACACTGACTGCAGATCACAGTTTGGGGGCGGAGGGGAGAACGGTCTAGGAGCATACTCCGTGTGTAAAATAGTTTTGCCCATCCAGTGTTCCACGATCCACAGTTTTGGGGGAGGTCAAGTTAAAAGACATAGCTCCTTGAATAGAAGCAATTAAGTTTGATGTCCCTTTTACTGAGAAGTAATTGGAATGTGGTTATCATCCAGTTTCACAAAGGTGCAGGCGAGAACTTAATTTCCTACTCTTTTCTTTGCCAGCAAAGCTTTTCCCTCCCTACAAATTCAGGTGCGGGTGTAAGTATTGGGGAGAAGAAAATATTTTCTTTGTATTATTTTGTTTTGATTTGGGCCTTCTTTCTTTCGACTTCAAATGACTTTCTTAACCTGCCAACTGCATCCATAATTCCTTCTGCCTTCCACTTTTCAAAAAGCAGTCTCTGAAGTTCATGATCAATCGGAAACATGCTTGCCAGCAGTGTTCCCTCTAAGCTGAGATAGTGTGAGCAAGCTCACCGTTTTGTAGCCTCCAGCTCACACATTTTTGTCTTAGCTCAGGAAGGATGGCCCCAGAGCAAAGAAATGTATGCAGTAGCTCACAACTTTCATGGCAGCAGCTCAAAAAGTAGAATTTTGCTCACAAGACTCCACAGCTTGCCAGCTCCACAATCCTTCAGAGTTTAGATGTTAATAAACAGAGATTTTCTTGTAGCATGAACTCCTTTGCATATTGGGCCACACGCTCCTGATGTAGCCAATCCTTCAAGAGCTTGCAGGGTTCTTCTTACAGGTCCCAACTGTAAGAACTCTTGGAGGACTGGCTACATCAGGGGGTATGGCCTAATGTGCAAAGGAGTTCCGGCTACAAAAAAGGTCTTTAACAAAAGTCTGTCCATTAAAAAGTCTGATTTTATTTAAGAGTTTTGATTTTAGGGATAAGCAATTGTATTACAAAAATCCATACATCCTTGTTATAATCCACTTCAGTTCAGGTATCCAAGACAACCAGCCATGTTCATTCATCACTCAGACTTTTGGGGAGGCATAGTAGTTGCTCACTTTAGGAATGAGTAAACCCTATAGCCCTAGGGCTGCCAAGTCCCCTGTGGACGCTGGCGGGGGACTTTCCTACTGTACCATAGAGTACAGTAGGAATCATTAGAGCATCAGGGAAATCCATAGAGTCTTCCTGGAAATGCCTAGAGCAGCCAGCGTGCAATGTCATCGGTGCAATGATATCACTTCCGGATGATGTCATCACGCGGGCAATGTTAGGGGAGGTTCTCCCCACCAGCCCAATGTGGAACCAGCCTGTGGGCTTGGCAGTCCTATATAGCCCTGACCTAGATGGCCCAGGCAAGGGGTGGCCAAATTTGCTTAACATAAGAGCCACATGGAACAAACGTCAGATATCTGAGAGCTGCAAGACAGGAACATCAGATGTTTGAGGGAGGGAGGGAGGGAGGGAGGATGATGACGATATTGGATTTATATCCTGCCCTCCACTCCGAAGAGTCTCAGAACAGCTCACAATCTCCTTTATCTTCCTCCCCCCACAACAGACACTCTGTGAGGTGGGTCTGACTGAGAGGACTCTGACAGCAGCTGCCCTTTCAAGGACAGAGTCTCAGAGCGGCTCACAATCTCCTTTACCTTCCTCCCCCACAATAGACACCCTGTGAGGTGGGTCTGACTGAGAGGACTCTGACAGCAGCTGCCCTTTCAAGGACAGCCTCTGTCAGAGCTATGGCCATTCCAGCAGCTGCAAGAGGAGTAGGGAATCAAACCCGGTGCTCCCAGGTAAGAGGCTGCGCACTTAACCACTACACCAAACCTGCTCTCAAGGAAGGAAGGGAGGGAGAAAGGAAGGAAACAGATTGGGGAGGGGGTGAGGAGCTAGAAAAAAAGCCACTTTAACTTTAAATGCATTCTCTAAGCCACCAGCTGGTTTGGCTTGGAGAAGTGATTTAAAGAGGCAAATGCCTTTCCCAAGGCAGTGATGGTGCTCAGGTGGCTTTGAGAGGGACACCATATGTGTGAAAGAGCCAAAGTTTGGCCACCCCTGGCCCAGGGTAATGAAATATTGTCAAATCTTGGAAGATCAGCAGGGTCAGCCGTGGTTACTACTTGTATGGGAGACTACAGAGGGTCACGATGCAGAAGCAGGCAATGGCAAACTACCTCTGAATGTTCCTCGCCATGAAAACCACGCAGGGTCATCGTAAGTCGGCTGCAACTAATGGCACTTTTCACCGGCAACCACTATAACTACAGGGAGGATTCCCTCCATATAATTCCCCCTTGAATCTGGGCTAAGCATGATGGTTTCAGGATAAGGAAACCATCGTCCTATCTAACCCAGGGTATCCAGATTAGGGCAACAACTGAGCTGACAATAGGGTTGCCAAGCTCAACTCAAGAAATATCTGGGGGTTTTGGGGGTGGAGCCAGGAGACTTTGGGGTAGAGCCAGAAGCAAGCGTGATTGAACTCCAAAAGGAGTTCTGGCAACATCTAAAGGGACCGTGCTCCTTTTCAATGCCTTCCTTCCATAGGAAATTATGAAGGATAGAGGCACCTCCTTTGGAGGCTCACAGAATTCGACTCCTTGGTCCAATCTTTTTGAAACTTGGAGGATGATTTGAGGAGAGGCACCAGATGCTATGCTGAAACGTTGATGCCTCTATGTAAAAACATAGCCCCTCTGGAGGCCCACATACCTGCAGATCAATCCTCCATTATACGCTACGGAAATCGATCTCCATAGGGTATAATGGACTACCCAAAGCAAATTCTCTCTCTCTCTCCCCCCCGCTTTCTGATGACCCTGAAGTGGGGGGAGGGGCCTCCAAACCAGGAGATCCCCTGCCCCCAACTGGGGATTGGCAATCCTAGTTGACAAATCATTAAAAAAAAAATGGCAGCCAGAGAGTGGCATAGATCATAACAGAAGCAGTGTCTTTTAGAGGGCAGTTGTCCTACATTTCACTTCCTGTTAAGGCACAATCCCCCCCAAAAAAACAAATTACAAGCAAAAGGTTTATGTTAGGCCCAACAAAACAGGTCCCAATTCTGTCAGTGTTTCTCCTCGAAAGGGGCAGGAGGTATTCCTTTCAGACCATTCCTCACCAATTTATTTCTATACATACGTTATCAAAAGATCTTGCCCATCATTTTCTCCCCTCAAATGTGGTTTTGCTTTGAGAACAGTCATTTTATATTATTCTGCTACCAAAAAAAAAAAAGAAAGAAAGAAAAGAAAGAAAGAAGTCAGAGACATGAGACTGGTACACGTGAACATCCATTTGATACAGTGGGTTATTTTCTCGAAAAGTATATGCTTTCATCTGAAGGCACTATTAAATGCTAACAAATGGTAGAGCTTAAAAGTCACAATAAAATATGCAGTAAAAATGCCAAATTTTCTTTAATTTGTCAGTTTCTACATGCTTTTTGCTCCCTTATGATAGGTATTACCTAGAACATATTTCATCGCACATTGTGGAGTCTGCAAAAAAGGCAATTTTTGTGACATATTAAACTCAGTCAAACCTAGTTATGTACCACAAAGGGGTTGTTCTCATGTAAATCAAGACCCTCACTGTTGAAAGTGAACAGAGTCAGACAGGCATTTGAGAATCTGCTTTCTCTTTCAAGCAAGCCTCCTGAATGTAAGGGCCACCAATCTGACCAGGCCGCATTTTGGGCAGGAGCTCACAGGAGAGGAGCTCCGGAACCTTTAAATTTTATTGTGCTCTTTCTTTCTCACCCCCTCAACCACCACCCCTTGCTTCTGGGCTCCATTGTTCAAACCCCGTGAGAATTTTGCTGAACTCTAAGGCTAATTCCGCACTAACCTTCATCTGCGCCAGGCTTCCGTTTCTCTCCGGAGCAAGCTAGCGATTTCACACCACCTGCTCCATGCTGCCATTTTGCGTGGGGGAAAACCTGTGATTTGCTGTGCAGCAGAGTAAACCTGTTTTTTCAGGTTTACACTGCAGTGCAGCAAATCATGGGTTTCCCCGTGCAAAATGGCGGTGCGGAGCAATCGCTAGCTTGCTCCAGAGAAAAATGGAAGCCTGGCGCAGATGAAGGTGCAGAATTAGCCTAAGATTAGCCCAACATTTGTAATATTTTTTTTCCCACACAAAAAAAGGAAAATAACCACAACCTATCAAGGAGACAGATGGAAACCTTCCTCATGCCACTGTGGCCACAGAGGAGAAAGTAATTTTAAAAGTATGATGGGAGTAAGGTCTTATTATGACAATTAGAATTCAAGAAGCATTTTAAAGTAGATGCTGAGGTGATATATTTTAAGACACCTTCCGGTGATGTCAGGGGTGTGTGGCATCTGCAAATAAGTTGTGCTAATGAGCTCCAGCACCTCTTTTTCTACAAAATGTCCCCTGAATCTAACTCTATAAATTTGCTGTAATAGCGGAAGATCTCCAGATGCCACCTGGAGGCTGGCAACCCTAGCTGAAATGGTATGCGTGAGAGGGTGAGGATTACACACACACCCTCCTCGTATGCCCTTTTGAACATGAACATATGAAGCTGCCTTATACTGAATCAGACCCTCAGTCCATCAAAGTCAGTATTGTCTACTCAGACCAGCAGCGGCTCTCCAGGGTCTCAAGCTGAGGTTTTTCACACCTTTTTGCCTGGACCCTTTTCTGCAGCAAACTGCTCCCTCGCACACAAACACACACACACAGGGGTGGAATTCTAGCAGGAGCTACTTTGCATATTAAGCCACACCCTTCTGATGTAGCCAATCCTTCAAGAGCCTTGTAAGCTCTTGGAGGATTGGCTACATCAGGGGTGTGTGGCCTAATATGCAAAGGAGCTCCTGCTAGAATTCTACATTTGCACACACACACACACACTCCTGTCACACTGAGCTTGTCAGAGGTGACCCAGGTTCCCAGACACAGGCCTAGAGAAAACCGGCTAGCGCAGTATTATGCCTCTTCTTTGTGTAGAAATCCTACTCCATCCAATAAATAGTTTCTGCCCTTGGATCACAGAGCCACTATTTTTAACATTTTGGCTGAAGTCGCTCCAAATGTTCTCATCAGCATTCCAGGGACAATCTGTCCTGCAAACACAGCATTACTTCATCTCACCCGCTTCCCAAATCAGCTGCGTTATCTGTGGAGATTTTTCTCTTTTGGGGGGGCAAAATTTCCTGTGAATTAGAGATGCCGATAAGACAGCCGAGCCATGGAAGCCAATATTGAGAATATATACCGTATCGGTTGGTATCTCGCATGGGTCTTTTTTTTGGGGGGGGGGGCGCAGTTTTTGGCGGTGGCTTGCTTGTTGAAATATGT
Organism: Heteronotia binoei; assembly: GCF_032191835.1. Lineage (NCBI taxonomy): Eukaryota > Metazoa > Chordata > Lepidosauria > Squamata > Gekkonidae > Heteronotia > Heteronotia binoei. The sequence goes on along the minus strand of NC_083225.1, from coordinate 8,483,083 downwards.
GTGCAGTTTGTGCTGTTTTCCCTACTGTTTTAATCTGTTCCCTCCAGATAATTAACATTGTTTTCAGAGAATCAATAGGCCCATGATAAAGTGTGTTTGCTATAATCAAAGCTGTCTCTTTATGGCAGAGTAAAAAATATTAACTTACCCTGAGGATCGAGCTGCATTCTATATTAGGGGACGGGGCATGGTGCAGTTGGCTGAGTATCTGTTTGCCATGCAGAAGGTCCCAGGTTCAATCCCCAACATCTCCAGTCGGAAGGACCAGGCAAGGAGTGATGTGGACGAGAGCCCGTTTGGTGTGGTGGTTGAGTGTGATGACTCTTGTCTGGGAGAACTGGGTTTGATTCCCCACTCTTCCACTTGCAGCTGCTGGAATGGCCTGGGGTCCTTGAAAGGGCAGCTTCTGTGAGAGCTCTCTCAGCCCTAGGCCTCGGATTCAGTGGGAGCTCACAGGAGCATAGCTCCTGAACCTTTCTGAGAGTCTCACCCCCTTGTCCATTGAATAGTAGGTGCAGCTGCATAACAATCCCTGGATGAGCCCCACCACCTATTTTTCTACAAAATGACCCCTGCTCAGTCCCATCCACCTCAAAGGGTGTCTGTTGTGAGGGAGGGAGGTAAAGGAGATTGTGAGCCAATCTGAGATTCAGAGTGAAGGGCGGGATATAAATCCTCCCTCATCCTCATCTGCTTTTTCTGCTTCGTCTCCTCCTCCTCTGCCTGAAACCCTGGAGACAATGTTTCCTCTACCCCCCCCCCTCCATGTGTGAAACAGTTCATATCTTCAGCAGAATATAACTGCTGAAGGGCTTCCTTTATTTATGAGTGGCACAGCTTAGACGGAACACTGTAGATATCAGTCACCAAACGGATAAAAGGAAGTACTTCTTCACCCAAAGTGTGATTAACATGTGGAATTCACTGCCACAGGAGGTGGTGGCGGCTACAAGCATAACCAGCTTCAAGAGGGGGTTAGATAAAAATATGGAGCAGTGGTCCATACACACACACACACACACACATATATATTTTTACTTCTGTGTGACACAGAGTGTTGGACTGGATGGGCCATTGGCCTGATCCAACATGGCTTCTCTTATGTTCTTATGTGACACAGAGTGTTGGACTGGAGGGTCCATTGGCCTGATCCAACAGGGCTTCTCTTATGTTCTTATGTTCAGTCTGAGTAGTCAGTACTAACCTTGATAGGTGTTGTATATGTGATCAGAAATGTGTATAACTAATGGTGTTCTTGCCTGGCTCACTGAAGCCTTTAGGACTGAGCCTGGGGACTCGGGAACAGTGGACAGTAGGATCCAAATCCCTGGTGTCCTGCTCCAACCATGACCCTCCTGCTGGTTTGAATGGTCCAATAGCATGCCAGCGCGGGAACCCTGAGTGTATATAAGTTGGCCCAGTCTTCAGTCTTAGAGTGCAGCCCCCTATACTCTGCTGTGGTGATAAAAGAGCTATGATAACTACCACCTCACATCCTCATTGCGTGGAACCCACTAGATTATAATAGGCCAAGGGTCTGATTCAGTATATGGCAGCTTCATGGATTCATTCTAAATATCCCATCATTCATTCAAGTCCTGAAGCTCGGTGTGGTTTGTAAAGGAGTTGTAGGATGGACAGCCAGTTACTGTTGCTGAACACCACTGATGAGAATCAGGGTTTGGGGGCATGGGGGTTTGGTCCCTTTATTGGAAGTGACCATATTTATTCACTTTGTGGGTACACAGTAGCTAGGTTGGATCTTACCACCTGCTCCACTTGACCTCATGGTTTCCCCCTACTTCGTAGCCCCTCTCCCACAACACTTTTGTCCCGGCAGCTCCCATGAACCCCCAGGCAGCTTTTCCCAGGAATCAAAAGAAGACCCTCTTCTTTCTTTCACCAGCAGAACTTGTGACAGGATCCAACCCACCAAGCGGATAGAAGAAACTGCCACCAACACAGACGTCATTGTGTGCCTGTAGAAACTGCTATCAAGTCACAGCTGACATATGGTGCTCCACGTGTTTTGCAAGGCAAGAGATTAAAAGAGGTTGCCTTCCTCTGCACAGTGACTCTGGATTTCCCGGGAGACATTCCAACGTTCCTTCCTTCCTTCCTTCCTTCCTTCCTTCCTTCCTTCCTTCCTTCCTTCCTTCCTTCCTTCCTTCCTTCCTCCCTCCCACATCTGATATTCATGTCTGGCAGCTCTCAAACATCTGATGTTTGTTCTATTTGGCTCTTACGGTAAGCAAGTTTCGCCACCCCTTGCCTTCCTTTCTTCTCCCTTTCCCCCTCTTCACATACACTTAGTTTTAATTCATTTTCTTGTTTCCTCTTTCTTTACTACAGAAACCTTGCAAGCTCATGGGAGTCAAGAATTCCAGACTCCAAGTGGGACCTGGGAATCAGCACAAATCACACCTTATATCAGACTGCAGAGATCAGTTCCCCTGGAGAAAGTGACTGCTTTGGAGGGTGGGCTCTATGGCATTGCACCCCACGGAGGTCCCTGTCCTCCTCAAGCCCCATTCCTAACTCTCCAGGAGTTTCCCAATCTGGCAACCTTATCCCTCCCCCCTCATATTGGGTCATGCACCCCTGATGTAGCCAATCCTCCAAGAGCTTACAGAGCTCATAGTACAGGGCCTACTATAAGCTCTTGGAGGACTGGCTACATCAGGGGTATGTGGCCTAAAATGCAAAGGAGTTCCTGCTACTAAAAACGCCCTGTCTATAGTCATACCAGGTTGGTACTATACATATGTATTCCCAATCTGGCAAGCAAAACCCCCATCCCCTTTCCTTGGCAACCCTAAAGCGATGGGCTACAGCATGTGGCATAAGATGTGTCTTTATATATATGGGCTACATCCACAGGTGGAACTCTAGCAGGAGCTCATTTGCATATTAGGCCACATACCCCTGATGTAGCCAATTCTCCAACAGCTTACAAAAAAGAGCCTTGTAAGCTGTTGGAGGATTGGCTACATCAGGGGTGTGTGACCTAATATGCAAAGGAGCTCCTGCTAGAATTCTACCCCTGGCTACATCTCATCTCTTTTTTTGTAAGCTCTAAGTAGAGTTGCCAATCCCCAGGTGGGGGCAGGGGGATCCCCCGGTTTGGAGGCCCTTCCCCCCGCTTCAGGGTACTCAGAAAGCGGGGGGAGGGGAGGGAAATGTCTGCTGGGAACTCTGTTATTCCCTATGGAGATTTATTCCCATAGACAATAATGGAGAATTGATCAGCAGGTATCTGCAGCTCTGGGGGGGCTGCTTATTTGGGTAGAGGCACCAAATTTTCAGTACAGCATCTAGTGCCTCTCCCCAAAATACCCCCTAGTTTCAAAAGGATTGGACCAGGGGGTCCAATTCTATGAGCCCCAAAAGAAGGTGCCCCTATCCTTCATTATTTCCTATGGAAGGAAGGAATTGAAAAGGTGTGCCGTCCCTTTAAATGTGATGGCCAGAACTCCCTTTGGAGTTCAATGATGCTTGTCACAGCCTTGATCTTGGCTCCATTCCTAATGTCTCCTGGCTCCACCCCCAAAGTCCCCAGGTATTTCTTAAATTGGACTTGGCAACCCTAGCTCCAAGAGCTTACAGTAGGCCCTGTACTATGATCCCTGTAAGCTCCTGGAGGATTGGCTACATCAGGGCTGCGTGGCCCAATATGCAAAAGAGTTCCTGCTACAAAAAAAGTCCTGACTATATATCTATAGTCAATATGCATTATTATCTAGTATGCAGGAATGGAACCATTCACCTTTGAGGTTTGATTTTAAGGATTATCTCTTTTTGGTTTCTGAAACCCCTGCCGATTTATTTATTTCATTTCATTTCTAACCTGCTCTCCCAATACTGGTACAGATCAGGTGATGACAATTCATTGGCCATTGATAATCCAGATCAAGCAGTAGATATGAAGTCCAAAGTCATTGGAGAGGTTGCAGAGAGCAATGAAAGAAAGGGAAAGAGATGTGAATGAACCATTCTGCTACGATCGCCAGCTCTGGGTTAGGACATTTCTGGAGAGTTAGGTGTGAAGGCTGAGGAGTCACAAACTCTCAGCCTAACCTACCTTACAAGGTTGTTGTGAAGATACAATGGAGAAGAAAATGGTGTAAGCCACTTTGTGTCCCCACTGGGAAAAAGGTGGGCTCTAAGTGAAGTAAATAAATCCATAAACTCAGCCGTAAACCCTGTTGTTAAATTTCAAAGTGTTTTTTTTTTTTAAGAACTATGCTTTCATTTAACATTTCAGTGCTCCAGATGATACCGTGCTAAATAATTATAAGTTTTTGGGATATTTGAGATAAAGCGTCTTTGCAAGACGGACATTAATTATGATTTATGTATGCTCGCTCAGGTTTGGCGCCTGTTGACTTTGCTTGGAGCTCATCCAAGCCAAATTTAACTAAGCATTCAATTACTGAGAGAAAACACCACGGAAGATACCATGGCGGGCTGAGCGAATGCCGCGACGGAGACACATCCAAACATTTGTTGAACTTGTGGAATATATTTTAGCGGGATGTCGGTTGTGCAGAGAGAAAGGTCTCCCAAATGTGAGCTTCGGGGATTGTGCTGATGTTTTAGAGCAGAATAGAACTCCCGAGGAAGGGAAAGCATCTCAAATATTGTGCAGCGCCATTTAAATTTAAAAAAACCCAACAACATACAAAGTGCAAAAGCAGCTATGAATTTCCATTTTAACTTCTGGTTGTCGTTGGTATTCTCCTGAAAACAGCAAACATTGGGACCGATTCCCCACTCGCCTTCTGCTGCTCTCACTCTCCTCTTCTCTGCAGGGCTTCTGTCGAATTTCACATTATCTGCCCCAGGGCTGCAACCAGCTTCGCCTTTTCCACACAAAACTGTTTTTTAGAGGATCTTATTTGCTGTGTGAAAGAGACGGAGCGAGTTACAGCTTCGGGGCAGCTTGTGCGAAATCCAACAGAAGCCCCGCTGAGAAGAGGAGAGTGAGAGTAAGGTTAGCGGGAAATTTTCAGGCTTTTTTCTTCTTTGGACCATTTCCCCAAACCAGATCAGGGACCCTGAGGAGTCTCCACAGAATTCCAGGACATTCTATGGTGTAGCCCAAAACTCTTGCCATTGTCTCTTGAAGAGTATTTCCAATTAAATCCTTTAAAAACACTTTGGGCGTTTTCCCACAGATCTTACCGCGGAGCGACGTCCCTCTTCACCGCGCAGCGTCTGCGCGGATTTCCCACCAACTGCTCCGCAGAACCAGGAAGAGCCATGGCTTTTGCGTCGCTAACGTAAACTGGTTTTTAGCGGTTTACATTTGCGACGCAGAAGGCCCTGCACTTCCTGGTTCTGCAAAGCAGTTGGTGGAAAATCCGCGCAGATGCTGTGCAGTGAAGAGGGACGTCGCTCCATGGTAAGCTCTGTGGGAAAAAGCTCTGTATACCCCACTTTTCTCCCCTAATAGGGAGAGCCAGTTTGGTGTAGTGGTTAAGTGTGCAGACTGTTATCGGGGAGAACCGGGTTTGATTCCCCACTCCTCCACTTGCACCTGCTGAAATGTCTTTGGGTCAGCCATAGCTCTCGCAGAGGTTGTCCTTGAAAGGGCAGCTGCTGTAAGAGCCCTCTCCAGCCCCACCCACCTCACAGGGTGTCTGTTGTGGGGGAGGAAGGTAAAGGAGATTGTGAGCTGCTCTGAGACTCTTCAGAGTGGAGGGCGAGATATAAATCCAATATCTTCTTCTTCTTCTTCAAAGCGGCTTAACCTTTTCCTCCTCTCCTCTATTTTATCCTCACAACTACCCTGTGAAGTAGTTTAGGCTGAGGGAGAGTGACTGACCCAAGGTCACCATGGTTTCCATGGGAAAGCAGGAATTTGAACGTGGGTTTCCCAGATCCTAGTCTGACACACTAACTACCACACCACACCACACTAGGGCTGGGCAAACCACAAGAGAATCACGGCAGAGGGTGACAAAAGAAAACCCTCAGGTTCCATGATGACCAGCCTCAGTAAAGGAAGCCAATGAAAAAATAAATGAAAAATGTTGTTATTCTAAACACTCTCTTGCATTAAGTTAGTCTCCAATCTCTTGCCAAGACCTTGGAGACTGTAATTTAATTGGGTGCAAAAATGTTGGAATCTTGCCGTGCTCTGATATGTTGGAATCTTGCCCCCCCAAAATCTCCTAGCACCACCCCCAAAGTCCCTGGATGTTTCTTGATTCAGATATACTGTTTGAAAGCTGGTCAAAGCTTCTAGTGAAACGAGGGAATATAAAGTACTACCTCGTTGCTGTGTTCAAGACATATTGGACCATTTGGAATTGAATTACTGTGTGGTTTCCTCAGGAACTGTAGAACCAAGGATTTCTTTGAAGCTGAAGGACTACTGAATACAACTTAAGACTGTATCTTTAAAGGGTTTCATTTGTGTCCTTCCTTTGCATCTAATAGGGTGTGATCAGGGTATGTTATTATATTTTCGTATGAGAGTGTTTAGAATAATTTTTTTTCATTTATTTTTTCCCTGGTTTCCTTTACTGAGGCTGGTTGTCACAGAACTTTGGGGTTTTCTTCTGTCTATCCCCAGTTGGGGGCAGGGGATCCCATGGTTTGGAGGGTTATCAGAAAGCAAGGGGGGAGGGAAATGTCTGCTGGGTGATCCATTATACCCTATGGAAACTAATCCCCATAAGGTATAATGGAGAGTTGATCTGTGGGTATCTGGGGCTTGGGGGGGGGGTGTTTCTTGATGTCAAGGCACCAGATTTTCAGCATAGCATCTGGTGCACCTCCTAAAAACACACATTTCAAAAAGATTCTATGACCCACCCCCCCTCAAAAAAAAAAAAGTGCTCCTATCCCTCAGTATTTCCAAATGGAGAGAAGGCATTAAAAAGGCATTTGGGCTGCTAAATGTGGTGGCCAGAACCCCCTTCAGAGTTCAGACATGCTCGTCACACCCTTGCTCCCGGCCAGGGCCAGATTCAACCCTGGAGAGGCCTCTAGCCAGTCAAAATCTCGCGGGCCCCCTCGCAAATGATCTCAGAGTTGGAGTGTCTGCCCCACCACCATTGGCCCCACTGCAGCCTGCAGGCGCCTTCTCAAAAGCCCCTGTGGCAAAGCTGCGGGGGAGAAGCAGAGAGAGGCAAACTTTGGATCAGCTGCACCAGGCAAATTGGGCAAAGAGCAGCTCAGTTGCTGGCTGTGTGTGCAGGCTGGGAGGACGGCAAGCAGGAGGAAAACTGGGGGGAGGAGCCAGCCCGGGGCCCCTAAAGGCATGGAGGCCCATAGGCCAGTGCCTATTTGGCCTAATGGTTAATCCGGCCCTGCTCCTGGCTCCAGCCCCCAAATCGCCTAGCGCCACCCCCAAAGTCCCTGGATATTTGTTGACTCGGACCTGGCAACCACACGCTACAGTTTCTACAGTTTCCAAAGAAAGTTGTGGGGAATAAAAACAGGGAGAAGGCTCTGCCTGAGACCTTGGAGAGCCGCTGCTAGTCGTAGTAAACAATGCTGGGCTTGAAGTCACTCTGGCTCATCCTCATCTGATGCTATGACTTGTTCTTAGCCATCTGTCGCTTCCCCCCATCATCCATATCCGACACCGTGCAGCTAATGAATACGCATGGCATGGAATCAGGCTGGCAGGGACGTCGGATCCGTTCCCGAAGCCAGAAATTGCTAAGACGCTAATGTCAAAAGGGGTTACTGAAAGCCCCTTAATAAACTCGATCGGCGCAAAAAAGCCTTCTGCTGCAATGCTACCTCTGATAGTCAACCGCCGTCTCTCTGTGCGGACGATAAAAGCCGTGCGACGGCGCCACGCACGGACTGAGGAGAGGACGACCCACCAGGCATGCAGAAAAAGAGGGCTTTGCAGATTAACCCCTGCCAACCAACCAACCAACCAAATAGAAACAACAATAAGAAAGCAGGCTGGAGTTCTGAAAAATTCTCCAGGAGGGCAGAAAATGGAATGCAGCTGAGTGTCAAGGATGGGGAGTTGAGGAGAAGAAAGGGGAAATCAGCCTGCTCAAATCACAAAGAGATTAGAGCCAAGGTGTCAAACATGTGGCCCAGGCCCCCAGAGAGCTCCTATCAGGCCTACGAACACCTCACTGTCATCTGCTTGCTTCTCCCTTTCTCGTTTCTTTCTGCATCTCAGTTTGCTTTGCCAGGCTTGCTCAATCACACAGGAACTACAGAGCAAAGCTCCTCCCTTGGGGAGGAGGTGAGGGAAGGACAGCTACCTTTGCCAGGCTCTCTCAATTGCGCAGCAGAGCTACTGAGCCAAGCCGCTCTTCCTTTTGTTGGCTGTGTCTCAACAAGCCAGTGAGATGGATTAGGCTGAGTGTGTGTGTTTGTCTGTGTCCTTTATAAAGTTTATATCTCCGCTACCTGGCATTACATTTTTATGACATTTATGTCAGGTCCATCCTTCATAACAAAGGAGTTTGACACCCCGGGCTTAGAGAATCTCAGAGGAACAATGTTTTCAGGGGTTTGGCCACCTCTGTTCTAAAGGGCCTCGTGCATTAATAGTGCTGTACAGTGTGGTAGAAATGCCACTACTGAGAGTAACCGCTGCCACCACAAAAGAAGTTTTCAAACTGTGACTCTCTCCTGAGGTCTGAGATTGTCTTGGGAAATGTATTCCATCTCTATGCGGAGACACAGCATTTGTGGCGCAGCGGCGGATTTACAAAGATATGAGAAGCGGACATTTGGACTGTATAGTATAACATTACCTTCATGCTATGGGGGTGGTTGCTTGGTTACTCCCTTCAGCAGTATGTGTGTTGTGTTTTTTTTTATTATTATTATATCCTTTCCCGGGGACTTTACATTTATTAATATTGAATCTATCAGTGTTGCGTGTAGCCCTCACAACTCTAATCTCTTTAGGTTGCCTTATAGGCTGATTTCCAGTCTCTCGTGTGTTTTAACAACTCTGTTGTCGGAGGAAAAAATATTACCACAGTTGGGATTATTCCAAAGAATCATCCTACAAGAACAGCTATATATCTATCAACTACACAGAATGCCAAGGGGGTTGCATTTATTGAGTTGGAAACTAGAAAGTAACTTCCTTCCCCCAATGCCATCTTTCTGAAAATTCAGTATGGAGTGCCACCACGTGCATAGGAAATCACAGCTTCCTGGCTTTCAGAAACACCTCAAAAAAAGGTAATTCAGACTACAGGTTGAGAAACGCCTGTCTAACACAGTTCACTGAAAACGGCTGAGAACTACGAACTTCATTCCGTCATGTGCCTCTTTGTGTCAACTTCTCGGTGGGCTTTTGTCGAAAAACATTAAAATGCTTTTTTTCCTGTCAGCGAATTTGACAATACCAAACCAGGACTCAATTAAATGAGGAAAAATAGATTCCCTCCCTCTTTAACCTGGTGTCATTCCATGGGAGGCCTTGGCATAAAATCCATTCAAGTCAAAAGACTTTTGACCAATGGGGTTATAGTTTGTACTACATGTCACTCAAAAGCCCTATTGAGGGTCAGCTCTTAAAACAATAAAGGCAAAGGACCATGGCCTGTCTACTCTGAGTAAATTCAGAAAGCACATTTGTTGTTCAGCACACACCCATCCACTGATGACCATATACCCCTTAAAGGCATGTTCAAATTCTCTTTGCCAGACAAGGTGACTAATATAATAGAATCGATCTGTTAGTTGCTCAGATAGTTCTGGTCTCTAGAGGACCGGTGTGACCATTCTTTATTCATTTTCTATTATTATATATTTAAAAAAACCACACAAAAGGTATATGTATTAAATATAGTGATTAAACTTTTTAATTCTGTTTTTCCTATCCCTTAGACCTTTCCAGTGACTTGGATCCTGAAATGGCTCCTTTGAAGGGTAGGCTCTATGGCATTATACTCTGCTGAGGTCTCTCCCCTCCCCAAATTATATCCTCCCTAGAAAAGGGAAAAGGAAAGGTCCCCTGTGCAAGCACCAGTCATTTCCGACTCTGGGGTGACGTTGCATCACAACGTTTTCACGGCAGACTTTTTACGGGGTGGTTTGCCATTGCCTTCCCCAGTCATCTACACTTCCCCCCCCCAGCAAGCTGGGGACTCATTTGACCGACCTCAGAAGGATGGGAGGCTGAGTCAACCTGGAGCCGGCTACCTGAAAACCCAGCTTCCACCGGGGATTGAACTCAGGTCGTGAGCAGAGCTTAGGACTGCAGTACTGCAGCTTTAACACTCTGCACCATGGGATTCTTCTATCCTTCCTAGAGCCCACCCCCAAATCCCCAGGAATTTCCCAATTTGGATCTGACAACCCTAGGAGACCTCTGAAGACCCCTAAACTGTCCCTGGGGGGTGGGTCTGCTGACCTTCATAAGCAGAATTCTATGGAACATGGAAAGCTACAGAAGGAGGAGGAAGTGGGGGAATTGCCTTTCTCTGGAGCAGGAGTCCCCAGCATTTTTTAAGCCTGAGGGCACCTTTGGAATTCTGAAACAGCATGGTGAGTGTAGTCGTAAAATGGCTGCCCCAAAAAGAGTTGTCGCAGAAAGTATCAGCAGGTACTGTGGCACTCATGGGCAGAATGTTGGGGATCCCGGATCTAAAGCAACTACACTTGGACTTCTTCAAATCCAAGCCTTTGGTCTGAATGGGAAGCACATTTCTGGCTGTAGGCTGCTTTGTGTTCCTTGGAATTACACATTTAGCAAGTGCAATCTCACCCAAACATGCCTGTTAAATTCCATTCACACAGGGGAAAGCATCCCCATTTTATGAGTGTATGAAGTGGTGTCAAGTCGCAGTAGACCGATGGTGACCACAGTGAGGGACTTTGAGGGTGACTGAGAAGCAGAGGTGGTTTGCCATGGCCTTCCTCTGCAGAGCCTTCCTGGGTGGTCTCCCTTCCAAGTAATGGCCCTGTGAAGTTTCTGAGATCTGATGAGTTGGTCAATACCTTGCCCACCTTCCTTCCCTCCCCATTTTACAGGCGAGAAAAAGTATAGGTTGCAGAGCAGACTAGTAGAAGGGTGTAGGTAGTGTCCCATCAATGGTGCAAAGCAGAGTTTCCAGCTCTTGTGTTGGGAAACTCTGGGAGACTTGGGGGTGGAGCCTAGGAAGGGTAAAGTCTGCATAAGGGAGGGAGCTTTGTGGGATATAACATCATAGAGTCCACACACCAAAGCCATCATTTCCTCTGGGGAGGCTGTAGTCTGGAGATCAGTTGTAGTTTCAGGAGAAGGGCAGCACCCTAGGCAATCACCGAGTTTGCCTAGGGGCAGGGGCAGCCCTGACTGTATGGCATGACCCACGCCGAAGTCCCTCCCTTCCCAAAGCCCACCGTCCCTGGACTCCCCACCCCCAAATCCGCCAGAATTTTTCAACCCAAGTCCAGTTACCCAAGTTCACAGCCCCTCCCCAGCTTCTTCATTCCTGGAGCTAAGCTTTTCAACCTTTGGCAACGTAGCCCGGTTTTCCTCGTTACTTTCAGAAATGCGGCAGAATAGAATTCTTAATAATTTCATTAAGGACTGAGCAATAGCCCTCCTGCGCGAACCTCACGCAGCGGGGCTTCCTCTGAATGTGCCGTAATATACAAGCGTATTCGGCCGGCGACAAAGCCTACAGAACCCGAGAAAGGAGCCAGGGAAATGGGGCAAAAGGAAACACAGACCCCTTCCTCCTTGAAGGCCCGGCTGCTTGTTTCTCAAGTCCCATCGCTCATTCCATTCGCATTCAATCCCAGGCCCTTATTCCAGTGTAATATATTCACGCCAGATGCAATTTCAAACCATTACTCACAGCTGGATTGCTGGAAAACTCCTTTCCAACGGGGGGAGACCACCCATTTTTTAGCAGTCTGGAAGCACATTACTCTTCCTAGCCTCCAATCACTCGCCCTTGTTCAATCCGAGTTTTATTCACCTGCGCCAAACTAATTGCATTTAAACAAAAAAAAATGCATATCAAATGCATATCCTTTCTGCAATGGGAAATACCTTGCGAGTCCTCTCTTTGTCCTTTCGCTCCGTACCCTGCTGTTATTGCCTTGCTAAAAATCCATTTCACGGGTCCAAAAAAAGAAAGGGGGGGGGAGTATAAAATGCTGAAAGGCTTTAAATTGGAGAAGAGGGGGAGGAGCCCAGGGTGGAGAGACTCTCCAAGTCTGCATCACAGGTCACTGTGATTTTACAACCCGCACATTAACATTATATTTAAATAGATTGATGCTGGAAACATAAGCATTCGTAACTCCACAACCAGCTGAATACAAATGCCAGTTTGGACCAGAGAGCGCCTAAGGAATAAGACATAAGACATTTTCATTAATAGATAAAGGAATTCACTCGATGCTAGGCAGACTGCTGGTGCTAAAGAATTCAAGAGCCATAAGTAGTGCTTATGTATAACTATCCTTATTTTACTATTTGGAGCTTCATTTTTTGTGCTTAGCTCGGCTGGCCCCCAATTCCTTACATCCTGAGACATTCAGAATATGGCAGGCACACATTTTGCACAAAGAGGTTTCATCACAGCAAACTTCTCAAGGGCTTCCATGAGAAGTTAGATGAAAGAAGGCCTGCTTTCAGGAAAGTCAAAACCCTTGTTTGCATTTACTGCTCCAGTCACTTTTCACAGTTGTTCCCAGCCATTGTGCTCTCTTGCTGCTGTAGCTTGGGCACCATTTTTAGGGCCAATCAAGAATCATGTGCAAGGTCCATCAACCTTCAGGTGGGGCCTAGATATCTCCCAGAATTATAACTAGGGTTGTCAGCCTCCAGGTGAGAGTGGTGGATCTTCCGATGTTGCCGTCTCCAGCCTGCCTCCATCCAGCTGGCCAGCAGGAAAGCCCCGCCCCAGCAGCCACAGGCCTGAAGGACATCCCCAATATGATGATGTCATACAGAAGTGATGCCATCATGCTGGAGTCATCCCATGAGACAGTGTCACTCCCAGAGAGCTCCCTCTTACCTCCCAATAGTACCTGGCAACCCTATTTAAAACATCTGATGACATAAATCAGTTCCCCTGGGGGGGGGGGGAATGGCTGCTTTGCACTGTATGGGGTTAAAACAGAGTGTTTTGTGGGAAATCCCAGCGCTTCACCCCAACCTCATTATGTCACTTTTGGTTGTTACTGTAAGTGATCTAGTACAATGGCACAGTCCTGGCACACCCAACCTCCTTCTCCCTGCCACATTTTGAGGTGCTGACAGGACCAGCCTTGCCTAGAGCGCCGGCCTCCTGGGGGTGTCAGATTGGACATACCATGTGACTTGGTGACATTAGCATTCCTGGAGGGGGGGCACCAGAGGTTAGCCTTGGCTAGGGTGCCGGACAGTGATTTCCCCCCTCAGGAGGTGATCATAAGGCTGTATCTAGGCCAGCCTTCATTCCCAGGGCTTTTACTGTAGAAAAAGTCCAGCAGGAACTCATTTGCATATCAGGCCATACCCCCTGATCCCAAGCCTGCTGGAACTGCGTTCCTGCTCAATAAAAGCCCTGATCAGCACTATTTATGGCCCACCTTCCATACTTCAAAGAAAGGCAGCTGTTGCTTCCAAGGTGAAGTCTCACCGCAAAAAGAAGTAGACCGACCCTGCAAGAAAATGGCCACCTGTTATATCTTCAGACCCTTCCCTGGGACTTTAGACTCTAAGCCAATCTGTCAGAATTGTCATTTCCCAGTTCTGTTTGTCACAGAAATGAAATTGGATTTGACATGACATTTCCCACATAATACCATGCTGAGACTGGCATTAATTACGTTCCTGGCTGCTAAAGTTTATTGATTAGGTCTTAAGTCTGTGCTCCTGTTATTTTTTCTCAGATATCTGTGCCTTAATCAGTCTGTAGACAGAATTTTCATAATCTTATTCTTTCTCCCATAAACGATAAAAAAAAAATACACTTTGTCCTCTGGCAGGGATGTGTCCGGGAGAGATCTGGCCAATCATTACGTCCAGGTCTTAGAATGATTGATTATTGGTTTTAAGATGTTTATTCATAGTGGCACAGATCACTAGAAGAAATAAAAGATGCCAGATTGCATTGCCGGAGAAAACTTGGGAAAATTTGGACTAGAGATTCGACAAAGACAATACTTAGAATATTGCATATTTTTAAAATGTATAGAACTTTAAAAAAAAAAAAAAAGAATGTATAGAATTTCTTGTATAGAATTTATCTCAAGAAAAGATAAGGCAGTCATTCTCCATCCAGGACCAATCTCACAAGGGAGTATTCTCATCAGGTCTGTGTATTGTCAAGATGTATCTTGCAGTATTTGTTACATATAGGTTTGCCAAGTCGAACCCCAGAAATATCTGGGGACTTTGGGGGTGGAGCCAGGAGACTTTGGGGGTGGAGCCAGGAGACACTGGGGTGGAGCTAGGGGAGGGGGGGAAACGGCGCTGGGGAGCGTGGCGAGCCGCCCCGCAGCTGCCGCCTCTTCTCCGCTCGCCGTGCTGCTCCTCCGAGATGGGCTCAGCCTGAGCCCATCTCGGAGGAGCAGCCACGGCGAGCAGAGAAGAGGCGGCAGCGGCGCGACGGCCTCGCCCGCTTCGCCTCTGGGATGGAAGCGGAGGGGGGGTGGAGGCGGGCCGGGGGCATGGCGAGCCGCAAGTCCGGGTCCTAGAAGGGCTCCATGCTCCATCTCGGAGGAGCAACTGCGGTAGGCGGGAAGGGGGCGGCAGCGGTGCGGCACGGCGGCCTCCGGGTGACTCGCCATGCTCCCCGGCGCCGTTTCCCCCCTCCCCCCCGCTTCCATTTTTTTGGGGAGTGGAGGAAGAGGGTGGAAATCCCGGGGTCCCCCGCCAGGGCGGGAGGGTTGGGAAGCCTAGTTACATATCGTCCAAGCTATAAGTAACACACAGGTCTTTTTTTGTAGCAGGAACTCCTTTGCATATTAGGCCCACACCCCAATGTAGCCAATCCTCCAAGAGCTTACAGGGCTCTTTGTACAGGACCTATTGTAAGCTCTTGGAGAACTGGCTCCATCAGGCGTGTGTGGCCTAATATGCAAAGGAGTTCCTGCTACAAAAAAAGCCCTATATACATACATACAACCGAATAAATTTGGTCAAACTTTTCATCAGTGATTCCCCCCCCCCCTTTAAGACCCAGAATTTGAAATCGGCATTTTTGATAGATTTTAGGAACAGATGTGAATTTTGCACATTTTATCAGATGCTTTGACAGATTGCCAAAGCTTATCTTTTGATTTTTATCACCTCCAAAATATGTGTCTTTAGACCTTTCGTTGAGTGAGAATACAGAGAAGCAAGAGATAAATGCTTTAAATAAACAGGAAGACCACCAAGTTCATCAGAGGGAGGACCGGAGTATAAAAGCATCCAAGAGTATTAGTGATTGCTATCCATACATGCTCCATTGTAAAGAACATTTCCCCTCAGCTGTGTGAATAGTTTCAAGGGCATTATTAGTCTCTTGTTAAATTGCAGAAATGTAATTGTACCTAGTAGAAGGGAGAGGGGGGGAGTATAATTTTGAGCAAAACCTCAGTTTAAAGTTATTTATTCACATTCTTCAAAATTCCTATAAAAGCCAGAGGTCTTGGGTTTTGTATGTAACAAAGGTAGATTGAATGTCTTCTTTCACATTTTAAGGTCCTTCCTTATCACTAGATTTTTTTCTCTCTCAAAAGAGTACTAATGGGTTTGACCAAGGCCTTGATTTTCTGACATTTGCTTCTTTATTACAGGAATATAGAAGCAAGACTTGCTTAGGCCTTCTTCAAGAGGTCTCCTGTGGGCAGGAGTTCAATAATCCTTGTGGGGGGAAAAATGCAAGGGGAACAAACCAGGATGGCCTTTGATGTAAGATCGGTTATCTAGCATAAGCACAGAGACTACCTTTGGCTATGGGTAAACTATGATGCTTAGAAAGCCTTTGACTATAATCCCCCTTTAAAAAGCTCTGCATCTCTTGAGATAGAGCAGATCTTAAATACATACGGGGGCACTCGTCTTTTCAAAACCGCCGAAATAATCTGATCTTCTAAAGATAGCTGAGGTAACTTTTTCAAGAGAATGTTTGATAATACACCTATGAATCCGATCGCAAGTAAGGGAAGAAAAAAAGGTTTCAAACTTATTTCTTTGTTGGTAGACTAAAAAAAACACACACCATACAACTACTTCAGAGCTTATCCTTGAAATCCCAAGTTATGTAGGCATAGAATTTAGTTCACTTTCAAAGGGAAAGAAATTGCTTTATGCTTTCCTTTATAAAGCGATCTTCACCAATGTTAGTAATAGATATTCTGAACTCCAGAAGCCATATTGGATCTGATGCGAGGTGCAGGTTGGATTTTCCTAAGAATTTCAGAGTTCCTTAGAGGGGAAAAAAAAGTTTCTGCCCTTCAAAGAAAGGGTAGTGATGTACATGCAAACATTACCCTAAAAAAGTTTTCAGTGTTCAAAGGTGCCAAATATTTGGATTACATATGGGGATCTATCCCTGTCTTAAATTGGACAATGAAGAAAGCTGATTCCTTCAAAATGTGGTGTGAGATGAGCAGGGCCAGCGCGTGGGAGTAGGCGGCGTAGGCAGCTACCTGGGATACTACACTCTCTGGGGGCACCACTAGGCACCCCCTTACTCCCCATAGTGCACAGTGCACTATGCTCTTTGGAGCCTCCAAAGAAAGCAATGTTTTAGCAGCACCTGGCTGCTTTCGGGTTGAAGGCAGCCGAGTGGTGCCTTTCAACCCGAAACACTCCTAAAACACCGCTAAAACACAGAGCGTGTCTGTGGGGCAAAAACAGAAGCACGACAGCACTCTTGTGTGCCTCCCGTCGCTCTCTCGTCTCCCTCACGATGATGTCACTTCTAGTGACGTCATCATGGCACGCATGCACAAAAAAGGGAGCTTGCAGTAAGGGAGAGGTGCGGCAAAGGGGTCTGCCTCGAGTGGCAGAACCTCTAGCGCCGACCCCGGGGAGGAGAGTTTCATGAATACCGTCACCTGTCAAAAAGACCAATCAGTGGGTTCCAGATCAAATTAAGCCCGAAATCCCCCTAGAAGACAAAATGACTAAACTGAGGCTATTGTACTTGGGTCACATTGTTAGAAGACAAGAATCACTGGGAAAAGACAGCAATACCAGGAAAAATTGAAGGCAGCAGGCAAAAAAGGAAGATCCACCATGAAATGGACTGCCTCAGTCCAGTACAAGGAAGCCATGACCCTCGGTTCACAACACCTGAGAATGGCTGCTAACAATAGGATATTTTGGAGGATGTTAATTCACAGAGTTAGCGTAAGACAGATGGGACTTGATGGCCCTTAGCAGACACACAGAGACACACACACCTGTCCAAAACCCTGCTACAGTTAAGCATGTTACAGTATAACCCATTTCAATGAGAGAGTTAAGTTCGTACAACTGGCACCAAAGAGGGTTTTTTTTTACCCAATTGCTAAAGCAGGGATGCCAAGCTCATTTGTTATGAGGACTGCATCTGACATAAATGAGACCTTGTTGGGCTGAGCCATGTCGAGCCGGGCCATGTGTGGACCTATTTAAGATTAGGTAGCAGAGATATAAACTTTATATGGAACAAACACAAATATATATTTTTTAAAAAACTTAAAGCATGCTTAAAACATTAGCACTCATTGTGCCTAAAGATGCTTTATTTGTATTTCTCCCATGGGATCCAGGGAACTGGGCAAAGGAAGCTGTGGCTCTTTCCTTCCTCTCCAAGGGAGGAGCCTCAGCCAATGGAGAAAAGAGAGGTTTTGCTCTGTAGCTCCTGTGCAATTGAGCAAGCCTTGCAAATCAAGTTGTTACACAGAAGGAAGCAGTTGACAGCCAGTTGCTCAGGGGCCTGATAGGAGCCCTCTGAGGGCCTGATTTGGCCCCTGAACTGCATGTTTGACATCTCTGTGCTAAAGCGTCATGCTTGTGATGTGCCCAGCAAGATCCCACCACTTCTAGGTGATGTCATTGCCCGGGCACATAGCAGTGTGCCAGAACTCTTTGGGGGCGGGTCTCCCCCACTGGCCTGTTATGGGGTAGCTGGTTGGAGGGCCTTAAAATGGGGGGAACCCACCCCATCCCTTGTGGGAACTTGGTCACCCTAAATGGACATCAACACCCTCTTCTGCCAGTGTTAAATGCTCTTCCGTCATTGAAAAGAGACTGTGGGATCTAAGCCATCAGAAATAAATATACACCAAAGTAGCTTTTTAAACCCAGATCCCTGGCAAATGGCACAAAGAGCTTGGAGCCAGTCTGGTCTAATTAAGAATCATCAGTAATTCAGGGAAGATATTAAGAGTTTGTAGGGGACAAACCAGGATGCCAGCAGCTCTTCAAGTAGCTGGACACATGGCAAATGCGCGATTCATAAGCAGTCATCAAAAGATGATTCTTAACTCAAACAAGGGGGAGGGAAAGCTTATCGCTGAAGTGTCCAAAGCAGGGGAGGGGCTGTGGCTCAGTGATAGAGCGTCTGCTTGGCATGCAGAAGATCCCCGGTTCAATCCCCGGTATCTCCAGTAAAAAAGATCTGGCGGTAGGTGATGGGAAAGACCTCTGCCGGAGACCTTGGAGAGTTGATTTTGATGAACCAAGGGTCTGATTCAGTATAAGGCAGTTTCATGTCTTCAAAGGTACCCGGATCCACAAGATGAAGAATGGATCTGCAACTGGATTCCATGAAGCATTTGAGAGACAAGAGGAGGGAAACACACCAAAACGTCTGAACTGAATGCATATGCTGGCTGAGAAGGGTGCAAGCATCTGCCTCATGGTAAGTAGTACTCTTGCAGAGACGCTGACTGACTATCTGCCATGGGGAGAGAAACCAGAAACTACAAGGAAGAAAGGAAGGAAGCCACTGTCACGGCCGTGGGTAATGTCCTCCATGGATCAGCTTTCAGCAGCCAAGTCACCATGTTCCTCATGCAGATCTGAGATACTAGCAGTGGGGTTGTTCTGTGGAGAAAGAAACCTTCCAGTGGTGGAAGAGGAAGGAGTCCAACATTTCTGATATGCTGACGGAAACACGTTTCTAGCTTTTTGCAGAAAGTTGCATGACAGAAAACGTTTAAGCAATCCGATGAGGATGTGTCCCTCCTCAGAGGAAGAACCTGGGAAATGTTAAGGCATGCAAAACACTGGCGTTGATAAATGTGAAAAAACCCTACTTTACTCACATTAAAAAATGTATTGTTGGGAAGGAAGGTGGTGTGGTGTAGCCCAATCTCATCAGATCTCAGCAGCTAAGCAGGGTCGGTATTTGGGAGGGAGACTCTGCAGAGGAAAGCAGTGGCAAACCAGCCTCTGGTTCCCACGTGCCTTGAAAGCCCCTTGCTGGGGTGGCCATAAGTTGGTGGCAACTCGATGCCACTTCACCCAGGGTTACCAACCGCCAGGTGGTGCCTGGAGAATCCCCTTCTATTACGACTGATCTCCCGGAGACAAAGATCAATTCCCCTGAGTAAAATGGCTGCCTTGGAAGCTTGATTCTTTGTTGCTACACCCTACTCCCTTCCCTCCCCTCCTCAAATCCTGCCCTCTTCAGGCTCCACTCCCAGAATCCCCATGTGTTTCCCAACCTAGAGCTACCAATGGTAGCAACAGGGTTGCCAAATCCCCTGCGTTCTCCAGTGCGGGACTTTCACATGCACACAAAGGACGTGTGTGATGCAATGACGTCACCCGGAGGTGATGTCATCATGCCAGCAATGTCGCATGTGGCTGCTCTAGGCATTTCCAGGAAAACTCTATGGTTTTCCCAGACGCTTTAGTCATTTGGGAGAGGGAGACTCTATGGTACCTATTGTACCATAGAGTTTTCCTTCCCAAATGGCTAGAGCAGGGGTGGCCAATGATAGATCTTCAGATGTTTTTCTCCTACAACTCCCATCAGCCCCAGCCAGCATGGTCAATGGCTGGGACTGATGGGAGTTGTAGGCAAAAACCATCTGGAGAGCTACCGTTGGCCACCCCTGGGCTACAGTGTCCAGGAAAACCACAGAGTTTCCCAGGAACGTCTAGAGTGGACACACGTGACATCACTGGTGCGATGAGGTCCAATGTGGGCTGGTGGGTTGGGAACCTCACAGGCGGGGGAAGTCCCGCCCGGACTGGGGGCTTGGCAGCCCTAGCAACAACTTACACGTTGTCTCGAGAAACAGGCAGCCATCTAATCTTATATAAAAATTATGGTTATGTTTAATAACATAAGAGCCCCCTGGCGCAGAGTGGGAAAGCTGCAGTACTGCAGTCAGAGCCCTCTGCTCACGACCTGAGTTCGATCCCAGCGGAAGCTGGTTCAGGTAGCCGGCTCCAGGTTGACTCAGCCTTCCCTCCTTCTGAGGTCGGTCAAATGAGTCCTCAGCTTGCTGGGGGGAAAGTGTAGTTGACTGGGGAAGGCAGTGGCAAACCACCCCGCAAAAAGTCTGCCATGAAAACGTCATGAAAGCAAGAGTCGGAAATGACTGGTGCTTGCACAGGGAACTACCTTTACCTTTACTACATCATTCGGCAGGGGGTTAGACGAGTCCTACTGCATCACCCAGCAAACTGGAAGTCAAGCTGAGAAGCCCTCACTGTGCTACAAGCCAGCATGATAGGACCACACAGTTCAGTGATACAAACAACGGGCATTCTTAGATCACCCATTCCATGTCCTGTGGCGCAGAGTGGTAAAGCTGCAGTACTGCAGTCGGAGCCCTCTGCTCACGACCTGAGTTCAATCCCAGCAGAAGCTGGTTCAGGTAGCCAGCTCCAGGTTGACTCAGCCTTCCATCCTTCCGAGGTCGCTCAAATGAGTCCTCAGCTTGCTGGGGGGAAAGTGTAGATGACTGGGGAAGGCAATGGCAAACCACCCCGTAAAAAGTCTGCCGTGAAAACGTCATGAAAGCAAGAGTCGGAAATGACTGGTGCTTGCACAGGGGACTACCTTTACCTTTACTACATCATTCGGCAGGGGGTTAGACGAGTCCTACTGCATCACCCAGCAAACTGGAAGTCAAGCTGAGAAGCCCTCACTGTGCTACAAGCCAGCATGATAGGACCACACAGTTCAGTGATACAAACAACGGGTATTCTTAGATCACCCATTCCATGCCCTGTGGCGCAGAGTGGTAAAGCTGCAGTACTGCAGTCAGAGCCCTCTGCTCACGACCTGAGTTTGATCCAGGCGGAAGCTGGGTCCAGGTTGACTCAGCCTTCCGAGGTCAGTCAAATGAGTCCCCAGCTTGCTGGGGGGAAAGTGTAATGACCAGGGAAGGCAATGGCAAACCACCCCGTATAAAGGTCTGCTGTTAAAACGTTGTGAAAGCAACATCACCCCAGAGTCAGAAATGACTGGTGCTTGCACAGGGGACCTTTCCTTTTTCCTTAATAACAACAACGGCCCTTTGTGCACTGCTTTTTAAAGGGGCACTGTCTTCCTTTGGGGTAAATCTGGTAACCATTCTGTAGATAAGCAGCAAAGCTAGATCATATTTTGTGCAATACACATCCGAGTCGCACCGTTTCATCCTTTGGCTTTGACTAGCAGCACACCTGCTGAAAAGCCGCTGCCCACCTCTGCTAACAAAGCCAACATTAAGAGCCCAAAGATTTATGGCTTTGTTTTCCTTCCACCAAAAAGACCCCACACACACACCAAACGGGGGGGGGGGGAGAGAATCAGCAGCAGCCACCAACTCCTGGAGAATCGAGCCATTTCCAAACCCTTTAATAATCTTGAGCTCTCCTCCCCCCGAAACATGATCGTTAATTAGTTATTTGATTATGATAATCAGAAAATCTAATCACTGCAGTCTTGATGAAAATTCAGTGATTATTCCAAGAGGGCTTGGGTCCAGTAAATGTGTTGACAGGCTATTTGTTATGATGTCTCCCTGTGCTGGGAAGAAGAAAACAACCAAGAAAAGGCAAATGTTGCCAAACCCTGCTTCCAACTTGCCAACAGAAGGTGGGAGGGAGAGAGAATGCATTCAAATGGACAACCGGGATCTTTCCCACCCCACCCTTCTTGATACATTTTTAATAACCTTACTGGGGACTATTGCTAAAAACTGCAGAGTTTTGCCCCAAATGCATGAGACTATGTAATTTTCACACAAACACACACACCCCATGACACAAAACATGTGATCTAATCAAGCTGGTTCACTCTAATGTCTGGCTCATCCAAAGAAACAGTTAGGCAAAACAAAAAACCCTATCCCATCACCTCTGATTTCCCTTCAGTTCATAGCACAGTCAATACGGTCCATCAACTGGATTGCTGGGGAGCATGGTAGGTGCCCCAGATCTAGGATGGAAAACACCTGTAGATTTGGAGGTGGGGGCTGGGGAGTAGGGCTGCCAAGTTCTTACTGGGGTGGGGGATCCCCCAGTTTTGGGGTCCCCAACCCGCTGGCAGGCTACCGGGGGGATCTCTGCCCCTGAAAAGCCCTGTTGCCAGTGCAATGTTGTCACCTGGAAGTGACGTCATTGTGCTGGGCACATCACATGAGGGGCACTCTAGGAATCATGATAAAACTCTATGGCGCCATAGAGTTTTATTGCAATTCCTAGAGTGTCCCCATGCATTGTGCCCAGTGTGATGACATCACTTCCGGGTGACATCATCATGCCTTGTGTGCACCGGGAGGGTTAGGAGCTGACTTGGGCACAACATCATAGAGTCCACCCTCCAGAGTGCCCCATTTTCTTCAGGGAAACTGATCTCTGTAGTCTGGAGATGAGCTGTAGTCTGGGGGATCCCCAAGTCCCACCTGGAGGCTGAAAGTCCTATATGTTAAATGTAAAGGTGCCTCAATCTGAGGTATGAGGGGAACACTGTTCCCACAAAAATATATTAAGATGTTTTGATGAGTTCTTTTGTTCATATTCCTAACTGACACTGGGTTGACAGCTACAGAGAGTCGAGTTTTTGTGGTAACATCCTGTGAAGGGAAAGGAGAGTCAGAAAGACCCTTCTTTGTTCTTCCTAAACATAGCATGCATTTAAAACATTTTTATCTCTTAATCTCTGTTTTCCCTCCATTCCTTACTGGTGTTCTTAAATCGCTGCCACAGCTCACCGCCTCAGCTGATGTATGGAAAATTGAAATACATTCATCAGAAGTGTTTGTGTTGGAGTGTAACTGCACCATTTTCGGAAGCTGGTCTTTTAAGGTGCTTCTCAGCAGCCCACCATCTTTTACAGCCTCAAACAAGATAGTGTCCTGGAGCTGTTTAATCGTTGGGAAGTACCACCCCACCCCCCACCCCCAACCCACACATCTTCAAATTCTGAATGTCAGGGAGAAGTACTCTATCTTAGCTTCTGCCTACTGTGTTTTCTGTGTATGAACATGCTTGATGTGACCCCCCCTTCTGAGGTGGTACTACCCAGAGACAAAGTTGCCAATCTCAAGGTGGGGGCTTGGGATCTGCTCTCCGGAATACAAAAATCAGTTTCCCTACGGGGAATGGCTGCTTTAGAGGGTAAGCTCTAGAGCATTATACTCCATTGAAGCCCATTCTCAGGATCCTCTCCCCCCCACAAAAAAAAATCTCCAGGTATTTCCCAACTCAGAACTGGCAACCTTCGATAAATAGCCATTAACCATTTTCATCCTTTGCGAACAGTACAATACTTCATTATTAGAACTGGTTTCCAGAATTGGGGGAAAGCAACACGCAGATAATCTTAGAGGATCCTTTCCTAAAATTGCAGAACTCTATAAAAGCAAACACCGCCAAAAGAGTCGGTAAATAACGAAAGAAAACCCTTAGCACTAACACATTGATGTTGTCTGCTAAACACTTGGACCAATTTCGCACTCACCCTATGGTCTCACGTCCGTCTTCTCAGCGCCGTGTCCTTCCGATTTCCCACTATCTGCCCTGGGGATGCATTAAAGATTGGCGTTTAAGTGCAGCAAACAGAAACTGGTTTTTAATGGTTACTGTTTGCTGCGTTTAAATGCCGATCTTTGCTGCAGCCTCGGGCCAGATAGTGGGAAATCGGAAGGTCGCCGCGCTGAGAAAACAAACATGAGAGCGGCGCAGGGTGAGTGTGAAATCGGTCTTGGTAATAGCCCTCACCTTGTGAGTTTCAATGGGGCGCGGGGGGGGGGGGGGGAATCATTCCAACACAATAGCTATTCCCCAAGAGGTTGCAGTTTTCTTAACACCTACAGATGATTTCCTCCATTTCTATCAAAAAACCCGGTGCACAATATCTCGCTTTTAAAAATTTTTGACAGGGCTCGATGCAATTTGAAAGTGTGTCCAACAGGTTGAGAAGTCACAAATTTGGCTGAAAAATTACTGATTTCTTTGACCCGCCGGAATTTCCGGTAATCCCTTCCCACCGGCATTTGTATCAATGAATATATTTATCAAGAGCAGTGAGAGCAGATGTCATTAGAGTGCTACCCAGATATCAATCCGAGAGTGTGGGGTTTCCCCTTCCTGCTCTTGTTTTGCTTTCTTTTCCTGTTGCTCGCAGCCGGCAGACTTGGAGACTGTCAAAACTGGCAACTGAAAACTCCCCCCCTCTTCCCCATACCTGCCAGAGGCAGATGATTGAAAATATGCAAATCTGCTCAGAAACATTAACTGTCATGTTCCCAAATGGTCTGGAGACGACGAAACGACATCGGCAGCTTCCCTTTGCTATGCTATGCAAAAAGAAATCATTTTTCTAGGCTGCCCCTGTAGCAGCATAATTAGAACACAGGAGGCCAAAAAATGTCATTGGTGGATCTTTCTTCCTATAACTATTGCTCTCCAATTCTATGTACCATTGATTTGTAACTGTCGAGCAAAGGAATATGTATATATATATTTCTTGGTTGGCTATTTTTCCAGCTAAAAAGGTAAAGGTAGTCCCCTGAGCAAGCACCAGTCATTTTCAGCTCTGGGGTGATGTTGCTTTCACAACAGACTTTTTACGGGGTGGTTTGCCATTGCCTTCCCCAATCATCTACACTTTCCCCCCAGCAAGCTGGATACTCATTTTACCGACCTCAGAAGGAAGGAAGGCTGAGTCAACCTGGAGCCGGCTACCCGAACCAGCTTCTGCTGGGATCGAACTCAGGTTGTGAGCAGAGGGCTCCGACTGCAGTACTGCAGCTTTACCACTCTGCGCCACGGGCTCTTTCCAGCTACAGAGGGTATAAAAGATTTTCTAAACAACAACAACAACAACAAAACTCTTCAGTACTTACTTTTTATTTCCCCCCCTTTTATGCTCTTACAAAGTACTGTTTTGGATCGTTTATTTTTAATTTATTTTCTGAACACATCTTTATTAGCTGCTGACCACCCAAGAACACACCGAGAATAAATCAGAGCTGCTATCACTCCCAGAGGGGAAAACATCTAATAACAAGACATGGTTGATATTCTATTCTATGACTGTTATTTTGAAAGCCTTGCAAGTTGAGTTCAAGTCCTGCGGGAACTGTGGCTTTGTAAGGTTGGCTGGCAATTGGTAGGAAGATGACCTTGCGTCTCTCTCAAGTGTAGAGAACAACAGTGGGAGAAGCCAGATGAATGCTAACCACATGGAATCTGAGGGGGCAATCTTTAAGTTCCAGATGAAACAAAAGAAAACTCACAGCATGCAAAATGTGGATGGTGCTAAATGAAATGAAGGCATCAATGTGGCAGTACTAGAAGAAGACTGTAGATTTATACCCAGTGCTTCTCTGAATCAGAGTCTCAGAACGGCTTACAATCTCCTTTATCTTCTTCCCCCACAACAGACACCTTGTGAGGTAGGTGGGACTGAGAGAGCTCTCCCAGAAGCTGCCCTTTCAAGGACAACTCTTGCAAGAGCTATGGCTGACCCAAGGCCCTTCCAGCAGCAGCAAGTGGAGGAGTGGGGAATCAAACCCCGTTCTCCCAGATAAGAGTTAGCGCACTTAACCACTACACCAAACTGGCTCTCTAATACACTGAGGAGTAGGACCACTGAGTGAAAATGGGCTCGAAACAAGCCTAGCTGAAATGACTTCTGCGAACACTCCAAGAGATTTCCAGGGCACTACCTGGATGTTCAGATACAAAAATAACTGTGAATGTTTCGCTAAACGCCAATCTTACATCGTCTGATCTAACAATATCCAATAAACCGAATTGACAATTAGGTACAAAATCGTTTATGAGTCTATTTTAAGAGTTTCACACATTACACATACAGAACAACAATGTATACACTCATAATTCATACACAGAATACTGTGTAAACATATGGATAAGCATATGGCACACAGGCCCAGCAGTGGTTGTCCCCAGCCCGAAGGACGTTCTCTTAGCCTTGACCAGAGACAGAGCCTTTTCTGCCCTGGCCCCGGCCTGGAAGAACATGCTTCTGACTGAGATCAGGGCCCTGCAAGACTTATTACAGTATTGCAGGGATTGTAAAAGGGAGCCGTTCCACCAAGCCTTTGGTTGAGGCAGCAGGCGTTCACCAGTCGGCCTCCCTGCTGCAGCTGCTACTAATACCTTCATCGTTCTTTTTTCCCCACTTAGGAGAAAACTCAATGCTGCAACTCAAAGCGTCAGGAAAACTGCAAGGGAAGCAAAAAAAAACGTTTTGACAAGACTAGCAACATTTCTCACTATCCTTGTTCAAAGCCTAGGGTTGCCAAGTCCAATTAAAGAAAAATCTGGGGACTTTGGGGGCGGAGCCAGGAGACTTTGGGGGTGGAGCCAGGAGACCTTGGGGGTGGAGCCAGGAACAAGGATGTGACAAGCATAATTGAACTCCAAGGGAGTTCTGGCCATCACATTTAAAGGGACAGCTCACCTTTTTAAATGCCTTTCTTCCATAGGAAATAATTAAGGATAGGGGCACCATCTTTTGGGGCTCATAGAATTGGACCCTCTGGTCCAATCGTTTTGAAACTTGGGGGGTATTTTGGGGAGAGGCACTAGATGCTATACTAAAAATTTGGTGCCTCTACCTCAAAAAATAGCCCCCCCAGAGCCCTCAATACCCACGGATCAATTCCCTATTATTCCCTATGGGAATTGTTCTCCATAGGGAATAATAGAGTGCCTAGTAGACATTTCCCTCCCCCCCCCCCACGCTTTCTAAAGGAAGGGGGAGGGCCTCCATACCAGGGAATTCCCCCCTCCCTGCCCCCTCCCTCTCTCACACACACAAACAAACACTTACCGCACTTGGTCTTCTTCCCTCTGCCTGCTCTGAAAACGAAAGCAAAGAAAGGGCGGGGCCGTTCTCCGAAGCCCTTCCTGTTTCCTCCTTCCTGCCCAGCCTTAAAGGGGCAGAAATTTTACAAACTGCTCAGGACTCAGGAGCTCTACACCAACATGAACGCTTCAGGTATGTTCTCCCCCCCCCCTCCACCCCCCCACCCCCCCGCTTCCTGATTTCTGGAGACCGGGGGATGAAGCTGGGAACCCAGGAGCCTCCCGGAAAAGCGGGGGGATTGGGAAGCCTATCAAAGCCCCTCTCGGCACATGGAGTTAATTGTATGGAATCTTTCTTTCTTGTTTAGAAGTTAACATGCAAACAGTAGCCCTCCTGATCCTAAATGAACGTGGAGTGATTGGAATGAGTTACAGTTTAATAACCATCTTTTATCTACTGCTTTGTCACTCAGGGAACTTCCCTTTCAGGAACAGAGAGATCCCTCCGTATAGTTAAAAGTCTTGTAAATACCATTAATAACTTAGGTTATGAGACTCCTGAGCATCCTTATTTGAAATAAGCTCCACTGGAATCATCGATGTCTTTAGGTGGATAGTGCAAAACATATATTATTTCTACCGCTGACAAAAAGAAGTCCATGCCCGCCCAGAGGAATAGGAGTAAACCGCAAGACGCAAATCCCAAAGTCGCAATCCGGCTGAAATTAATTATGAAGTTTTATGCACCAATGCAACATGATCAGATTACTAGGTTAGACAGAATTGTTTCAGAGCTGGCTGTTAGTTGCTCGTAGTGAAAATTAATTTCCCGCATCTTGAGTTGGATCCAGCCGGCCTGTTTTGCTCAAGCTTGCCAGATTGCCCCCCTTTTTTACTACAGACCCCATCCCACGTGACTTTCACCCAGGCACATCTCATGCCCCCGGCATAGTTAAGAACATCAGAGAAGCCCTGTTAGATCAGGCCAATGGCCCATCCTGTCCAACACTCTGTGTCACACAGTGGTAAAAAACCCTCCAAACCCAGGTGCCATCAGGAGGTCCATCAGTGGGGATAGGACACTAGAAGCCCTCCCACTGTTGCCCCCAACAAGCACCAAGAATACAGAGCATCACTGCCCCAGACAGAGACACTGATTTCGCACTAACCTTGAAAAATTTCACTAACCTGAAAAAAAAAAACAAGTTTATGTTGCCACGGATCAAATCGGGGTTTGCCGCGATGAAAAATGGCGGCACGGAGCAGCTTGTGCAAAATCGCTAGTTTGCTCTGGAGAAAAAGGGAAGCCTGCCGCGGAGCAAGGTTACTGCAAAATCAGTCAGAGTTTCATCTACACCCTGTGGCTAATAACCTTCTGCTCCATATGTTATCCAAGCCCCTCTTGAAGCTGTCCATGTTTATAGCTGCCACCACCTCCTGTGGCAATGAATTCCATGTGTTAATGACTCTTTGGGTGAAGAAGTAATTCCTTTTATCCATTCTAACCCGACTGCTCAGCAATTTCATCGAATGCCCACGAGTTCTTGTATTCTGAGAAAGGGAGAAAAGTACTTCTTTCTCTACCTTTTCTATCCCATGCATAATCTTGTAAACCTCTATCATGTCACCCCTCAGTTGACGTTTCTCCAAGCTAAAGAGTCCCAAGCGTTTCAACCTTTCTTCAATGGGAAAGTGTTCCAACCCTTTAATCATTCCAGTTGCCATTTTATGCGCCTTTTCCAATGCTATAATGGCTGATGGCTGGGGCTGATGGGAGTTGTAGGCAAAAAACATCTGGAGAGCTACTGTTGGCTACCCCTAATATCTTTTTTTTAGGTGTACAGAATTGTACAATTTTTATTGCGTGTTAAAGGAGACTGTACCACATAATTTTGCCTGTGGAAAAGTTGATCAGATCCAATCCCTTGATTTGTGTGGGATGGGGGTCAGTTTAGGCTTGTCTCCTATGAGTTGTAAAATTCCAGTAGACAGTAGAATCAACACTTGGGAGGAGGTTTGGGGGGAGAAGGGGGAAATCAGCAGCAAAAGATGCCAAAGAGCCCACCCTCCAAAGCAACCATGTTTCTTTGGAGAAACTGATCTCTGTCATCTGGAGATCAGTTGTAAATCCAGATCTCCAGGCCCCACATGGTGGCTATGTCAAAAATGGGAAAAACATACATAAGAGAAACCATGCTGGATCAGACCAATGGTCTATCCTAGGGGGTGGCCAACGGTAGCTCGCCAGTTGTTTTTTTTGCCTACAACTTCCATCAGCCCTGGCCAGCATGGCTGATGGCTGGGGCTGATGGGAGTTGTAGGCAAAAACATCTGGAGAGCTACCACTGGCCACCCCTGGCCTATCCAGTCCAACACTCTGTGTCACACAGTGGCAAAAAAAAATCAGGTGCCATCAGGAGGTCCATCAGTGGGGCCAGGACACTAGAAGCCCTCACACTGTTGCCCCCCTCAAGCACCAAGAATACAGAGCATCCCTGCCCCCAGACAGAGAGTTCCAACAGTATGCTGTGGCTAATAGCCACTGATGGACCTTTGCTCCATATGTTTATCTAATTCCCTCCTGAAGCTGTCTATGCTGGCAGCCTGTGACTTAAAATTACTATGAATCCTAATAACCTACATACAATTTATTATACCATCAAAACAATAAGGAAATATACTTATACAAAGATCAACGTACAAAAATATGCAGATTCATTGAAGGTAATGCTCCCGATGAAGGTTAGAAGTCTATTTGAGACAATGGTTCTAATAAAGTTGGCATTCTGCTGTCCATACAATGCGGTCTCAAAATTCCATTAATCCCCTAATTAACTCTATTAATTGATGTGCAGCAAAACCACCAACTTCTTCCTGTTTCAGATATTCTGTCAGGCATTATTGAAAAAGTTCCAATAAGTCAATGAAGACATAAACTTGAAAGTACATTATCAATGGAACCGTAAGTCTCCAATGCTCTCTCCAACAGCCTAATGCTCAGCAGGTGGAGATTCTGCAATCTAGACAGCATAAGGAAGTTCATGTTGGAATTCTCAGCTTCTCATCATTCTAATTTTTTGTGTGTGTCATCTAACACCCCAGATCCCTAGCTAGGGTTGGTAACCTGCGGGTGGAGCCTGGAGATCTCCCGCTTTTACAACTGATCTCCAGCTGGCAGAAATCAGCTCCCGTGGAGAAAATGACTACTTTGAAAGGTGGACTCTATGGCATTGTGCCATGCTGAAGCCCCTCCCCACTAAACCCTGCCCACTTTTGGATCCACAGCCAAAGCCTCCTGGAGTTTCCCAACACAGACCTGTCAACTCTAGCTCCCTCACTCTTCCTATGTGACTTCAGATCAGTTATGAATACTTGTGAATACCACTAATTCTAAGTCCAAGGAGGGAATTAGAATTCCTGTACTCCTATCTTTGACTTCCTCTTTTTTAAGTCATATCTCGTGATGGTTAAGTTCATTGAAGGAACCTTTGGCGAAGGACTTGGTTAGATATGACTTTCCTTTGATTCTCTTGGCAAGAAATGTATTCATCTACCAGATGTGCTGGACTTCCCTCAGTATGTATCCTGGTTCATTTTTACTGGTACTCTCTGCACTTTACATTGCACAGTTATTTAAAACACTGACCCGTGGGGGAAATGCATATATATATTATTTTATTCCTGAGTTTCTACCCCTCTGCTAGTGTGGAATTAGATTCATATAAGGTGTGAAGAAGCTGAGGATTTTATTATTTATAAATTATGATGATAAGTGTTTTGTTGCCTTATACAGGGAAAAAAAAATCAGTTCTCAAGGTGATCTGCATTAAAAAAATATTTTCTGAAATTACCAGAAAACATTTTTTAAAAATGCATAAAATAAAATATGAAGCGATTCTAAACGTTCCTAACAGAAACTGATTCTCTGAGCACCAAGCCTACTGTATTTTCCAGTTTGGGCAAATTTGCTGATAGATAAATACCGCCACAGCCTCATGCTTGAAAAGTTTTGAATGTAATTGACTGTCAGTGATATGATGATTTATAAAGCAATCTGCCGCTACGTCTGCCACTGGAGATAACTCTAATTTGCTTCTATTGTATTAGACATTATGAACTTGACAATCACTCTCAATTTTCCAGTTGGGCTTTTATTCAGGTTAATGGGACAAATTAAAGCGATTTTCCATTATTCTCTTCCTGGCTTCCAAAAATGTGAAAGGGGGCAAGATCAAATATCTGCAACCAATCAAAATTTCCACAGATCCTTCTGTTTGTTGACAGGATTGGGAGAAACACACCAGATCCAAAACAAGCAACTGATCAATCCACTACGAATGTAACATGAATGCACACAGCATTTGGAAGCAGATCTCGTGAGTCTTTGTATCACCCAGTGTCACTTGATTAAGTCATATGACACCGCATCCCAAACCTGTGGGATTGTGGAATGCTGTGCTCCCAGTCCTGTTCGGAATTGATGGTAGTTTTGTCCTCTGACCAGCTAACTTGGTGGTCAAACGAGCCAGTATCATAGATGCAGGGTTCCTGAACCAAGCTATCCAACATTTTGTGTGCTGAAAGGGGTTCAGGTAGGTAGACAGACAGATGGACAGACGGACAGACAGATGATAGAGCCAGTTTGGTGTAGTGGTTAAGTGTGCGGACTCTTATCTGGGAGAACCGGTTTGATTCCCCACTCCTCCACTTGCAGCTGCTGGAATGGCCTTGGGTTAGCCATAGCTCTGGCAGAGGTTGTCCTTGAAAGGGCAGCTGCTGTGAGAGCCAACTCAGCCCCACCCATTTCACAGGGTGTCTGTTGTGGGGGAGGAAGGGAAAGGAGATTGTAAGCTGCTCTAAGACTCTGAGATTTGGAGTGGAGGGGGGGATATAAATCCAATATCTTTTTCTTCTTCTAGATAGATGATAGCTAGATTGATAGAGAGAGAGAGAATCTCAGTAATCCTTAAGGATATCTGTGTAAATATGATCACTAGCCCTCAACAAATGACCCCTGTGCATGGTGACTGAGAGCACAATTGGCAGGTCACGTGCACATCACCTACGTGTGGAGGAAGTCCCCCCACATACACTCCCAAGTTGGATCTGGGACATTCCTTCCTGATCACAAGGAGGGAAGGCTACACTGCAGACTAACACAGCTACCCTCTGAAACTAGCTGAGGAACGACTTCAATCCGTGCTTTTTTAAATAGAAAAAGCCCAGCAGATCATTTGCATCTTAGGTCACACCCCCTGACATTGAATCCTATCCTGCCGTGCTGCTGCTGTAGCTGCCCTTGCAGCTGCGGGGGCCCTTGGGGAAGATGGCTAGCCTGCCCCAAGATCTCAGGTGCCCCGAACATGCCCAAGGATCCAGAGCCAGTGCTGGTGCTCCTCCATTAGGGTCTCCTCCCAGGTGCCCCCGTGGCCCTGGAACAGGCTCACCGTGAGAACTCACCAGCCTTCTGTTTTTCCCATGGCATCCAGTCATGTCTTTCCCACCAGCTGCCTTCCTGGCCACCTTCTATGGGCACGAAACCAGGAGCCTGAAGGCTCAGACTGCTCGACCTCCCTGCCACCTCCACTGTCACTTGCCACAGCCTTCTTAGAGTATGTGTATGGGGGGAGGGGAGCCTGCCGGCTCAGACTGCTCAACCTGCCCGTCGTGCTTGCTTCCTCGCCTCTGAAGCCTCAGCGTCTGAGAGACCTGGCTTTGCTGCTTCCTCTGGCTCCCAAGCTGCTGCATCCACTCCTTCACCCAAAGGCTCAGACAGAGGAAGGGGTTCTCCTTGCCGGTCTTCTTGGATGGCATCGTAACGGCCCCCACAGCTGCCTGCTGGCTCATACTGAGGGCTGCTGTGAACTCTCTCTCCCCAGACAAAGTGATGCCTAGAAGCAGTCCTCCCATGTGCTTGTTGTTGTCTTTTAAGCATGGAGCAGGAGCTCAAGTGACCTATCAAGCTCAGGGTTATAGAATGTGATGCCAACTGAATTTTGATCCCCTGGATCATGTGCCCCAGCCCACTCCCCCTCCGCCACCTCTGAGCAGAGGAGGCCAGGGAAGAGGGGTGTGGCTGTCGTGGAGCACCACCAGCCAGCCTTGCGAGTGGCACCTACCTTCCCTGGTCTCCTCTGCTATCACAGATAGGCTTCCCAACCCCCCCCGCCCTGCCGGGGGACCCCTGAATTAGCAGCCTAAACCCCCGCTCCCTAAAAATCTGATAGCGGGGGTGGGGGGGGTGGAACGGCGTCGTGTCTCTTTCCTTGCATGGCTTCAGGATTCTCCCTTCCTCCGAGTTACAAAGACGCGCCCACCGCCGGTCTGCTATTCGCTCCAGTCTGGCCTCCCTTCGTGAGGTGCATGCTGGGACTTGTAGTCCTTGCATCCTCTCACGTCTGCTGAGCATTATTCTCTATGTGGAGATTGATTCTCATGGGGTATAATGGGGAATTGATCTGGAGGTTTCGGGGGCTCTGGGGGAGCTGTTTTTTGAGGTAGAGGCATCAAATTTTCAGTATAGTATCTAGTGACTCTCCCCAAAGTATTTCCTAAGTTTCAAAATGATTGGACCAGGGGGTCCCATTCTATGAGCCCCAAAAGAAGGTGCCCCTATCCTTCATTATTTCCTATGGAAGGAAGACATTTAAAAAGGTTCCTTTAAATGTGATGGCCAGAACTCCCTCGGAGTTCAATTATGCTTGTCACACCCTTGTTCCTGGCTCCGCCCCGATGTCTCCTGGCTCCACCCCCAAAGTCCCCAGATATTTCTTGAATTGGACTTGGCAACCCTAATCACAGAGGAACCTTGAGGTCCCACCTGGCCTGGGAGTATGTGGCTGCCACATGGCAGGTCAGGCCAGCTGGAGCCCTGGCCAGCCCAGGAGGAGCTCCGCTCCGGTGACTTCCGGCGGAAAAAAGCCCTGAATTAAATTATTGTGGGCTCTGAGTTTAACTGAAATCTACCCCAGTTTCAAGATTCGATGGTTGTGCCTGGTTTTAAGTCCACCACATTGAATTTGGCTACCACATTTAGGCAGAAGATGTATGGTGCTTATTCAAATTTGGTACGCGAGGGCATAATTCTGTATATCTTTCTTCTTCTAGACGAGCACCTGGGCCAAAAAACTAACCTCCTTGTGCCAAAGGATGGGGGAGGGATGTACTAAATGTCCATCTGGATTCTCGATACGGCACCAGCGCCGAGAGATTAAATGTCATAATATTTGCTATTGGTGATTTTTAAAAAGGAATTTCCTCATCAAGCAGCATGGGAAGCTGAAACAGTATTTCAATCAATATGTGTTCACAGCATGGAACCCTCAGGGGGCGCCTTGAGGACAGCTGTCGCACACTGGCATAGATGACATTTCCTTTTCCCCAAAACTTCACAACTTGCCATTTCAATATTATCACTTAAGAGCATGGGGGGATTCAGTGCAGATTGTTGTTGACTTCAGGTGCTACTTTGGCGGCTTCCGGCTTTCTACTTTTCGATTTTCTCCTTCCCGAACGTATCTGAAGAAGAGCAGCCTGTTTGCCAATGATTTATTTCGAAGGAGATGGTGGCAGCGTCACCGCCACTTCACTTTTCTTTGAGGGAATCTTTTTCGCTTCTTTTTTTAAAAATAAAGAATATCTTAGGTTTCATCAGAGGAAGCTAGGCAACCTGTATAATGAGACTCTGGTCATAAACACAACAGTGGGCAGTGACAGAAATGGTACATGCAGCCCAAGACATCAGCAGGGAGCGGCCAGCATGCGTTTCCATCGCTTTCTGCTTCTTTAATTTGCTTTGTGATCTCGGGAAAGCTTCAGTTGGAGAACAGTGGTCCCTGAACACTTCTGAGAAACATCAGCTACATACTTCATAAATGCAAGCCATGCCCTCTCCTACATTCCCCTCCCCATGATTACCACTGAAAACTAAAATCCTGAGTCATGGGTTAACTATCCTTGCCATCTGTCACTGTTGTAATAAAGTAAAGGTACTATATACTGTCATGGTCATTTCCAGCAGTCATTTTGTAGTCCCCTGTGCAAGCACCAGTTGTTTCCGACTCCGGGGTGGCGCGTCGCATCGTGATGTTTTCATGGCAGACTTTTTTATGAGGTGGTTTGCCATTGCCTTCCCAGTCATCTACACTCCCCCCACAGCAAACTGGATACTCATTTTACTGATCTCAGATGGATGGAAGGCTGAGTCAACCTTGAGCTGGCTATCTGAACCCAGCTTCTTCCGGGATTGAACTCAGGTCATGAGGAGAGGGCTTGGACTGTAGTATTGCAGCTTTACCACTCTGCGCCACGGGGCTCGAGTCACTATTTTAAAGGGATGCAATAGGCTTGACTTAGAAGAATAGGAATGGGTGGGGATATGTCTGGAAATGGTCTGCAGTGACACTCTAGGAATCTGTCCATATCTCCATACTCTTTACCATAAAGTTTGGAAGACACTCTTGAGCATGGCCCAGATGTGATCTCACATCCTCCCCAAACCCTATCCTCCTCAGGCACTGCCATCAAAATCCCGCAGCACTGGCTGAAGCACTGCTGGCAACCCTAGGATACAAAGAGAATCTGAAAGCAATCAGAAACTTTCTGGTTTTTTGTTTGTTTGCTTGCTTTAATAAAATATTATTTAAAAAAAAATCTGCATAGCATCGTATTGCAAGTCAATCTGGGAACCTCATGAATAATGGGCAATTTCTTTAGACACTTCAATACTTGACTTCCAAGAGACCCCCGAAACTTGGGCTCTAGGGTTGCCAATCCCCAGGTGGGGGCAGGGAATCCCCCGGTTTGGAGGCCCTCCTCCCGCTTCAGGGTCGTCAGAAAGTGGGGGGAGGGGAGGGAAATGTCTGCTGGGAACTCTGTTATTCCCTATGGAGATTTATTCCCATAGAAAATCATGGAGAATTGATCCATGGGTATCTGGAGGCTCTGGGGGAGCTGTTATTTGTGGTAGAGGCATCAAATTTTCAGTTTCGCATCTAGTGCCTCTCCCCAAAGTACGCCCCAAGTTTCAAAAATATTGGACCAGGGGGTCCAATTCTATGAGCCCCAAAAGAGGTGCCCCTATCCTTCATTATTTCCTATGGAAGGAAGGAATTGAAAAGGTGTGCCGTCCCTTTAAATGTGATGGCCGGAATTTCTTTTGGAGTTCAATTACGCTTGTCACAGCCTTTATCTTGGCTCCACCCCTAATGTCTCCTGGTTCCACCCCCAAAGTCTCCTGGCTCCACCCCCAAAGTCCCCAGATATTTCTTGAATTGGACTTGGCAGCCCTATTGGGCTCCAACCCCAACACAAAACAACAACTAAATTGTTCACTGTCCCTATTGTTAAAGACCAGCTTTTTGGAATGATCTAGATGATTTGTCCCACCGGCTCTGTGTTGCAGCTACCCGTGGAAGAAACTTGCAAACCCAGGTGTTTGAACGATCTAGCATCCATCTGACACACAACATCTTGGGGGAGGGGGGGAATAACTTCCTGTTTTTCATAATTAATTCTTAGTGTTCGACCAAGGTATTAGCATCTTTCAGTAAACACCAAAGCTTTTGTTGAATATGAGACAGTAAGATAGGATCAGCATATACCGTCATGGTCATTTCAAGCGGTCATTTTGTTGAAAAATAGGTGGTGGAGCTCATCCAGGGATTGTTATGCAGCTGCATCTACTATTCAATGGACAAGGAGGTGGAACTCTAAGAAGGAGGAGGTGGAACTTTCAGAAAGGTTCAGGAGCTGCACTCCTGTGAGCTCCCACTGAATCTGAGGCCTGGTCATTTCCCTTTCTCCAGTCAGAGAAGGCTCATACTCATCATTGTTAATTAACCGAGTGATTGAAGAATCAATGTAGACAGCTAAATGACAGCAGGCACTCACGCCAGATGTTAGGAGTTAATCTCAACAGGGAAACTGCAGGAACCCACCTAAGAGATATTGAAATTAGGATGAGGCTCACCCAGGGCTTTTTTTGTAGCAGGAACTCCTTTGCATATTAGGCCACATACCCCTCATGAAGCCAATATTCCTGGAGGTTACAGGGCTCTTCTTACAGGGCCTACTGTAAGCTCCAGGAGGACTGGCTACATCAGGGGGTGTGGCCTAATATGTAAAGGAGTTCCCAATGCAACCCAAGCCAACGCAATCCTAAAAAGAGATGCACCCTTCTCAGTCAATTGAAGGCAAGGAACTTGGGCACATCACAACTCCACTTAGGGTTTCACTGACAGTCTCCTATCAATGGAAATATCACACAATTTCTGCCAGAGTCTTATGCAGCTAATTGAATCAAATGCAGCAGAAAAGTCAATAAAAGTCAGAAACAAACATCTGAGCTTCGGTTGCACATACTTGCAAAGCACATCGAAGAGAGCAACGATCTAACTTGGAGACGTTACAGAAAAAGAGAGCTTGCTCTTCAAGTAATTAAGCTGTTAGACTCAACCTGACCATATAACTTCTGGAGAAGATATTCTGCATATCACTTTGACAAAATCTCCAGGGGGCTCAGTGGAAACGGAATCAAAAATGCCACTCTCTCTGTATATACCTGCCACATAAGATTCATTTGTAAACTGAAAAATGCACA
Organism: Heteronotia binoei; assembly: GCF_032191835.1. Taxonomy (NCBI): domain Eukaryota; kingdom Metazoa; phylum Chordata; class Lepidosauria; order Squamata; family Gekkonidae; genus Heteronotia; species Heteronotia binoei. The sequence goes on along the minus strand of NC_083225.1, from coordinate 8,445,347 downwards.
ATACAAGAACATACAAGGACAGGTAAATGGCTACTGAGAAAATGGCAAATGAGTGGTGTCGTTTTGGCATCACCATTCAGTGGCCACCAAAGCCCATTGCTTTTAGCTGCACTCTTCCTTTTACAAAGGAAAGTTCACATGTTATCAGGGCTTTTTTTGTAGCAGGAACTCTTTTGCATATTAGGCCACAAACACCTAGGGTTGCCAAGTCCAATTTAAGAAATATCTGGGGACTTTGGGGGTGGAGCCAGGAGACTTTGGGGGTGGAGCCAGGAGACATTGGGGGAGGAGCCAAGAGCAAGGGTGTGACAAGCATAATTGAACTTCAAGGGAGTTCTGGCCATCACATTTAAAGGGACTGCACAAATTTTTAAATGCATTCCTTCCATAGGAAATAATGAAGGATAGGGGCACCTTCTTTTGGGGCTCATAGAATTGGACCCCCAGGTCCAATCTTTTTGAAACTTGGTAAGTATTTTGGGGAGAGGCATTAGATGCTATACTGAAAATTTGGTGCCTCTATCTCAAAAAACAGCCCCCCCCAGAGCCCCTGATACCCACGGTTCAATTCCCCATCATTCCCTATGGGAATCGTTCATGGAGGTGCATGATGGCTCTGGGGGCGGGGCTTCCCCCGCCAGTCAGCTGGCTGGGGGAGGGGGGAAGCCTGTAAAACTGGGGGATCCCCCTCTGGGACCTGGGGATTGGGAAGCCTACAAACACCTGATGTAGCCAATCCTCCAAGAACTTACAGGGCCTACTCTAAGTTCTTGGAGGATTGGCTATATCAGGGGGGTGTAGCCTAATATGCAAAGGAGCTCCTCCTACAAAAAAAGCCCTGCATGTTACTCAGGACATAGATATGCCAGTTCTGGACTGGGAAATACCTGTTGATTTTGGGGGTGGAATCTAAAGTGAATTGATTTCTGTCACCTGGAGATCAGCTGAAATCCCAGATCAGGGCAACAGACCAGTTAGACTCCTCTTCCCCCTTGAGAGTCACTCAGGAGTTGTGGGTCTCAAGCTTCTTTTCTTGGGGGGACTGATGATTGGAATGGAACATAGCTGATCCTCCTGCACAAGGCTTTTTTCCCCTTTTTTTTTGTAGCAGGAGCTCCTTTGCATATTAGGCCACGCACCCCCGATGTAGCCAATCCTCCAAGACTCTTAGTACAGGGCCTACTGTAAGTCCTCCATATGCACACATGGCAGTTAACAGAACACAATGTCCCCCATTTTCCATACAGAGTTACGGGCAACTCTAATCAAAGACCAGGGGGATGGTTGAAAATAAATCTCAGCTGCCTGATCCACAAGCACTGGTGTCAAAACGAATGTAAACAAGTGCATGGTGGCGGCAATGCTCAGTTCATAATGCCTTCCACTCCCCTTCCAGTTTTCTGCCATGCACTGCTGTTAGAGACGTGAATGTGCCTTGGCCGTATTCTGACTATTGAAGCACATCACTTGCCATGGTTTCTCTTGCCTTTTTCTTTCTCCTCCTCTTCCCCCATTCCTTCTCCTGCTTATGAGCCTGGCCATCTAGGAGATATCTCTCGTCCTTGGGAGGATTGAGTTACACCATGAAACGCATTCCCATGTGAATTGCTGGAGATCTGGAGACAGTCATATGTTAACCCCCTCCCACATACGCCACCTGGCCATGGCCTCCTGGCACCACCTGGCCTCTTTGCACCAGGTAGTGTTTGGGTTAACCTAATGAAGGATGGCATTTATTGCTTTGACTAGGACCTTGGGTGGAGGTGGGGGAGAGAGTCCAGGGCCATTTTAGAACAGTTTACTTGGCATTCATTATTCCTGGCAATGCCCCCTCACTAATTACTAATAAAGCTTCATCTATCTTTGTGAAAGAGAAGTCTACCAGAGTGTTACTTGCAATTCTTACAACTGCATATTCTCTATCTATCTATCTATCTATCTATCTATCTATCTATCTATCTATCTATCTATCTATCTATCTATCTCTCTCTCTCTCTCTCTCTCTCTCTCTCTCTCTCTCTCTCCTTCCTTGGAGGTTTTTAAACAGAGGCTAGATGGCCATCTGACAGCGATGGAGATCCTGTGAATTTGGGGTAGGTATTTGTGGGTTTCCGGCACTGTGCAGGGGGTTTGGACTAGATGAACCTGGAGGTCCCTTCCAACTCTATCTATCTATCTATCTATCTATCTATCTATCTATCTATCTATCTATCTATCTATCTATCTATCTATCTATCTATCATCATCATCTTCCATATCTTTATTTAAGCATTTTAAGTCACTTCACCATAGCAGTCAACTGACTTAAGTGGATATTGGTTTTTCGGAAGAAGACCAAAAGAGAGAGAGACTGAAAGAGAATCTTAACATTCAGAGCAACATTCTTATTGACAGGAGAGCAGTCTTGCCCACTGGAGAATCTCACTTATATGAGGCATTCAAAACGAATGCAAAATCTGCCATCGATTTGCTTGAACTCTCTAATGTATGACTATAGATTGATTTCAGATGCCTGGATACTTGGCTTTGTTTGCAGATATGGATTCTATTGGAACTGCTTGCATGCAAAATGCAAGCCGTTCGCCGAGAGACGTCCCTGGCATAAAAATTGAGTCTACAAATGCTTGCACTTCTCTAGAAAACTGGTGCCCCTGTTTAGCATGTCAAGAAGCCATTCCCCAGAAACATTGTCTTTTTATGTTTCAACAGGATAGAGGTTTGTGTCTTGCATTCGTTTTATCCCCTTAATTCTTTGGCACGCTTCAGTGGGCAAAGCAACATCCGGGGTGATGCAACTCATCTCCACACAGCACCACCAGCGGGACCAGTGGCTCGCTGGCAGAGCATCTGTTTGGCCTGCAGAAGGTCCTAAGACCAATCCTGGGCATCTCCACTTAAAAGATCTTGGTAAAGTGAAAGACCTCTGTCGGAGACCCTGGAGAGCCTCTGCCAGTCTGAGTAGGGGGACTGATAATCAGACTCAGTATAAGGCAGCTTCCTGTGTTTCGAGTGTTGCCAAGTCCAATTCAAGAAACATCTGGGGACTTTGAGGGTGGAGCCACGTGACGTTGAAGGGTGGAGCCAGGAGACATTGGGAGAGGAGCCAAGAGAAAGATTGTGACAAGCATAACTGAACTCCAAAGGGAGCTCTGGCCATCACATTTAAAGGGACCACACACCTTTTAAATGCCTTCCTTCCTTTGGAAATAATGAAGGATAGGGGCACCTTTTGGGGGGCTCATAGAATTGGACCCCGTGGTCCAATCTTTTTTTTTTAAATTTGGAAGGTCTTCTAAGGAGAGGTACTGAATGCTCTGCTGAAAATTTGGTGCCTCTAGCTCAAAAACACAGCCCCCCAGAGACCCAGATACCCACGGATCATTTCTCCATTATTTCCTACAGGAATTGGTCTCCATAGGGAATAATGAGTGCCCAGCAGACATTCCCTCCCCCCCCCCCAGTTTCTAATGACCCTGAAGTGTGGGGGGGGGGGAAGGCCTCCAAACTGGGAGATCCCCTGCCCCCACCTGGGGATTAGGCAATCCGAAACTCTCACAGGTCGTTTTCGCACTCACCTCCAGCCGGCGCGACCCTCCTCTTCACCGCGCAGGATCTGCCGCGGATTTCGCACTAAATGCCGTGGAGCAGCCTTTTGCGCCGGAAACTCCCGGCGCAAAAGCCGCTCAAACGTAAACCGCCAAAAAGCAGTTTACGTTTGAGCGGCTTTTGCGACGGGAGTTTCCGACGCAAAGGCTGCTCCGCGGCATTTAGTGCGAAATCCGCGCAGATCCTGCGCGGTGAAGAGGGGGGTCGCGCCGGCTGGAGGTGAGTGCGAAAACGACCACAGTGTATAGATTAGTAAAACAAGAAAAACACTGTGCAACTATATGTTGTAAATAAATGCCAAATACATTTCTTACATGCAAATCTCATCAGTTATTCATATGAATTTCATAAAGCAATAAGTCTCTTGTCCATAAATCCAACACAAATAAAGTTCCAACACTGGATACTATGAGAGGTACCACAGCCTGCTGTCTTTTACATCCTTCTTGTTGGCAGACGCAGACAGTACCAACTGATGTGATTCTGGTACAATTCTTCCTAGGCACACCTGTTGGATTGAAGACTGCGACCCTAGGAAGAATCATACCAGAATCACATCAGTTGGTACTGGCTGCGTCTGCCAACAAGCGCCCTAAATCCGCCTGCGGAGAGGCCGGGATAGAAATTGGAAGTAATAAATAAATAAAATAATAAAAGACAGCAGGCTGTGGTGCCTCTCACAGTATCCAGTGTCGGAACTTTGTTTGTGTTGGATTTATGGACAAGAGACTTATTGCTTTATGAAATTTATGTGAATAATAGATGAGAATTGCATGTAAGAACTGTAGATAGAGGCAAGCGGGCAGCCGTGTTGGTTTGAGATAGAACAAAGCAGTAGACAAGCGGCACCTTTAAGAGCAACTAAGTTTTATTCAGAATGCAGGCTTTCGTGTGCTCTAAGCAGACGTCATCAGACGAAAGGGGAACGGCACTGCTGCTTCCATTCCGATTTTGTCTGATGAAGTCTGCTTAGAGCATACGAAAGCCTGCATTCTGAATAACACATAGTTGATGTAAGGAACGCGTTTGGCATTTATTTACAACACATAGTTACACAATGTTTTTTCTTGTTTTACCCACCTGGGGTTTGGCAACCCCATGTATTTCTATGCTGAGAACAGGCTGTTAATATACTTGATGTATTTATTATGGCATCAACAAAACACACACGAGCCATGCATTTGCACCGCCCTGCTTGTTGGACTAGGACCGGGGAGACCCAGGTTTGCACCCCCATTTCTGCCATGGCAGCTTGCTGTGTGGCATTGAACCCATCACACACCCTCAGATGATGATTATTGGATTTGTATTCCACCCTTCACTCTGGATCTCAGAGCGACTCACAATCTCCTGTCCCTTCTTCCTCCACAGCAGACACCCTGTGAGGTAGGTGGGGCTGAGAGCTCTGACAGAAGCTGCCCTTTCAAGGATATCTCTGTAAGAGCTATGGCTGACCCAAGGCCATTCCAGCAGGTGCAAGTGGAGGAGTGGGGAATCAAACCCGGTTCTCCCAGTTAAAAGTCCAGGCACTTAACCACTACACCGAACTGGCTTTCAGCCTAACTTACCAGGGCTGGCCCTAGACTGTCTAGCACCCTAGGCAAGGCTAAATTCTGCCCCCCCCCCTGCACTGATAATGTCACCGAGTCACAATTTGGAGCCCCCAGAAGGCTGGCGCCCTAGGCAATCACCTAGTTTCTCTAGCGGCAGGACCAGCCCTGCCTATCTCATAAGGTCATTGTGAGGATAAAACATAAGAGAACAGAGAAATGTTAGCTGCTTTGGATCCCCGCTGGAGAAAAAAAGAGAGGGTATAAATAAAGGAAATGCATAAATAAGAGCAAGTGGTTTGCCTAGAAATCCCTAGGAAGTTTAGGGCAGAAGTTCCTGATTTGTAACCTGGTTCCTCTGCCTAGGATTGCCAACCACCAGCGGAAGCCTGAAGAACTCCCAAAATTACCAAGTGATCGCCAGTCTAGAATCATAGTTGGAAGGGACCTCCAGGGTCATCTAGTCCAACCCCCTGCACTATGCAGGAAACTCACAAATATCTCCCCCTAAATTCACAGGATACTCATTGCTGTCAGATGGCCATCTAGCCTCCGTTTAAAAACCTCCAAGGAAGGAAAGCCCACCACCTCCCGAGGAAGCCTGTTCCACTGAGGAACTGCTCTAACGGTCAGGAAGTTCTTCCTAATGTTGAGCAGGAAACTCTTTTGATTTAATTTCAACCCATTGGTTCTTGTCCTACCTTCTGCAGCCACAGAAAACAATTCCACACCACCCTCTATATGACAGTCTTTCAAGTACTTGAACATGCTGATCATATCTCACCTCTCAGCCGACTCCTCTCCAGGCCAAACATGCCCAGCTCCTACAACCTTTCTTCATAGGACTTGATCTCCAGACCCCTCACCATCTTTGTCGCCCTTCTCTGGACCCGTTCCAGCTCGTCAATATCCTTCTTAAAATGTGGTGCCCAAAACTGGTGAGGTCTTACCAGAGCAGAGTAAAGCAATACCATCACATCACGTGATCTGGACACTATACTTCTGTTGATACAGCCGAAAATTGCATTTGTCTTTTTAGCTACCGCATCACACTGTTGACTCATGTTCAGCGTATGGTCCACTAAGATCCCTACATCCTTTTAACACACACTACTGCTAAGACAAGTCTCCCCCATCCTATAACCATGCATTGGTCTACAGAGGTCAGACACAGTCTACAGAGATCAATTCTCTTGTGGTGTGTGTGTGTGTGTGTGTGTGGCTATTGTGGAGGGTGGACTACATGGCAATATGTGCTGTGGTGGACCTAGGGTGGCCATAATATCTGCAGGCCAGCCAGGGACACCTTGAGGGGGGAATGAATGTGTGTGTGCGCGCGCTTTGTGTGCGCCGCCGCAAACAGGAAGTGAGGTCACTTCCGGTGAGAGAGCGGGCGAGCTAACGCGCTTTTGGGGGGTCTTCTGCGAGCCTTCAGAAGCCTCCGCTTCCCTCCTCACAATCCTCCGGAGTTTCTCGGTTTGAGGGAGCCGGGATTTTGGCGGGATTTTAGCGAACCTGGGATTTGATTGGTCCCGGGTTAGCCAACCCGTGAGGCGGGCATTTGGGGGCAGGGGCGGGACTTTCCCGGGTGGGCGGGACTTTCCCGGGTGGGCGGGACGATCTGGCCACCCTAGGTGGACCTTTCTCTCCTGAAACCCCACCCTCCCGAGGCTCCTCCCCCAAATCTCCAGGAATTTCCCAACAAAGCACTGGCAACACTCTCTCCGCCACTCACTAGAGTTCACCAACTCTCAGTAAATGTTTGGCTGTAATAAAAAGCATGTCCAGACAGGAATTTATTTCATAACCCATTGGGTTTCAGCCGAAGCTTTAGCAAGCTCATCTTCAGTGGAAAACCTTAATTAAAAGCATAAGAAATGAATGTAGGCATTTTATTAAAAAATAAGCATTATGCACGCTTGACAATACTTAAATAGATTATTGGTTCTCGTGGCCCCCCCATTAATATACATGTAAAGTTTCCAGAGACCAGATTTGTGAAATGTCATTAAAACTTATAAAGCATAAATCAGTAAAATAATCAAGACACTATTCAACAAGGCTAATGAAGTGATTAAAATGGTAAAGCTTTGCATTCCTCCCGAATACTGAAAACATATAAGGCAGAGAATTTGTCTCACCTTAAAAAGTTTCTGGACAGGCAGGCAGGGTAATCAGATGGACACAAATCTGTAACTGCCTGTCACCCAAAGTGTGATTAACGCATGGAATTCACTGCCACAGGAGGTGGTGGCAGCTACCAGCATAGACAGTTTCAAGAGAAGCTCAGATAAACCAGAGGTGTCAAACAGACAGCCTGGGGGCTGAATCAGGCCCCCAGAGGGCTCCAATCAGGCCCCTGAGCGACTGGCAGTCATCTGCTTCCTTCTCCCTCTCTCTTGCTTCCTTCTGCATCACAGCTTGCTTTGCAAGGCTTGCTGAATCACACAGGAGCTACAGAGCAAAACCTCTAGTTTCTCCATTGGCTGAGGCTCCTCCCTTAGGGTGGAAGGGGGAGAGGGAGAGCTTGCTTTTCTAGGCTCTCTCAATTGCTTAGTAGAGCCTTTTTTCTTTCTATTTGCTGAGGCTCCTCCCCCTTCTGGTCCCCTGGGGAAGGAAAGAAAGAGCCAGTTTCCTTTGCCCAGTTCCCTGGATCCCATGGGAGAAATACAAAGAAAGAACCTTTAAGACCAATGAGAGCTAATGTTTTAAGCATGTTTTATTTAAAGTTTTTTAAAAAAGACCGTTAATTTTGCTTGTTTGTATCCTTTATGAAGTTTATATCTCTGCTACCTAATCTTAAATAGGAACACATATGGCCCAGCCCGACATGGGCTGGCCTGACAAGGTCTCATTTATGTGAGATCTGGGCCTCATAACAAATGAGTTCAACACCCCTGGGATAAACATCTGGAGCAGAGGTCCATCAGTGACTATTAGCCACAGCGAATTGTTGGAACTCTCTGTCTGGGCAAGTGATGCTCTTTTTTCTTGGTGCTTGGGGGGCACAGCGGGAGGGCTTCTAGTGTTCTGGCCCCACTGATGGACCTCCTGAAGGCACCTGTGTTTGTTTGTTTTTTGGCCACTGTGAGACACAGAGTTGGATGGACCATTGGCCAGATCCAACATGGCTTCTCTTATGTTCCTAGGTTCAAAGATAGAGATTCCAATCCCAGGGGGACTCTGGAGATCTCCTTCCAGGGGTGGAATTCTAGCAGGAGCTCCTTTGCACACACACACACACACACACCCCGATGTAGCCAATCCTCCAAGAGCTTATAAGGGGTTTTTTTGTAAGTAGGCTTCCCAACCCTCCCGCCCTGGCGGGGGACCCCCGAAATTTTCAACCTCCTCCCCCGCTCTTAAAAAATCTGCGGGCGGGAGGAGAGAGAACGTACCTGTAGGCATCATGCTATTTTACAGCTTGGGATCCGTTTTTAAGGCTGCACAGGAAACAGGAATGGCCCTTTAAGGCTGCACAGGAAACAGGAACGGCCCCTCCCTTTCTTTTCCTGTGCAGCCTTACTTTCGTTTTCACAGCCAGCAAATTCTGCTGGAAGAAGACCAAGTACGGTAAGTATTTGTGTGTGTGTGTGAGAGAGAGAGGGAGGGGGCCGGGAGGGGGATTCCCTGGTATGGAGGCCTTCCCCCCCTTTAGAAAGCGTGGGGGGGAGGGAAATGTCTACTAGGCACTCTATTCTTCCCTATGGAGAACGATTCCCATAGAGAATAATAGGGAATTGATCCATGGGTATTGGGGGCTCTGGGGGGGGGCTATTTTTGAGGTAGAGGCACCAGATTTTTAGTATAGCATCTAGTGCCTCTCCCCAAAATACCCCCCAAGTTTCAAAAATATTGGACTAGAGGGTCCAATTCTATGAGCCCCAAAAGATGGTGCCCCTATCCTTAATTATTTCCTATGGAAGAAAGGCATTTAAAAAGGCGTGCTGTCCCTTTAAATGTGATGGCCAGAACTCCCTTGGAGTTCAATTATGCTTGTCACATCCTTGTTCCTGGCTCCACCCCCAAAGTCCCCAGATTTTTCTTTAATTGGACTTGGCAACCCTATTTGTAAGCTCTTGGAGGGCTGGCTACATCGGGGGGGGGGGGGGCTGTTGCCTAATATGAAAAGGAGCTCCCGCTAGAATTCCACCACTGTCTCCTTCTATCTCCAACACTGTTCTCCTTCTTGAGATGACAGAGGTCAGTTCCTGTGGAGAAAATGGCTGCTTTGCAGGGTGGATACTACAGCACAGTACCCTGCTGAGGACCCTGCCCTCCCCATGCTCTGCCCCCCCCCCAAATAATCTCCAGGAACTTCCCCACCCAGAGCTGGCAACTCTAATCAAAGACCAGGGGGATGGCTGAAAATAAATCTCAGCTGCCTGATCAAGAAGCATTGGTGTTGAAATGAATGCGATGAACAAATGTGGGGGCAAATGCTCAGTTCATAATGCCATTCCAGTCAGGGCTTTTTTTTTGGTAGCAGGACCTCCTTTGCCTATTAGGCCACACACCCCTGATGTAGCCAATCCTCCTGGAGCTTACAGCAGGCCCTGTACGAAAAGCCCTGTAAGGAATTCTAGCAGGACCTCCTTTGCCTATTAGGCCACACACCCCTGATGTAGCCAATCCTCCTGGAGCTCACAGCAGGCCCTGTACGAAGAGCCCTGTAAGGAATTCTAGCAGGACCTCCTTTGCCTATTAGGCCACACACCCCTGATGTAGCCAATCCTCCTGGAGCTCACAGTAGGCCCTGTACTAAGAGCCCCGTAAGAGCTCTTGGAGAACTGGCTACACTGATTACAGCTACACTGGCTACACTGATTACAGATCTTCAGAAATCAGTTCTCCTGGGTAGGGTTGCCAAGTCCCATTTTTAAAATATCTGGGGACTTTGGGGGTAGAGCCAGGAGACTTTGGGGGTGGAGCCAGGAGACACTGGGGTGGAGCTAGGGGGAGGGGGGGAAAACGGCGCCGGGGAGCGTCGCTGCGCTGCCGTGGCTGCTCCTCCGAGATGGGCTCAGGCTGGGCCCATCTCGGAGGAGCAGCTGCCAGGGGGGGGGGGCATCGCAATGGCGTCCCACGCTCCGCCTCTGCATTGGAATGGGGGGGTGGAGGCGGGCCAGGAGCGTGGCGAGCCGCGAGTCCGGGTCCTAGAGGGGCCCGGATTCGCGGCTCGCCATGCTCCTGGCCCGCCTCCACCCTCCCCTTCTCTGCTTTGGCTGCTCCTCCGAGCTCCTCCGGGCTCAGCCTGGGCCCATCTCGGAGGAGCAGCTGCGGGGAGGGAGGGGGCGGCAGCAGCGTGGCAGCGTCGCCCGCTCTGGGATGGGGTGCCCGCCATTTCTCCCACTCCCCCCGCTTCTGTTTTTGGGGGGAGTGGGGGAAGAGGGTGGAAAACCTGGCATCCCCCGCCAGAGCGGGAGGGTTGGGAAGGCTACTCCTGGGGGGGGGCGGAGGGAATGGCTGCTTTGAAGGTGGACACTGCAGCATTATTCCCTGCTCAGCTCCCTCCCTCAGCTATCTGGAGGGTGGAATCAATGGTATTATATTCCAACGAGGTCCCTCCCCTTCCATAAACCCACTCTTCTCAGGCCCCTCCTTCAAATCTCCTAGCACTTCTAGGCTTGCCATACCCTGGTTGAGGGCAGAAGATCTCTGGGTTTTGGGGGTTCCTGCCCACCTTTGGCCATTTGGCTGGCGGAAGGAAATACTCCCATGAATAGTAACATCACATGACATGAGTACGTTAACCAGACATGGAAACCCTGGGGGTGACACTCTCGTTTTGGGGCAAAACTCTATGGTTTGAGGGTGATTTCCCCATGGAATTTTGCCCAGAACACCATGTCACTCTCGACATGCCTACATCACTTCCAGGTGATGTAGGCATGGTGTGCACTTCTTCATCCAAAGGGTGATTAACACATGGAATTCACTGCCACAGAAGGTGGTGATGGCTGCCAACATAGATAGCTTGGATAACATACGGAGCAGAGGTCCATCAGTGGCTGTTAGCCACAGCATATTGATGGAATTCTCTGTCTGCGGCAGTGATGCTCTGCATTCTTGGTTCTTGGGGGGGGGGGGGGGGCAACAGTGGGAGGGTTTTTAGTGTCCTGGCCCCACTGGTGGACCTCCTGATGGTGCCTGGTTTTTTGGCCACTGTGTGACACAGAGTGTTGGACTAGATGGCCATTGGCCTGATCCAACATGGCTTCTCTTATGTTCTTACGTCACTTCTGGTGATGCTGGCATGTCGGGGCAATGTTTCTGGCTCCCAGAAATTTCCCCCACATCCACCCCTCCAGTAGCTCAAATGGACCTGACAACCTTAGGAATTTCCCAACATGGAGTTAGCAACCCTAGGCCATTTCCAATATCCATGGTAAGAAGTTGCCAGACGGTTCACTAAATTCCTTCATTTATCTCAAGGGCAGCAAGCTGAATTCTACAGATTAATGGCACTTCAAAAACACAATCTCCCCCCTTCCCTCTGCATAAACTGAAGCTTTATGGGGGAATTGATATATTTAACTTAAGCACCAACAGTACTTTCTTCAAAATTATTAGTCAGCTTCATTGAAATGATAAACCAAGAAACTAGATTATCAGGTTTCCGGTTGAAAAACAAGGTCCCAACCCTTGAAAACAATACAGGAACTAATAAAATCCCATTTTCAACAGTATATATTATCAACTTATGGTGTCAGTATGTTATTACTATTACAATAGCAGGTGGAATGGAGGGCTCCCTGTAGGAGAACAATCTTTCAAGACTGATTTCAACAATAGCTATTACAGACTGGCACGGGGTCCAATCTCCTAATAGGAAAGTCATTAAGAGCCGAATGGGCGAATGCAATTGAATTAATCACACAATCACATTTTCACTGCCAAATCGACAGTAAAGACATTTTCTTAATCTGTGAGCCTTTAAGAAAATACGAAAATTCATTTGGCTTGTCCAAGTGAGCAGGTCTCAAAAGTGATTAGGCAAAATTAAGGACATAAGAAAAGCCCGGGTGGATAGGGTTCAAGAAATATCTGGGGACTTTGGGGGTGGAGCCAGGAGACATTGAGGGAGGAACCAGGAGCAAGGGTGGGACAAGTATAACTGAACTCCAAAGGGAGTCCTGGCCATCACATTTAAAGGGACCGCACACCTTTTTAAATATCTTCTTCCCATAGGAAATAATGAAGGATAGAGGCACCTTCTTTTAGGGCTCACAGAATTGAACCCCCTGGTCTAATATCTTTGAAAAATGGCGGGTATTTTGGGGAGAGGCACTGGATGCCATGCTGAAAATCTGGTGCCTCTACCTCAAGAAAGAGCCCCCCGCAGAGCCCCAGATACCCGCAGCTCAATCCTTCATTACTTCCTATGGAAGGAAGACATTTTAAAAAGTGTATGGTCCTTTTAAATGTAATGGCCTGGACTCCCTTTGGAGTTCAGTTATGCTTGACGGTGGGAACAGACAGTGCTATAAGGGAAGGAGTCTGAGACCAGGTAGTGCTCGGCTTCCTTCCAGTCTGTGTCCCATCCTGAGGGTGGCAGGTAGTGGGGTCAGGTTGAATTAATCACCTCCGTCATTGGTGTTATGCAATGCTAGGTCCATAAATAATAAGACCTCAGTCCTCCGAGAGTTTTGGCTCTAGCAGGACATGGACCTGGCTTGCGTGACTGAGACCTGGGTGCGAGATGGGAAGACTGAGATCACACCTTGGCACCCTCTGCGCCCTTGCTCTAAGTTGGCATCGTGGTATACCCCGGAATTGTGGCAGATGAAGCAAGGGCTCAGACGACTAGAGAGCAATGGCAGTGTACTCGAGACGAAGCGGCCAGAACATCTTATAGAGAGTTTATGCGGTCCTATGAGATGGCAGTCAAAGCCACAAAGAAAACTTACTTTGTGGCCAAGACAGCGTCTGCAACTTCGCACCCAGCACAATTATTTAGTACAATTTGGACCCTTACAACGCTGCCGCGAGGCAGGCCAAATTCTAGGGAATTGGAGATTGGCTATGAGGCTTTTGCGAATTTCTTTGCAGATAAGATCTCGCCATTCCGCCATGACTTTCCCGCCACTTTAGAAACAGTATGTGAACTCGAGGCCCCGTGCCTGTCTTCTGGACCAGTTCTGGAACGCTTCGATACACTCAGCCTGGAGGAAGTTGACAGAATTCTCTCCATTGTACGCTCAACAACTTCTGATCTGGACCCTTGTCCCTCCTGGCTAATTAAAGCTTGCCAGAGGGAGCTTAGATATCCTATATGGGATATCGTAAATAGATCCCTCTTGGAAGGGCTTTTTCCAACGCCTCTTAAAGAGGCAGTGGTCTGCCCTCTCCTAAAAAACCCACTTTAGATCCGGCCGAATTGGCACACTACCAGCCGGTCTCAAATTTACCCTTTTTGGGTAAAATTATTGAGAGGGTCGTAGCGCTACAGTTACAGAGTTTTCTGGGTGACGCTTCCATTTTAGACTCCCACCAGTCTGGCTTTTGCCCAGGTCATGGGACTGAGACAGTGCTGTTCGCCTTGGTGGATGACCTCCAGCGGCATCTGGATCGAGGCGACTCAGTGGTACTGATGCCGTTAGACCTATCGGCTGCGTTCGATATGGTCGACCATTGATTGCTGACCCGCCGCTTCGCCGACACAGGGATACAGGGGTTGGCCTTGCAATGGCTTTCCTCTTTCCTTGATGGTTGGGGACAAAGGGTGGTGATTGGGGGAGAATTGTCCCAGAGGCATGCACTTAATTGTGAGGTGCCTCAGGAAGCAATGCTCTCCCCGATGTTGTTTAACATCTATATGTGCCCCCTTGCCCAGATTGTCAGGAGGCATGGGTTAGGTTGCCACCAGTGTGCTAATGGCACCCAGCTCTATTTACTGATGGACGGCTGGCCTGACTGTGTCCCAGAAAATCTGGATCAGGCGCTGCAAGCTGTGGCAGACTGGCTCAGGCTGAGTCGATGGAAGTTGAATCCAGCGAAGACAGAGGTCCTTTGCCTGAGTCGTGGGGGTCTGGGCAGGGAAATCCCCCCTACCAGCATTTGCCAGTGTGCCACTGACAATGGCGCACAAGGTCAAGAGCTTGGATCACAAAATCTATTGGTAATCCCCGGGCCGAAGAAGGCCAAACTAAAGAACACCAGAGAAAAGGCCTTCTCGATTGCAGCCCCCCACTGGTGGAACGAACTGCCAGCGAAGGTGAGGGCCTTGCGGAACCTTGCTCACTTCCGCAAGACCTACAAGACAGCTCTCTTCCGGCTGGTCTTTAATTGACGCGCAGCCTACAGCGTAGGAATCTGGAGAAATGGCGTCGCCACTGAAAATATGCAACAGCTAATGAGATTAGCACCAAACCAATTTTGAATTGTTTTAAACTGTAGAATTGTGAATTTATAATATAATTGTTTTGATACCATGATTTTATACTGTGAGCCGCCCTGAGCCTGCCTCTGCGGGGAGGGTGGGATATAAATAAAATAAAATAAAATAAAAAGTTTCCATAGGGAATAATAGAGTTCCCAACAGATATTTCCCTCCCTTCTCCCTGCTTTCTGATGTCCCTGAAGTGGGGGAGGGCCTCCATACCATGGAATCCCCTGCCCCCATCTGGGGATTGGCAACCCTACTGCTGGATCAGACCGAGAGTCCATCTAAGTCCAGAATCCTGTCCAACAAAGTGGCCAACCAGTTCCTCTGGATCCCAACACCAGGAGATAGAAGCCGAGGCCTTCCCCTTAGTTGCCTCATGGTTCTGAGATCCAGAAGATTAGTGCCTTTGAATGTGGAGGTTCTCTTCAGTCACCATGGTTAGTCGCCAGTGATAGACTTAACCTCCATGAATCTATCTAATCTCCTTTTGATGCTGTCTATTCATGTGCCCATCACCACGTCCTTTAGCAGCAAATCCCACATTTTTATCACTCGTTCTGTAAAGCAGTATTTCCTTTTGACCATCCTCAATCTACTGCCCATCGATTTGGATGCCACCGAGTTCTACTATTTTGGGAGAGAGAAAAAAGTTCTCATTGGTGTAGTGGTTAAATTTTTGGAATATTATCTGGGAAAAATGGGTTTGATTCCCCAGTCCTCCAGTTGCAGCTGCTGGAATAGCCTTGGTTCAGCCATAGCTCTCACAGAGATGTTCATGAAGGGGCAGCTTCTCTCAGTCCCACCCACTTCACAGGGTGTCTGTTGTGGAGAAGGAAGGGAAAGGAGATTGTAAACAGCTCTGAGACTCTGAGGTCTGGCGTGGAGGACCATTTCTTCTTCTTCCTCCTCATCCTCCCCATGCATGATTTGATAAAGCTCTCTAATACCCCCTTCCCTTCATCATCTCTTTTCTAAATGGAAACGTCCCAGGATCTATCAGAGAGAAGGTGCTCCAACCTCCGCCATCATCTTGGTTGCCCTCCTCCATATTTCCCCAGCCCCGCCATGAGCGGGTGAAGGCGTTTATACCCATGTGTGTCTTTTATATGTTTGACAAAGTTGGCTGTGTGCCATCTACCTGCTTCATTTCAGCTCCATCCATTTTAATTGCAGGGCTGCGGACAGAGCAGGTTGCCGGACAGCTGGACTAATGAAGCATTCCAAGAGCTCCGTGGACCATAACAGAGCACTCCAGCTTGGGTGGAGGAGAGATGTGAGAAGAGAGAGGGAGAAATTGGAAGCAGATAGAGACCAATAATAGAAGTCATTGATTTTTTTTTTTAAAGGAGAGATGAAAAGAAGCAACGCATCGGGATCCAGACAACAATATCTGGTCTCCTTCGTTTTTTTTTTTCTGCAGAGCAACTCCAGACACCAGGTTAGGCAATCAAGCGCCAAACATGCCAGGTGAAGCCACAATTTCTCGTTTGATGAGCTGTCCCCCTCCTGCCACCGCGAGATGAACAAATTACTCCACCTGTCTGGCTGATCCCCCAGCATTCAGCTTGACAATGACAATGGCAGTGCACCTGTTAGCGTGACGGACAAGTGATTGGCAGCCGGGCATTTGCCGCTTTCGGTAAGAAGCTGGTCATTAGACGGCAAGAGCCGGCAAACGGGATTGCGGCTGAATGCAAACTGGAGGAGGGGGATGAGATGAAAGATGGAACTACAGTCTTTTTTTTAATATCATTGAAATAGTGTTTTAGTGCATTTCTTCCCCCCCCCTCCATATTTTTATAAACTTTCCCCTTGACAACTAAACGTAGCCAGTTTCTCAACTATTTTCCTTCAGAACAGCTCGGGTCCAGGGCCAGCACATCTGTTAGGCACATCTCAGCAACTGCCTCAGGGGCCACAGGTGGAGGGGTGCCAAAATCAGCCCTGTGGCTATCTTGTTAGAGGAAGAAGAAGAAGATTGAAGATTGTACACCACCCTTCTCTCTGAGGGTGTTTTCGCACTCACGTTTTACTGGCGCCACGACCCTCCTGACGCCGGCGAATCTGCATGGATTTCGCAACAGAAGCGCCGGCGCTCCCAGAAGCGCCGGCGCTTTCCGTCGCTAAGCCAGCGCAAACGTTTTCCTGCATCTTTGCGATTCCGTTTGCGCTGGCTTAGCGACGGAAGTAGCCAGCGCTTCTGGGTAGCGCCGGAGCTTCTGGTGCGAAATTCATGCAGATTCGCCGGCGTCAGGATGGTCGTGGCGCCAGTAAAACATGAGTGCGAAAACGGCCTGAATTAGAGACTTAGAGCGGCTTACAGTCTCCCTATTATTTTCTCCCCCCCAACAGACACCCTGTGAGGTGGGTATGACTGAGAGGGCTCTCACAGCAGCTACCCTTTCAAGGACAACACCTGCAAGAGCTATGGTTGACCCAAGGCCATTCCAGCAGCTGAATGTGGAGAGTGGGGAATCAAACCCGTTTCCTGTCAGATAAGAGTCCGCACACTAACCACTACACCAAACCGGCTCTCTAAAAAGATATTAGGACATCTTGGCAACTGCCTCAGGGGCCACAGATAGAGGGGTGCCAAAATCAGCCCTGTGGCTGCCTTGTCCACAGTGTGACAGTACACCATGTTTAGCCGTCCAGCAGGCAGCCTGTGGTGCGGTTGCTCTTTCCATTGTAACATCAGAGGGTGGGCACGGACCGGTTTCCTCCACCTCAAGTCAGGGTTGGAGCTGTGAGCAGGGCCCTTTTTCAGGCCCAGGGGTGGAATTCTAGCAGGAGCTCCTTTGCAATCCTCTCAGAGTTTACAAGGCTCTTATTTGAAAGCTCTTGGGGGATTGGCTACATCAGGGGGAGTTGGCCTAATATGCAAAACAGCTCCTGGTAGAATTCCACCCATGTCCAGGTCTACTGTCGCCCCTCAATCTGCTCCTGTTGGGCAGCGTGAAACTAGCTACGTCCATAAAAACAGGACTTTCCCCTATGTAAAAAAAAATATGAATCAACATTAGGAAGAACTTCCTGAATGTTAGAGCGGGTTCCTCAGTGGAACAGGCTTCCTTGGGAGGCGGTGGGCTCTCCTGCCTTGGAGGTTTTTAAACAGAGGCGAGATGTCCTCTGACAGCAATGAGGATCTGTGAATTTAGGGGGAGGGGTTTGTGAGTTTCCTGCATTGTGCAGGGGGTTGGACTAGATGACCCTGAGGTTCCCTCCCAACTCTATGAATATTCTGTGATTCTATGAAACGGAAAGGAGTGACAATGGGGGCATGACTGTGGGATGGGATAGGGAGGATGCTGTCCGTTAGGGTCATTTTGTAGAAAAGGAGGTGCCGGAGCTCATTAGCACAAACTATTTGCATATGCCACACCCACCCCTGACATCACCAGAAGGTGTACGACATTAAATCCACTCAGCATCTATCTTCAAATGATTCTTGAATTATAACTGTCATACTAAAACCTTACTCCTAACCTACTTTTAACATTATTTTCTCCTACATGGCCACAGTGGCATGGTGAAGATTTTCATCTGTCTGCTTGATATGTTTTGGTTCTTTTCCCATTTTGTGTGGGGGGAAACATTAGAAAGTTTGTCAAATCTTAGAGTTCAGCCAAATTCTCACAAGGGGTTGGAACAATGGAGCCCAGAAGCAAGTATTTGCCAGGGCCAGCGGGGGGGGGGGGGTAAGAAAGAAAGAGCACAATAAAATGCAGAGGTTCCAGAGGCTGCTTCTGTGAATTCCTGCCCAAAATGAAGCCTGAATCTGAGCAGAGCTGCTTAATACTGCTCTCCCAATGTTGGCTAAAAACTTAGAACAAGCACCATGTGTGTAAAAGATTTAGGTAAATCCCCGTGCAAGCACCAGTCGTTTCTAACTCTGGGGTGGCGTTGCTTCCACATCGTTTTCATGGCAGACTTTTTATGGCGTGGTTTGCCATTGCCTTCCCTAGTCATCTACGCTTTCTCCCCAGCAAGCTGGGTACTCATTTTACCGACCTCAGAAGGATGGAAGGCTGAGTCAACCTTGAGCCGGCTACCTGAACCCAGCTTCCGCCGGGATTCAACTCAGGTTGTGAGCAGAGCTTGGACTGCAGTACTGCAGCTTTACCACTCTGCGCCACAGGACTCCTACCATGTGTGTAATGACTGCCAAAATGTATACAGGTGAGCCCATAGCCCATCTAAATTGTCTAAAAGGTCAAGTATATCATATCCTCAATTGATTGCTTAGTTATCAAACTTTTCAAGAACTGCAGTGTGCTACGAAGACACAATTCTCCCATACAAACTGCTTCACCCCATCAGGTTCTTCTTATTCTAGGATCAGATAAGTTAGACACTTTTCTTTTCACACACTCGGCGTTCTTGGAGAAGGGATATTCTGTTTGAAATGACTCTCAACACTGTAGAGCGGAATGAAGGAAAACCTGACTTTGAAAAGAACTTACCTATTCGACCGGAATCTGACATTGGCTGGACCTGTGTATGAGAGAAAATGCCACCAAAAAGATACTGTGGCAGTGATTGCATGTGTTGCTGCTTTGACCTTTATTGTAATGAAGACTTGTTCTTGCCATTTCCAGTGAGATTTGTGGGGATTCAGGCACACCTTCTGTTATATGAAATACAATGTGAGAATTACTTGATGCTTGCATTTTAAAAAGTGTCTGCCAGTTGTGCATGCGCTCACTGCAACTTGTGTGCAGGATTCACTGTTGCTTGTGAAAGCAGTGCCTCTCCGTCCTTCTCTAGGGTTGCCAATCCTCAAGAGGAAGCAGGAGATCTCCCAGTTTGGAGGGCCCCCCCCCCCATTTCAGGGTTATCAGAAAGTGGGGGGGAGGAGGGAAATGTCTGCTAGGCACTTTATAATACCCTATGGAGACCGATTCCATTAGGGTATAATGGAAAATTGATCTGTGGGTATCTGGGGCTCTGTGGGGGGGTGCTGTTTTTTGAAACAGATAAACCAAATATGCAGCATGGCATCTCATGCCTCTCCTCAAAACACCCTCCAAGTTTCCAAAAGATTGGACCAGGGGGTCCCTTTGGAGTTCAATCATGCTTGTCACATCCAGACTCCTGGCTCCACCCCCAAAGTCTACTGGCTCCACTCTCAAAGTCCCCAGATGTTTCTTGAGTAGGACCTGCAACCAATCACCTCCCCAAAACCACAATGCCCTATTTCTACTTTTGGTTGCGGTTGTTTTTGCAATGGCAAATTATTCTAAATGTTGCCAGCACTCAGCACCCATCTCCTGGAAGCACAAATCTCCTGGAGGATGGGCTCCATCAGCGGTGTGTGGCCTAATATACAAAGGAGCTCCTGCTAGAATTCCACCCCTGTTTAAAGTTATGCAGTTGTTTTATTGACGTGACCCACCCAGAGCCCATTTCGGGAAGGGTGGGATAGAAATGTGAATAAAAAACAAACAAAATCCACTGGATCTTGTTTATTTATTTATTTATTTATTCTGATTTCTATTCCTCCCTTCCCAAAATGGGCTCTGGGTGGGTCACGTCAATAAAACAACTGCATAACTTTAAGGTAAAAGTAAAAGGCAGTCCCCTATGCAAGCACCAGTCATTTTTGACACTGGGGTGACGTTGCTTTCACAACGTTTTCACAGCAGACTTTTTACAGGCTGGTTTGCCATTGCCTACCCCAGTCATCTCAGCAAGCTGGGGACTCATTTGACCAACCTCAGAAGGATGGAAGGCTGAGTCAACCTTGAGACAGCTACCTGAACCAGCTTCCGCTGGGATCGAACTCAGGTCGTGAGCAGAAGGTTCCGACTGCAGTACTGCAGCTTTACCACTCTGCACCACAGGGCTCTTATAACTTTAAACAAGGTTGGAATTCTAGCAGGAGCTCCTTTGTATATTAGGCCACACACCCCTGATGTAGCAAATCCTCCAAGAGCTTACACGACTCTTTTTTGAAAGCTCTTGGTGGATTGGCTGCATCAGGGGTGTGTGGCCTAATATGCAAAGGAGCTCCTGCTAGAATTCCACCCCGACTTTAAAACAGCTCACTAAAAACAACCAACCGATCAATTTCCAAGTTAACAATTTCCAGGGTTCTTTTTTTTTCTTTTAGCAGGAACGTGGCTTGGCATCAGGGGTGTGCAGCCTAATATTCTGCTGGGCCTTTTCAACAACAACAACAACAAAAAAACCCTGTGCAAAACAATGGCAACATCAGGGGGTGTGGCCTAATATATAAATGAATTCCCCACCCCACGTTCTGATGAGTCTGAAGCGGGGGGAGAGTCTCCAAACCAGGGGATCCCCTGCTCTCCACTGGGGATTGGCTACTCCAAGAATCTGTTAATGGAATATAATGAGAATAACAATAAGGTGTGTGGAGCCTAGGGTTGCCAAATCCAATTCAAGAAATATCTGGGGACTTTGGGGGTGGAGCCAGGAGACTTTGGGGGTGGAGCCAAGAGAAATTAGGGGTGGAGCCAAGATCAAGGCTGTGACAAGCATAATTGAACTCCAAAGGGAGTTCTGGCCATCACATTTAAAGGGATGGCACACCTTTTCAATGCCTTCCTTCCATAGGAAATGATGAAGGATAGGGGTACCTTCTTTTGGGGCTCATAGAATTGGACCCCCTGGTCCAATTGTTTTGAAACTTGGGGGATACTTTGGGAAGAGGCTCTAGATGCTGTACTGAGAATATGGTACTGCTACCTCAAAAAACAGCCCCCCCCAGAGCCCCAGATACCAGCAGATAAATTCTCCATGATTTTCTATGGGAATAAATCTCCATAGGGAATAACAGAGTTCCCAGGAGACATTTCCCTCCCCTCCCCCGCTTTCTGATGACCCTGAAGTGAAGGGAGGGCTTCTAAACCGGGGGATCCCCTGCCCCCACCTGGGGATTGGCAACCCTAGTGGAGCCAGTTGTTTTGGGGTGCACACTGTGAAGTAAACAGGGATCATTTTGTAGAAAAATAGGTGGTGGAGCTCATTCAGGGATTGTTATGCAGCTGCACCTACTATTCAGTGGACAAGGTGGGAAGGAGGAGGGGGAACTCTTCCGCGGGGAGGGCGGGATATAAATTGAATAAAATACACTAAAATAAACTCTCAGAAAGGTTCATAGCTCCTGTGAGCTCCTGCTGAATCCGAGGCCTGGAAGTAAGTAGTACAAAGGCAACACCAAGGCCTGTCAATGTTACACCCGTGCATGACCTTGCCTCTCTGCTAATGAAAATTCTTCTGGTGCTTGCCCGTGAACAATCTTCCAGATTCAACTAACTCAACAGAAGGATATCGCTTCAATTTTCTTAACAGGAACATCGCTGGGGGAATGCCAAAGGAAAAGAAAATAACCCTGATTAACACCCCCCCCCCCTCATTCATGAAAGGACAGTAGGATTTTTCAAAAGTGGGTTTTGCTGAGCTGTTACTCTGAATATTAGCTTCAGTCCTAGAATCTAGCATAATACTACGGCTTTAAAAACCCACACACTGCATATAATTTCCCCTTTAGAAAAAAATAAAAGCTATTGTGAACAGATGAAGCTTAAATGTGCATCGTTCCCGATTTAATGCGCTGACCCGTGTGCTATTATTGCACAGAGCTGCTTCTCAAAGTTATTCCCCATTAAGCATTTCTTTAAAAACTTTTCTGCTTGCTATGGGGCCATGGGGTGCTGGGATAGTACTCTGATGTATTCCCCAGTCAAGCATTAACGAGCTTTTGATTGTGCCGCTTATAATTCAGATTTGTGCCACATTAAGCACTTGTGCTAACGAGGGATGTGATCAAATGTTGCAAACTCGCTGGTTCAGGTCCAATCTCTCGTTTCTGTTTGCACTTCTCTCTTTGTGGGTCTGAATGTGCAAACAGCAGCTGATAACAAACTGAAGATATTCCATACAACACTGGTGAAAGAAGTGGATTTTATTTCTATATTAACAAATCAGTATTATTCATTGTAAAAAGGCCATTGGATCGAATTCTGAACATGGACCCAGATCATTAAATATGTAGAACTGGGCCACGGTTTGGTGTTTTGCTTTTAATCTACAAACCTGGTTTTCCAAAAAGTCTGAAGCTTTTTTAAAGGTGAGAAAGTATAAAATCCTTTAAAGGAAGTGTCATGTACTGAAGTCGGAGACGTTCAGATGGCAACATGCTTTATTAGCGAGTACATCACAATGACAACACGGCAGGAGCGGGTCCCCTGTTAGATACATATCCCGGAACAACCTTCTTCCTGGTCAGGTCCAATCCTGGCCAGTTAAACTTCCCGCCACTGATCGCCATAGGCGGGCTGCGTTCCTCCCTTCCAGGCACCGCCCACAGGCGAGCTCTGCTGTACTTTCTGGGATGAAAGTCAGACACAACAGGAAGGAAGGAAGGGAGGTAAATAGATGGGGTGGGAAGGAGAAGCGGAAAGAAAGCAACGTCAAATGCATTCTCCAAGCAGCCAGCTGGCTTGGCCTGGAAAAGTTATTTAAAGAGAGAAATGCCTTCTCCAAGCCGGCCAACAGGGCAGTGAGGGCTTTGAAAGCCACACAAAATGTGTGAAAGAGTCGCATGTGGTTTCCAAGCCGCAGTTTGGCCACCCCTGTCCATGAGGTTTTTACATGCAAGCCAGAAATATTTGTGCAATGAGTTCTTACAGTACATGTTATTCTTTTCCCAGTCGCTTCCTAAAGAACGTTCAACCTTGGCATGAGACTGATACATTTCAGAATGGTTTTATTTCCCGCGGTTCTTAAAAATCTCAAGAAAGTCCGTCAAAGCCCACGTTCACTAACATTTGGACAGCTGTCCGTCTTACGCCAGATGAAAAATATTCATGTGTATGCATATCCCCCCCCCCCAAAAGAGGCATCAAAGTAACAAGAGATAGGAAAAGGAACAAGTACAGAACACAGCAAACATGTTGCCATGGCAAAAGTGAATTCTGTGTTTACAGGAAACAAAAATTTAAATTTGTGGTGTAGAGGACTCACAGTTCATGCTCTCTCTCTCTCTCCCCCTCCCTCCCTCCCTCTCTCTCTCTCCTTCCCTCTCTCTCTCTCTCTCCCTCCCTTCCTCTCCCTCTCTCTCCCTCCCTCTCTCTTGCTCCCTCCCTCTTTCTATCTCTCTCTCTCTCCTATTTTGTGGGTGTGCACGGGGGAGAGAGCGCTCATCCACTGTTATTTTTCAATTCATTGGGTCCAAACTTCTCCCACAAACTGCATCAATTTGAAGCTACTCATTCAAAAGCCTCTCCAACATCCAGCTCTCGAATGCAGCATGACAGATGAGACAGAGAGTCAGCTTCATTCCCAGTCACACTCCGCTGCGGGCAAAATTCCTTTAAAAAGAATTACTTGGGAAACAATTGCTGCGGTTGGGAAGACACATTCAAAGGAAACGTATCTATGCGCGTGTGTCTGTGCCTGATATTTTTAACCCAGAGAACGGAGCAGAAAGAATGGTGATGCCAAGACGACACACTAAATAGAGCTTCCCTTGGTCTGCACAACCACACATTCACTTGGTAAGCAGAAGGTCCCAGGTTCAATCCTCGGCATCTCCAACTAAAAAAGGTTCAGGCAAATAGGCATGAAAAACCTCAGCTTGAGACCCTGGGGAGCCGCTGACAGTCTGAGTAGACAAAACTGACTTTGATGGACTGAGGGTCTGATTCAGAATAGAAAAAGGAAGAAGGAAAGGTCCCCTGTGCAAGCACCAGTCGTTTCCGACTTTGGGGTGACGTTGCTTTCACAACATTTTCACGGCAGACTTTTCACGGGGTGGTTTGCCATTGCCTTCCCCAGTCCTCTACACTTTCCCCCCAGCAAGCTGGTCACTCATTTTATCAGAAGGATGGAAGGCTAAGTCAACCTCGAACTGGCTACCTGAAAACTCAGCTTCCACCGGGCATCGAACTCAAGTCGTGAGCAGAGTTTAGGACTGCAGTACTGCAGTTTTAACACTCTGCACCACGGGGCTCTTATTCAGTATAAGGCAGCTTCATATGTTCATACGTACTACAGGAGGCTTCATCACTTGGCATGCGGTTTATTCTACTTTTGTCATCCAGCTCTTTCTGTAGCAAACAGATGGCAGATGGCAAGAAGTGTTGCCATACTTGAACCAGCAAATGTCTGTAACCAGGACTCATTTGGGGTAGGAGCACACAGGAACAGAGCTCCAGAAGCTCTAGATTTTATGCTCTTTCTTTCTTACCCCTCCACCCCAATACTGGCTTCCATTGTTCAACCCCCTCTGTGAGAATTTTGGTGGACTCTGAAGATTTGCCAAGGCTTCCCCCACAAAAAAATGGGGAAATAACCAAAAAAATATAAAGCAGACAGATGGAAATCTTCCTCATGCCACTGTGGCCACAGAGGAGGAAATAATTTAAATAGTATGATGGGAGTAAGGTTTCATTATGGCAATTAAAATTCAAGAAGCGCGTGAAGGTAGATGCTGAGCTGATCTAATTTAGTAGACCTTCCGGTGATGTCAGGGGCGTGTGGCATATGCAAATGAGTTGTGCTCATGAGCTCCGGCACCTCTTTTTCTACAAAATGACCCCTGTATGTAACTTCTTCTGATCACAAAGCGGATCCACGTAAGTGTTTCTACAAGCGCAAGAGCTAGAGAATGTGACTTCCCCCTCTCTGTCTCCTGCG
Organism: Heteronotia binoei; assembly: GCF_032191835.1. Lineage (NCBI taxonomy): Eukaryota > Metazoa > Chordata > Lepidosauria > Squamata > Gekkonidae > Heteronotia > Heteronotia binoei. The sequence continues at coordinate 8,420,138 of NC_083225.1, read as the reverse complement.
CCCCCCCCCCCCCGAATCCTGTGCTGGGGTCCCCCAGAAATAGAGAGGAAGGAAGGCCAGCAAGCCACCAACCGCCCAAAATCACATAAGAAGTGGAGAAAGGGTGGTGCGGGCTTCTCCAGGGGTTAATGAAGACTGCTGGGGGTGTGGCAAAGCCCCTGGTGGCTGGCTGGCTGCCCACTCTCCTAATCTAGGAATTGTTATGCAGCTGCACCGACTAGGTGGGGAGGAAGAGAGGGAACCATCAGGAAGGTTCAGGAGCTGTGCTCCTGTGAGCTCCTGCTTTAATCTGAGGCCTGCAAAGGAGTTCCTGCTACAAAAAAAAGCTCTGGGAATCCATAACGTAGGTGTCAGCTCGATGAGCTGTCACCGCGGCCCACGTAACCCAATACCTGAGTGCTTGATGGTTTAAGCACTCATTGCCCATTAACCCTGATTACATTCTTTCGTTATCAAACACCTTCTACCAAAGTTCAACTCCAGCCTCCCCCTCTCCCCCCATTATTACACTACAGAACCGTGTGCGTGCAAATCTCATCCGAGGAGGCTGGTCTACTAACCCGCTTTGTCTCCTGCTTCGCCAACAGCATGGGCACACGGAGCTCAGGCTGTGAGTTTCCGACGCAGATCGAACTCTGGAGATAATGAAGAGAACGCTGCATCGAGCCAGAAGTCAGGAAGAAAGCAGCCGGCGCTGAGCACAGCAATCTGGCTGTTTTCAAAGGGTACTAGCATGGAATATGCAGGACCAAATGATGGGGCAGTTACCTCTTTTAACTGAAAAGTCCATGACAATTTAGGAAGGGAGAGGAAGTGGTAGGAAAATGGCATAAATTTCCCCCACAACCGCAGAAGAAGGGCAAACATTGTTCAGCAAAAGCAACCATGGTTTAATGAGGTATGGAGAAAGTCACGTGCCATCAGGAGGTCCACCAGTGGGGCCACAATGCCAGAAGCCCTCCCAATGTTGCCTCCCATGGTTTAATGAGGTATGGAGAAACATATTATAGTCATAAGAACATAAGAAAAGCCATCTTGGACCACACCAGTGGCACAGCCAATCCAGCAAATCTGTGTCACGCAGTGGTCAAAACCCAGGTGTCATCTGGAGGTCCACCACCAGAACCAGAGCACCAGAAGCCCTCCCACTGTTGCCACCCTAAGCATCAAGAATACTGAACATCACTGTCCCAGACATAAGAACATAAGAGAAGCCATATTGGACCAGGCCAGTGGCCCAGTCAGTCCCAACACGCTGTGTCACACAGTGGCCAAAACCCATGTGCCATCGGAAGGGTCCACCAGCGGGGTCACAACTCCAGAAATCTCCCCTCCTTCCAAGACTTCATGTCAGGTCAACCATCTACTGAAGACCATGGAAGAACCCAACCTTCCCAAACCCAACACAATTCTCTCCAAATGGATTTGGGCAATGCACTTTCAGGATAATGATAAGGCAAGCCCTTTCTGAAAGTACAAAAGGAAATTAAAAAGGAATTGTTTAGCAGCAGAGGATGGGACTGTATTTCTGGCTCGGCCGAGCCGAATGCACATCCCACAGATGGGTGCTGTCTTTTGGGGCCAGGGGGGTTGCATGCTGGGGAGTCCCCTGAAGCTGCCCTGCAGTTTTGGGGCCTCTCCCTCAAACCCCCCTCTGGCCAGAGCCACTTTCCTCACAGCAATTGTAGTGGAGGAAGTGGCTAATTGGGCTTTCCCCATCATTGTTGGCAATGGCCTTTTGGGGAGCCCAAAGACAGGGGACCCCCTGGCCCAATCTTTTTGGGACTTGGGGGGGTTGTAGGGGAGAGTCCCCTGCAGGTCCTCTGCAAATTTGGGGGCTCTCCCTCAAACCCCCTCCCCTCCAGGCGGCTTCAATTATACCCTATTTGCCATTGATTTCAATGGCCCATAGGGTATAATGATGGAATAGGGGCACCCTCTTTGGGGTGCACCTGGAATGGGACCCCCTGGCCCAATCTTTTTGGGGACTTGGGGGGTTTGGAGGGGAGAGTCCCCTGCAGGTCCTCTGCAAATTTGGGGGCTCTCCCTCAAACCCCCTCCCCTCCAGGCGGCTTCAATTATACCCTATTTGCCATTGATTTCAATGGCCCATAGGGTATAATGATGGAATAGGGGCACCCTCTTTGGGTGCCCCTGGAATGGGACCCCCCTGGCCCAATCTTTTTGGGACTTGGGGGGTTTTGAGGGGAGAGTCCCCTGCAGGTCCCCTGCAAATTTGGGGGCTCTCCCTCAAACCCCCTCCCCTCCAGGCGGCTTCAATTATACCCTATTTGCCATTGATTTCAATGGCCCATAGGGTATAATGATGGAATAGGGGCACCCTCTTTGGGTGCCCCTGGAATGGGACCCCCTGGCCCAATCTTTTTGGGACTTGGGGGGGTTTTGAGGGGAGAGTCCCCTGCAGGTCCCCTGCAAATTTGGGGGGCTCTCCCTCAAACCCCCCGCCCTCCAGGCGGCTTCAAATATACCCTATTTGCCATTGATTTCAATGGCCCATAGGGTATAATAGGGCCGTATATTCGGAAATAGCCGCGCTTTACCGTATATGCGGCTATTCCGAATACGGCATTCAGAAGTGCAGGGGGAATCCGAATTTTTTTTCCCCGTGTATTTCCAAATCCGTGTATTTCCGATTTTTTTTTTTTTTTGCACATCCCTAATTGGCAGCCCTAAGGAGGGGGTGAGCTCCCCCTCACTGGCAGTCTTTGAGCAGCGGCTGCACAAACACTTGTCAGGGATGCTTTAGGCCAAGGGTGGCCAAATGTGACTCAGGAGCCACGTGTGGATCTTTCACTCATTTTCTGTAGCTCTCAAAGCCAGCCAGCAGCTTGGAGAATTCATTTAAAGTTGCTTTCTTTCTACCTCCTCCTCCCCATCTATTTTCCTTCCTTCCTTCCTTCCTTCCTTCCTTCCTTCCTTCCTTCCTTCCTTCCTTCCTTCCTTCCTTCCTTCCTTCCTTCCTTCCTTCCTTCCTTCCTTCCTTCCTTCCTTCCTTCCTTCCTTCCTTCCTCCTCTCCCTTCCTCTCTCCCTCCCTCCCTCCCTGTCTTGCAGCTCGCAAACATCCGACGTTTCTTCTACCTGGCTCTTACATTAAGCAAGTTTGGCTTCACCTGCTTTAGGCAGATTCTGCTCTGAGCAGGGGGGCTGACTAGATGGCCTGTATGTCCCCTTCCAACTCTTGTGATTCTCTAAGCTTTCACACATGCTCTTTGATGCAGCTTCAAGCCACCTCAGTTCCCGTTTGCAAGTGGATCTTGCCATTTCGCACAATAAAAGCCAGTTGCAAAGTGCATTGGAAGCAGACTGAAATGGCATCATTCCATGCATGTGGAAGTGTCATATGATTCTAAGTGCGCATCTCTACTTACTGACTGTCCCACTGAACTCCCTGGCTGCACAGGTGTTTGCTGTTGTCCAGCACCCCCCACACATTCGCACTGAATATGTACAGGGCTTTTTTTGTAGCTGGAACTCCTTGGCGTGCTAGGCCACACACCCCTAATGTAGCCACTCCTCCAAGAGCTGACAATAGGTCCTGTACAAAGAGCCCTGTAAGCTCTAGGAGGATTGGCTACATCAGGGGTGTGTGGCCTAATATGCAAAGGAGCTCCTGCTAGAACTCCACCCCTGGGTAGGCCATGTACAAAGAGCCCTGTGAGTTCTTGGAGGATTGGCTACATCAGGGGTGTGTGGCTTAATATGCAAAGGAGCTCCTGATACACAAAAAAAGCCCTGAATATGTGCAATCTGTTCCCACAGCGCTAGGGCCCCCATACACAGCATATCACATTTAACATTCCAGAGAGCTGCAAAACTATTTGCAGGGCACAGACAACAAGCGTGAGCACCAAAGCCCCCCGGCTCCGCCTCCAGACCTCTGTAAAGCCACAATCTGTATGCAGCCTACAAAAGACAGACAGGCATATAAATGGACTCTTGCCATTTCTTGGAGTGGGGCGGGACGCCCATTGGCATGCCAGTCATGTGCCCAGGACACTGGCAAGAACACCAGCTGCAGTGGCCATAAAACATACCCTTATTAAACTTCCCGATGGGTTCTGAAGTTCCCAAAGGAAGGCAAGAAATTTAAAAATGCGTTTACCCCGATGCTTTTGTAACCAGCCACTGACGAGACTCTTGGACTCCACTGCCTGGGATGGATCTGTGTGCTACCGCTTTGTGACAAGACATCAAAACGCATCAATGTCCCCGAACCTGAACTTGTCAGAAGGCAAGGGAAATGTGAGCCTGTTATTCCATGTACTCTGGAGACTGGGCCCTGTTTTCCTTGACACCTTCCTTTAGAAGAGATTTTTCCTTTCGCATCTCCTTTGTACCACTGTTCTGCCAGGGGTGAGGGGTCTCTTGCCCCCGCTTAAAAAGAAGGAATGCTTGTAAAGAAAAGGGAATCGGAGTGGGGGGGGAATCAAGCTATGCCAATGTGCACACCTGCTTTTTGGACTCTTTTTAACAACAGAAAATGTCACACTGCATCTTTGCTTCAAATTCTTCACTATGTTAAGGACCAGACCTTTAATAACTGCTCACCCTGTACTAGTCATTTGCGCAGAGAATTTACCTAGGGTTGCCGGGTCTGATGCAAGAAGACGACGACAACGACTGCAGATTTATACCCCGCCCTTCTCTCTGAATCAGAGCACAGAGCGGCTTACAATCTCCTATATCTTCTCCCCGCACAACAGACACCCGGTGAGGTAGGTGGGGCTGAGAGAGCTCTCCCAGAAGCTGCCCTTTCAAGGACAACTCCTGCGATAGCTATAGCTGACCCAAGGCCATTCCAGCAGCTGCAAGTGGAGGAGTGGGGAATCACCTCCCCACATACCCAAGCACCACTTTTAAAAATTAATTTTATATATAAATTTCAAACAAAAAATTTCATACATGAGATGCTTAAATTGCACTGTTTAATTCCAGATACCATAACAAAGGGGGCAGAATAATTTGAATAGCCTATTCCAAGAAAGAAAAATCTGCTTGCCAAAGTGAAACTAGAAGGCCCTACTGGGCAAGTTGCATTATTGATTTAAATATAATTGAATGTCAGCTCGCAAAGCAATTCCGTTCCAACCCAAAATTTCCGCCCACCGCCATGCTTACTTCAAATGAGTAACTCCACATGGTAGTGAAAACACGACATTCCCATGCAAGTCATTCATATTGTGACAACTTAAATTACCCCTTCCAAACGTGTTGATGGAAAACAGATTTTGGTTTGTTCCGAGAATTGCACATCATGTTTGAGAAGAGTTCAAGTTCAGGGAGATACATCACAAAGTGAAAAGAAGAGAGAAAAAGAAAACTGAGATTCTTTTTTTAAAGTTTACTTTATTGGGACTGTCTCCATCCAATCCATTTTATATAAAAAACTTTTTTTATATATAAAAAAGATCGAGAGCCAATTTGGTGTAGTGGTTAAGTGGACACTTATCTGGGGGAACCAGGTTAAGTGGACACTTATCTGGGGGAACCAGGTTTGATTCCCCACCTCTCCACTTGCAGCTGCTGGAATGGCCTTGGGTCAGCCATAGTTCTCACAGAGCTGTACTTGAAAGGGCAGCTTCTGGTAGAGCTCTCTCAGCCCCACCTACCTCACAGGGGGAGGAAGGTAAAGGAGATTGTGAGCAACTCTGAGATGAAGAGATTCAGAGTGAAGGGTAGGGTATAAATCCAATATCATCATCACCATCAATCTTCTTCTTTTTCTTCTCTGGCAGTGGGAATCCATGTACAATGCATGCTTTAAGAAGAAACATCTGGAAGCCTGACGTAACTTCATCACAGTCTCTCTCACTCAGAGGAAACTTTTTCACAGTCTCTCTCTCTCACTGGTTCTGTTAGGGTTGCCAGCCTTCAGGTGAGTCCAGGAGATCTCCAGAGATCACAAGTGACCTCCAGACTTCATAAATCAGTTCCCCCTGGGGGAAATAACTGCTTTGGTGGTTGGACTCTGTGGCATTATACCCCGCTAAAGTCACTCCCCTCACTCTCCAAATCCCACTCCCAAATCTCCAGGAATTCCACAGCCTAGCACTGGCAACCCTAAGCTCTGTGAAAATTTCCGGATCCTCTATTTACATATATTTACTACAGCCTGAGAGCGGCTTCTTCATCATGTGCTCCTGACCCATTGCGATCAGGGCTGGCCCTCCCACTAGGGCGCTGAGCTGGGGAGGGTGCCAAATTGGGTCTTCCTGGCCCGGTGCCGTAGGCAAATGCCCAAATTTTGCCGCCTGGTCGGCACACAGTCTCTTTATTGCTCCCTGAGCATCCTTGGATGCTCAGGGAGTGATACAGAGACTGTGCGCTGGCCAGAAGCCCTCCCCGCCACTCTCTGATGATTCCGATCATCAGAGGGCGGGGGGAAAGGGCTCCTGGCTGGTGCTCAGTTTCTGCATCATGGCAGGGGAGTGGGGGGAATCGCAAAAGGGGAGGGGGAGCCTGGGAGTGGTGCCCTGGAGAAGGCAGCAGCTGGCAAGTCTGCTTGGGGTGCTGCGCACCTTAGGGCCAGCCCTGACTGTGATGCAGGAATTCTGACCCATTCCCTAATGGTTTCGTCGCAGTCTTCCTGATCTTGATCACATTATAAGTCCGCAATCCCACGCCCGCTTGCTTGGGAGGAACTCCCAGTAAGTTCACTTCCTTCTGTGTAAATATTCACAGGATTCAGCTGGCTAAGCTCAAACAATAGTGGAAGCTGTGCAGCATTACAAACAGAATTATGAGGCCCTGCTTGAAGGCTTAAAATCAAAACTTGCTGTTAGTAATATTTGTTTGGTCTAATAATTCTTCAGAAAAGATCGCAGGGAATTCTTCAACAGGGTGTAGGGTTGCCAATGCCCAGGTGGGGGCAGGGGACCCTCCCCCACTTCAGGGTCATCAGAAAGTGGGGGGGGAGGGAAACGTTTGTTGGGCACTTCATTATTCCCTATGAGAATCGGTCTCAATAGGGTATAATGACCAAGTCCCCTTGGGTATAACGAAGAATCGATATGTGGGTAACTGGGGCTCTGCGGGCTGTTTTTGAGGTAGATGCACCAAATATTTAGCATAGCACCCAGTGTTTCTCTTCAAAACACCTGCCAAGTTTCGAAAAGATTGGACCAGCCCCAAAGGAAGGTGCCCCTATCCTTCATTATTTCCAACGGAGGGAAGGCATTTGAAAGGTGTGCAGTCCCTTTAAATGTGACGGCCAGAACTCCCTGTGGAGTTCAATTATGCTTGTCACACCCTTGATCCTGGCTCCGCCCCCAATGTCCTGGCTCCACCCCCAGCTATTGAACTTGGCAACCCTTGTAGGGTGGCTGAGAGTCAGCGTAGACCTATACTTTACTTTACTTTACTTTATTCGATTTATATCCCGCCCTACCCCACCGAGGTGGGCTCAGGGCGGCTTACAACAATAAAAGCTAACAGAGGTCGATTTAACTACGATTAAAATTATACAATAAAATACATAAAAACCTAAAAATACATAAAACTCACATCGATATACACTATGCTACTATAGTGTATATCGACTACAAAGAACCCCCCGCCCCAGTTTACACACAGACACACACACCAGTTCTTAAGGGAAGGAATGGGGGAAGGCCTCTCTAGGAATCCAGATTTTCTTATTTTAAGCCATGGCACAGAGTGGTAAAGCTGCAGTACTGCAGTCGGAGCTCTCTGCTCACGATCTGAGTTTGATTCCAGTGGAAGCTGGTTCAGATAGCCGGCTCGAGGTTGACTCAACCTTCCATCCTTCCGAGGTCAGTAAAACGAGTCCCCAGCTTGCTGGGGGGAAAGTGTAGATGACTGGGGAAGGCAATGGCAAACCACCCCGTAAAAAGGTCTGCCGTGAAAACGTTGTGAAAGGAGCATCACCCCAGAGTCAGAACAACTGGTGCTTGCACAGGTGACCTTTCCTTTTTCCTTAACTGGAAAACCTAGCAAGTGCTCTCTGTTTCAAGTGTTAAAGCAAGAGATTATGGACTGTTAAGGAAGCAATGGTAGTCATAGCAGAAGTCCTGATAATGAAGCCACTGGCCCCGATGAACAGGCCTCGTGAGGGCCTGCATAATGAGGCAGGGGGACGGCCTGATTACTTTGGCCCACAGTAGGCTTGCCAATCCCCAGGTCCCAGCGTGGGGTCTTTTGCTTCCCAGGCTCCTTCCCGCCCCCAGTCAGCTGGCCTGAAGGAGGAAGCCCCGTCCACAGAGGACCATGTGCCTTTGGAGGCTTCAGTCTCCGATTGAAAGGCTTCCTCTTGGGATGCTGTGTCTGTGTTACTTTGAAGAAGTTGGCAGCAACTTGTGAGTAGAGAGGCCAATTCCCCTTCAGAGTTCCCAGAAACGGGGGGGGGGGAGTGGGGGAGGGAAATGTCTGCTGAGCATTTCATTATTCCCTATGTGGAGATTGATTCTCATAAGGTATAATGGGGAATTGATCTGGAGGTTTCGGGGGCTCTGGGGGAGCTGTTTTTTGTGGTAGAGGCACCAAATTTTAGTGCCTCTCTCCAAAGTACCCCCCAAGTTTCAAAACGATTGGACCAGGGGGTCCAATTCTATGAGCCCCCAAAGAAGGTGCCCCTATCCTTCATTATTTCCTATGGAAGGAAGACATTTTAAAAGGTGTGCTGTCCCTTTAAATGTGATGGCCAGAACTCCCTTGGAGTTCAATTATGCTTGTCACACCCTTTTTCCTGGCTCCGCCCCCAATGTCTTCTGGCTCCACCCCCAAAGTCCCCAGATATTTCTTGAATTGGACTTGGCAACTCTAGCCCACAGACAGGGGTTGCCAACTCTGGGTTGGAAAATTCCTGGAGCTTTAGGGTCACTGCCTGTGTAGGAGAGAATTCAAGGAGAGATTTCACCTAGCACATCATAAAGTCTGCCGTCTTAAGGTACCATTTTCTCCAGGGGACTGGCTGGAGATCAGTTGTGATACCAAGGGAACTCCAGACTCCAACCCTGCCTTCAGATTAATCCCAAGTCCTAGGAATTCTACCCTTGATAGCCTTGACCGTCAACTATGACTGCCAACTTCCTGGTAGGGCTTAGAGATCTCCCAGAATTACATCTGATCTCCAGACAGCGGAGGATCAGTTTCTTTGGATAAAATCCCTGCTTCGGAGGGTGGACTCTGTGGCCCTGTACCCCACGAAGCCTCTCCCCTCCTCAAGACCCACCCTCCATACTCCAACCTCGAAACTTCCAGGAATTTCTCAACTCAGAGCTGGCAACTTCTGGAGCAAATGGCTGCTTTGCAGGGTGGACTGTACCCCCCGGAGGGACACTGTACCCCATGTAGGGTTGTCAACAGCCAGGTGGGAGCAGGGGATCCCCCCGTTTGGAGCCCCTCCCCCCTGCTTCAGGGATCTCAGAAAGCAGGGGGGGGATGTCTGCTGGGCACTCAATTGTTCCCTATGGAGACTGATTCCCATAGGGTATAACGGAGAATTTATCCACGGGTATCTGGGGTCTGTGGGGCTGATTTTTAGGTAGAGTTGCCAAATTTTCAGCATAGCATCCATTACATCTCCCCAAACCAACCTCCAAGTTTCAAAAACATTGGGCCCAATTCCCTGAGCCCCATAGGAAGGTGCCCCCTATCCTTCATTGTTTCCAGTGGAGGGAAGGCATTTAAAAGGAGTGCAGTATCTTTAAATGTAATGGCCAGAACTCCCTTTGGCGTTCAATTGTGCTTGTCACAACCTGGCTCCGCCCCCAAAGTCCCCAGATACTTCTCGAATCGGACTTGTCAACCCTAGCCCCATGTAGGACACTGGGCCTCTGAGAGGTCCCTCCCCTCCCCAAAGCCCACCCTCTCCAGGCTCCACCCACAGATTTCCAGGAATTTCCCAAGCTGGAGATGGCAACCCTGCCATCAACCATTCTGCCAAATACAGCCAGTGAAAAATACTTACAAAGATAGAAGGCTGGAGTTAACGCAGGCTGTTTTTTTCACCCCTTCACTCTTAATTCTGAAGGTTTGCAAAAGCCAAACTCTCCCAGAGATGGAAATCCTTACACAGCAAGATACCTGCTTTGTACTTCTGCTCAGAGACATGATATTTTAAAATGGTGTTTTAAGCATCAAATAGAACGATCTGTGCTCCCCCCACCCCCCGCTTTCATTATCCAGTCAGAAACGGGGTGCATGTTCAGCAGTGGCTATGAATGCGAACGAGATGTTCCCTGGCCGTAGTTTTACCTCAGCCGTAACCTTACTGAGAGAGGACGGCTTCAGACCACTTGTTCTTCCTCAGTTCCAGCTTTACAGCTACAAATAACAACAGGGACCTACTAGGATTGCCAGGTGGAGAGGAGGATCCCCTGATTTTGGGGGCCCCTGCATGCTGCCAGTCAGCTGGCCGGTGAGGGGAAGCTCACAGAAGTGATGTCATCACTCTGGGGGCATCACACAACAATGCTCTATGGTAACCATAGAGTTTTGCCCAAAATACCAGAGTATCACCATGTGACGTCTCTGGCATGATTATGGCACTTCAGTGTGACATCATCACATCGGGGACATAAGAACATGAGAGAAGCCATGTTGGATCAGGCCAATGGCCCATCCAGCCCAACACTCCGTGTCACACAGTGGCCAAAAAAACCAGGTGCCATCAGGAGGTCCATCAGTGGGGCCAGGACACTAGAAGCCCTCCATCTGTTGCCCCCTCCCCCCCAAGCACCAAGAATGCAGAGCATCACTGCCCCAGACAGAGAGTTCCATCAATACTCTATGGCTAATAGCCACAGATGGACCTCTCCTCCATGTTTATCCAATCCCCTCTAGAAGCTGTCTATGCCTGCGGTCGCCGCCATTTACTATGGCAGTGAATTCCATGTGTTAATCATCCTTTGGGTGAAGAAGTACTTTTACTGCATGCTGTGAGGTCGCTCCACCCCCCACTCCCAGAAAGCTCCCTCCCACCCCTCCTCCAGGCAGGACTCCTAGGACCTGCCTTAACAGAGCTGTTGAAAGATCGACTGTGATAGTATATGTCAACACTCCAACATTATATTTAAACATATTCTATATAACGAACACTTATTAATATTCATGATTAAAACAAATGCACACTTCAGCTCTACAAATACTGATTTGTTTATAAACTGTTAATTTCTAATCTTGCCGATACTTGAAAACCAACTCGATGCTCTCACTCAATGCAAAATGAGAATGTATATGCAGGATGTAAGTTTGCATAAAACCGACAATTTCATTAAGGCAAAAGCAGGGCTTTTTCTAAGCAGGAATGCAGTCCCGGATGGCTTGGCATCAGGGGGTGTGGCCTAATATGCAAATGAGCTTCTGCTGGGCCTTTTTGACAAAAAGCCCTATGCCCAATGGTGATGTCAGGGGTGTGGCCTAATATGCAAATGAGTTCCTGCTGGGCTTTTTCTACAAAAAAGGCCCTGCCCAGCAGGAACTCATTTGTATATCAGGCCAAACCCCGTGATCTCAACATTGGGCGTTTTCGCACTGACCTTACTCCGGAGCGACGTCCCTCTTCACCGCGCAGCGTCTGCGTGGATTTCGTACCAATTGCTCCGCAGAACCTGGAAGAGCCGCAAAGTCCCGCGGCTTTTGCGTCGCAAATGTAAACTGGTTTTTGGCGTTTACACATGCGACGCAAAAGCCGCGGGACTTTGCGGCTCTTCCGGGTTCTGCGGAGCAATTGGTGCGAAATCTGCGTAGACGCTGTGCAGTGAAGAGGGACGTCGCTCCAGAGTAAGGTCAGTGTGAAAACGCCCATTGTTTCACACCGGGCTTTTTTTGTAGAAAAATTCCAGCAGGAACTCTTTTGCAAATTAGGTCATGCCCCTGGACACCAATGCAGCTGCAACTGTGTTCCTGCGCATTCCCACTCAAAAAAGAAAAAGAAAGAAAAAAAAAAGGTCCTGGACAAAAGCATTTGCCTAGCCTGTCCCTTTAATTCTGCAGTTTTCGGGGTCTTCTTAGCCAGGGGTGGAATTCTAGCAGGAGCTCATTTGCATATTAGGCCACATCCCCTGATATAGCCAATCCTCCAAGAGCTGACAAGGCGAAGGAGCTCCTGCTAGAATTCCACCCCTGATCTTAGCACTCTCTTAGATATATTACAAGCGTCTGTCTGTCCATCCATCCAGTGCAGTTTTATCCTCTCCTTCCTCAAAGGAGGTGAAGGCAGCAAGCATCTGGTTCCCCCTTCCCCATGTATCCAACAAGAACCTTGAGAAGTAGGTTAGGCTGCGACAGAACAACAGGTCCTAGGTCACCCGTGGAACTCTGTGGCTCAATGGGAATTGGAACCGAGATCCCCGTGATCCTAATCCAAAACCCTAACCTCTCCACCACAATGCTTTCTTTGCCTTTAACAAATGTCGGTGCATATAGATCTTTGGGGATACCTCCCACCCCGGGAGAAAGCCATTGCCCAGATTGATGTGAGCTAGCAGATGTAAACGGACTACTTGTGTACTAGTTGTGGGTGGGACTGTGCATCAGAATGTAGGTGCCATTAAGAGTGTATAAGGGCTGTGAAACTGTGTGCACAGGGCAGGAGGTCACTAATTTAGAACGCTGTGATAGCAGAAGTTATATTTCATGCCATTACTAGGTTCCATTGTCATCTTGCCTCACCAATCAACTCACAATCTGAGTTTGATCCCGGCGGAAGGTGGGTTCAGGTAGCCGGCTCAAGGTTAACTCAGCCTTCCATCCTTCTGAGGATAGTAAAATGAGTACCCAGCTTACTGGGGGGTGGGGAGTGTTGATGACTGGGGAAGGCAATGGTAAACCACCCCATAAAATCCAAAATCCGTAGGGGTCTGTGAAAACGTCGTGATGCGACGTCACCCCAGAGTCGGAAACGACTGGTGTTACAGGGCTTTTTTTGTATTGGGAACTCCTCCACATATTAGGCTACACTCCCCAGATGCAGCCAATCCTCCAAGAGTTTACAGGGCTCTTCTTACAGGATCTACTGTAAGTTCTTGGAGGACCGGCTACATCAGGGGAGTGCAACCTAATATGCAAAGGAGTTCCCAATACAAAAAAAAAGCCCTGGAGATACATAATCTAATGTCCACCCAGCGTCATCATCTAGTTTGTGCAAAGGCTTGTGCGTCCAATTGCCAAGCACTATGCTGCCCAATAGAAAGTTAATTTTATAAAATAATATTTTTTTAAAAAAGAGTTTAGGGTAATTTCCCAGACGAGTGGAAGAAAAGTGTCCATATTCACCATTTCATCACTGTGGAATCCCTAGTCAGACATAACACACCTGAATGGTCTCGTGCCATCTAAACCCAGGTTAAACTCATGTGCTCTGATTTAACCAATTTCCCCATCAAGCCGGTGTTGGATTCTCAAACCTGCTGAGATCCAGGCAGGCAAGCTTTGTGTATTTCCAGAAGAGCACAGCATGTCGAGAAAGTTACATCAGAATTTTTCTGAAACTATTGACCTAGTTGGGGGATGCTGAGCTTTCCAGAAGAAGTCTCATACAGAGCTTGCATTGATTTTCTTTTTTCGTGCTTTTTTGGGTAAAAAAAGAAAAAATCACCTTGAACAACTTTTAGCTGCAAGCAAAAGAATGAAAAAAAAAAAAAGAAGAATACAAGAGGAATGCTGGAACCCAGAGAAAGGAGATGGCAAGACTATACTGGTGAAGTAGAAGGGGGTGGGGAGAAGAGAGACCACTTATACAACTTCAAAAGTAGAGAAAGTCTCCTCTGTGGAGCACCTTTTAAGCCCAGACTTCCGTAACCCTATGCATTTTACGGGACGAGCCCTACGGATTTTGGATTTATTCAACTTCCAGTCCTATTACACTACGTATTAGACTTCTTGTCCTGTTGACTGTGTTGACTTACGCTGTCTCCGTGAGAAAGAGGCATGACACAGCAGATAAAAATGACATGAATTCCTGGTTGTGATTGCATCAAAGTTCCATTTTTGGATATCAACCTCTTTTTTGAGGGGGGGGCTATTTCTGCTGCAAACATGGAAGCTGTAACACCTCTTATAATATAGTGGGCTCGATGCAACGAAGAGGTGAGGTGGTAGCGATCATCAGCTCTTTATTAGGTACAGCAAAGTGTAGGGCTGCACTCAAAAGACTGCTTTTCTGGGCCAGTGAGGCCAACTATATACAACTCAGGGTTCCCCAGCAAGCACGCTATTGGATCATCCAAACCAGCAGGGGGCCGATGATTGGTGCAAGGCAGAAGGGATTTGGATCCTGCTGCCCGTTGTTCCCAAGCTCCTTTCGTATGGCTCCAATGAGCCCGGCAGGACCACCCATTTCAGTCTTCCCTTGAGGTCGCAGACACACCTACTAACATCCATCCATCCATCCATCCATCCATCCATGAATGAATGAATGAATGAATGAATGATGAGGTGCTGGAGTGAAATCGCTCTGGCTTTGAGGTTCGGATAGGGTTGCCATCCGTCCCGATATATCAGGACCATCACCGTTATGGACCTTCTTGTCCCAACAAGACCCAATTTTGTCCCGATTTGCACCGTGCAAAGCGCTTTGAACACTGACTGAAATGCTAAACTACAGCCCCCGCAGCCTTTTCGCACCGCTCTTGGGCTTCTCGACACAGCCCCGCCCCCTCCACCCCTTTAGCGGCTTTTTTGGAGGAGCAGAAAGCCCGGCAACAGCAGCCGGCGAAATGCTTGCTTCTTCTACGCATGTGCCAAAGCCAGGAGGAGGGGGAGGATGAGGACCACTAAGGAGAGTTCGGCTCATTTTCTCTCCCCGCCCCTCCCACTTCGAAACCGGCATTTGAGGTAGCAGCAGCAGCAGTGGTGGGAGCTGCGGCTGCAGTGGCGGCAGCGGCATGCGCTTTTCAGGCAATTTGAGAGGAGGCGCGAGACCCCCTCTAGAACGTCGCGGGGGAGAAGCCGCGGCGCGCGCCTCAGGTGAACAAATTAACGGTCACCCAACTGCCTTCTTGTTACTTTCTGGGCAACGCGGCACGGAGTTGAGGTGGGGTGTCCCAACGAGATCCCAGCTAGATACGGCAACCCTAGGTTCGGAGCAAGGTTTGGAAGAAGCGTGACAGAAGCATGACCGCTTGGCTGACCTTCCTCACAAAGCTCATTCGGTTACACATATAGCGAGCCCCTAATCCGATGGTTTTGGTCATTGTGAGCTATGTGCCTGTTCAGTATTTGCTCAGCCCCATAGCCAGGGGCCATTGAAGGGTTGCCAAGTCCAATTCAAGAAATATCTGGGGACTTTGGGGGTGGAGCCAGGAACAAGGGTGTGACAAGCATAATTGAACTCCAAGGGAGTTCCGGCCATCACATTTAAAGGGACTGCACACCTTTTTAAATGTCTTCCTTCCATAGGAAATAATGAAGGATAGGGGCACCTTCTTTTGGGGCTTACAGAATTGGACCCCCTGGTCCAATTGTTTTGAAACTTGGGGGGTATTTTGGGCAGAGGCACTAGATGCTATACTAAAAATTTGGTGCCTCTACCTCAAAGCATAGCGTCCCCCCCACCGAGCCTCCAATACCCGCAGATCAATTCCCTATTATTCCCTATGGGAATTGTTCTCCATAGGGAATACTAGAGTGCCCAGTAGACATTTCCCTCCCCCCACGCTTTCTAAAGCGGGGGAGGGCCTCCAAACCAGGGAATCCCCGGCCCCCTCCCTCTCTCTCACACACAAATACTTACTGGGTCTTGTTCCTGCAGAACTTTACTTGCTCTGAAAAGGAAAGCAAAACAAAGGGAGGGGCCCTTCTCCGAAGCACTTCCTGTTTCATCCTTCCTGCTCAGCATTAAAGGCACATATTTTAAAAAGGGACCTGCAGGAGCTCTAAAACTACATGGTGACTGTGGGGGGCGGGGCTTCCCAGCTGGCTGGGAGGTGGGAGAAGCCTGTGAAAACGGGGGATCCCCCGCTGGGACCTGGGGATTGGGAAGCCTAGGCCATTGGGGAGGGGCTCATGGGGATGAGTGCAAAAAGTTGGAGAGGTGGGGGCCATCCCTCTTCCTCCTGCCAATCAGCTCCTGCACGCCCCTCTCACATAATTTAAGTCACACAGGAGGGGGTGGCCCTGGGATGAGGATAAGCCTCCCCCCAAAAAAACCCTGCCAGGGGGCCAGGTTCCGTGGGCCCCTGGTTAGCTATGGGCCTGCATTTGTTTGACCTATAACATGGCCCCCCGCCTTTTTTGAGCACATTTGGAATTCTGACAGGGCACAACAGGCACAGCAACAAAATGGCTGCCACAAAATGGCTGCCTCAGGAGGCAGAGCCAACAACAAAAATGATTGTCATGCCTTAAGTTCAGTGACGCAGCACAGACTCTTGTGCTCTGTTGGGAGCTGCTGCCAAAGCAACGTTTAGAAAATTCTGCACGGCCAATCTAATCTCTAATAGCCCATTAGAAGCCTTGCTGGGGGCAAAAGCCTACCTGGCCACACCCACTTTCCCAAAAAAGGTGCTGGCAGGCTCCTTGATGCCGGAGGGCACCTCACTAGCCTCCTTTTCCCACCGGCACTTCTGCTGGATTTTGCACAAGCTGCCCGAGGCATTTGCATAACAGGCCATACCCCCTGATGTCATCGTTTCACTGGGCTTTTTGTAGAAAAAACTTATTTGCATATTAGCTTATTTGCATATTAGGCCACACACCCTTATGCCAAGCCAGCCGGAAGTGCATTCCTATGAGTTCCTGATCAAAAAAAAGCTCTGGTCTTGTGTATATGGATAAGACTACTGTTACTAGGGTTACCAATACCTGGAGGTTTGAGAGGGGAGGGTGAGCGAGTGGGGTTTGAGGAGGGGAGGGTCCTCAGTTTGGTGTAATGCCATGCTGTGTGCCTTTCAAAGCAGCCATTTCCTCCAGGAAAAGTGGTATGCGTGTTTTGCTTTGTTTTGGAAAATAAATCAGTAATAAAACAAAGTGACTTATGTAGTCTGCTGACGGGTTCTAACTCTGGGCAGGACATTTCTTTGTAGCGGGAACTCCTTTGAATATTAAGCCACACCTCTGTGATGTAGCCAATCCTCCAAGAGCTTACAGGGCTCTTAGTACAGGATCTACTGCAAGTAGGATTTGGCATCTGCCTGGCCCAAGACAACCCAAGGAATGGGGAAAAACCTTCCCCCAGGCCCTCAGTTTGGGGATCGAATCCTCCTGTAGCCACTGCCACCACCAGAAAATCCAGTGCTCTGCTCCCTTTAACCTTCTCCGCATGCTATTGGTCCCCTAGAGAATCAGGATATGTGTCTGTGTGTGTGAGAGAGAAAAAGAGATGTAGGCATGGAGCTGAGTTTTCCACTCTCTTTCCTTAACTTTCCTCTTTTAACTAGCCCCCTGAAGTCCAGTTAGTTCTGATTCAAGGTTGCATGATCCAAACAGCCAGAGAATAAGTGAGCTTCTCTAAACAGTTGAGCTACATAGCTAGTCAGTTAACAGAACTGGATCTTTAATAACTATGCATAAAATCCTAACTCCAAGTAATTGGCAATATTCAGAAGGCAGTACCTAGAGTTAGAACGCTAAGCACAATGATAGAAAAGGTATAATGCTAAAACTGAGCCTGTATTTATAATGGAGACTTTGCATTTCCCTCCTGGGAAATGGACACAAGGAGGCAAAGGAGTTCCTGCTACCAAAAAAAAGCCCTGATTCTGGGGAGAGCACCAGCTTCTACTTGAAGGTTTGTCACCCAAAAAGGCAGAAGGCCTCTGTGCAAGAGAAAATCTCGAATCTGAACTTAAATATATATATATATATAAAATCTCAAGCACACTAATCACAACATTTATACTTGTTATATAAAGGTAAAAAAAAAAAAAGGTAGAGGAAGTCCCATGAAAGCACCAGTCGTTTCCGACTCTGGGATGTCGCATCACGACGTTTTCGCGGCAGACTTTTTTACGGGGTGGTTTGCCATTGCCTTCCCCAGTCATCTACACTTCCCCCTCAGCAAGCTGGGTCCTCATTTTACTGACCTTAGAAGGATGGAAGGCTGAGTCAACCTCGAGTCGGCTACCTGAACCCAGCTTCCACCAGGATCAAACTCAGGTCGTGAGCAGAGAAGCTCGGACTGCAGTACTGCAGCTTTACCACAATGTTATATATAAATAGCCAAATAGAAATGCTATATTTAGAACAGCAAACCCGATTAACAGAGTATTATCATTGTTCTTATGTGGTGTTTTTTTCTTTGTGTGTGTGTGTGTGCGTGGGTGTGTGTCATTTAGCTGACTCTGAGACCCTGGTCCCCAATTCCGCACTTTAATAAAATGCCTGCTTCTCGCAAATTCCACTCCGACAGGGCTTCAAGAATCAAAGCCAGGTCAATGGGACTTTTCATTCGGGAAGGACATTCAATTTGGATTTCCATTAAATCGCTACCAATGTTGCCGGAAGGATCGCGGCTTTTTGAGAGAAAGCCAGGTAATCAAGCCCCCCCAAATATATATAACTGAGGCCAAGAGCGGCCAGGCTAGCAGCCTTTTAGACTTCATCCCCGCCCTTAAGCAATTTACTTAGGTTGGGAGACTCCAGATGCAATCAAGCCAATTTCAGCTCTTTTTTTTTAATATAAAAAAGAAAAGTTTCTAAAGCTTACTGGGGAGGGGGGGGTGGAAGCTGGAGAACATGAGCGCAAAGCCCGGAGACAGGGGGGGCGGAAATTAGAACCAGCAATACGAAGTTCTGTCAAGCCGGCTGTGGTGCTCATAAGGCAGCTGCCAAAGATCACTTCGCAGACTTCAGAGGCGGCCAGCCTGTCGCATGAACTGCCAAGTCCTTGCAATGAACTGATGACAGAACACAAGTGTCAACTTCAAGAGTTAACCACCAACTAAAAATCCTTTCCCTAGCTCCGAGTTATCCTAGGTTTGCCAGCCTCCCGGTGGGGCTTGGATAGCTCTAAGAATCGCAACTGATCTCCAGATAACAGAGACCAGTTCCCCTGGATGATATTGCTGCTTTGGGGGGCAGACTCTGCACCACTGAGACCCAACATGGTGCCCAAGGCCACTGCTGACCCTTTTCCTGGTGTCTACCAAATGTTTTTAGAAAGAACAGGGCTTTTTTTGTAGCAGGAACTCCTTTGCATATTAGGCCGCACCGCCTTAGGGGGAAGGTATGTATGAGTTTCCTGCATTGTGAAGGGGGTTGGACTAGATGACCCTGGAGGTCCCTTCCAACTCTAAGATTCTATGATTCTATGGCATAGCCAATCCTCCTGGAGCTTACAGTAGGCCCTGTACTAAGAGCCCTGTAGGCTCTTGGAGGATTGGCTACATCAGGAGTGTGTGGCCTAATATGCAGAGGAGTTCCTGCTACAAAAAAATAGCCCTGAGAAAGAGGGCATGGCCCGGTGGGGCTTTTGCCAAGCACGGCACCGCTTTGGCTGCTAGAGATTTGATTGACTTTCCAGATATTTTAAAGCACCTGGACAGCAGCTGCCATCATAGCCCAAGGGTCTTCACTGTGTGACTGAAGGTCAGCTGTGGCAGCCATTTTGTGAGTGCCAGTGTGGTGTTGTGGTTAAGCATGCAGACGCTTATTAGGGAGAACCAGGTTTGATTCCCAACTCCTCCATATGACCCACTGAACATAAGAACATAAGAGAAGCCATGTTGGATCAGGCCAATGGCCCATCCAGCCCAACACTCTGTGTCACACAGTGGCCAAAAAAAACCAGGTTCCATCAGGAGGTCTATCAGTGGGGCCAGAACAATAGAAGCCCTCCCACTGTGCCCCCCAAGCACCAAGAATACAGAGCATCACTGCCCCAGACAGAGAATTCCAACAATACCCTTTGGCTAATAGCCACTGATGGACCTCTGTGCCATATGTTTATCCAATGCCCTAGGTCAATTGTTGATGTGATCTTGGGTCAGCCACAAGTTCTCTCAAAGGTGTTCTGCTCAAGAGCAGTTTCTATCAGAGCTCTCTCAGACCCACCTACCTCACAGGGTGTCTGTTGTGAAGAGGGGAAGGGAAAGGAGATTGCAAAGCTACTCTGAGACTCCTTCGGGTAGTGAAGGGTGGGATATAATTCCCATCTCCTCTTCTTCTTCTTCTTCTTGGGGGGCTGGCTCTGCTTCCCAGGCTAGCCATTTTATTGCAGCCATTTTGTGGCTGAGCTCATCATGCTGCGTCAGAATTCCAAAGGTGTCCACAGGCTCAAAAAAGGTCGGAGACTCCTGCTTTATGCCAGCACATCCCTGCTGAGGTCCCTTCAGGGCTGGTGTGCGGGAGTAAGTGGGGTAGGCGGCGGCCTGGGGCGTCACTTTTGGTGATGTCATCGTGCCCCATGTGCTATAGAGGGAGCTTGGGGGGCATGGCACAGGGGGCTACCTTGAGCAGCAGAACCCCTAGCACCAGCCCTGGGGCCCTTCCTGCCTGAAACCTTCCCCTCCTCGGGCCCCACCGCTCAGTCTCCTGGAATCTCCCAATCTGCAATCAGCAACCATAAGATATCCTGTTCCAGGTACAAACTCTTGCAAGGGTTCATATCAGAAACCAATGGACACTACACCCACCCTGCAAGCCACACCCACGCCCGCATTCTGAACCATTTCTAGACCCATCCGATGCAGTGTAGTAGTCAGAGCATCAGACTAGGTTCTGGGAGACCCAGGTTCAAATCTCGCTTCTGCTGTGGAAGCTTGCTGCATGAGTTTGGGACTCCTTGAAGACATCCCTTGGCACCTGTCGCATCAACCATCACCAGTGGTCTGACCTAGCCTCAGATCGCAAAGCATGGAGGCACACCATCCACCAGGCTGTCTCTTCCTTTGAGAACGCACGCATAGCTGGTCTTGAGGACAAAAGGAGATTGAGGAAGAATCGCACTGCTACATCACCAACCCCAAATCAGACTTTTCCCTGCAGCCACTGTGGCCGGATCTGCCTGTCCCGCATTGGTCTTGTCAGCCACCAGCGAGCCTGCAGCAGATGTGGACTACTGCACCCTTCCTAAATCTTCGTTCGCGAAGTCAAGCCGAGAGAGAGAGAGAGAGAGAGAGAGAGACTAGGTTCTGGGAGACCCAGGTTCAAATCTTGCTTCTGCTGTGGAAGCTTGCTGCATGAGTTTGGGCCAGCCATATAGCCCGAACCTATCTCACAGGGTTGCTGTCGTGATAAGAAAACAGAGGAGAGGCGAACTAAGTCAATAGAAGGGAAGAGAACAAAGTAGAACAAAAGAGTTCCTGCTGGGGAGAAAGAATAATAATTGTACGCTGTCAAGTTGCAACTGATTCATGGGGATCCCAGGACCAAGGGGGTTCATGGCAAGAGGTGAGATGAGTGGAGGTGCTTTGCCATTGCCTTCCTTTGCATAGTAACCTGGGACTTTTTTGGTGCTCTCCCCTCTAAGAACTAACCGGGCTGACGCTGCTTAGCTTCCAGTCTCTGATGGGATCAGGCTAGTAAACGCATGAGCGCATGAAGCTGTCTTATACCGGATCAGACCCTCGGTCCATCGTCTACTCAGACTGACAGGCACCTCTCCAGGTGGGTCTCAGGCTGAGATCTTTCACACAGGGCCGGCCTGTCCGTTAGGGAGCCCTAGGCAGCTG
The DNA here is from genome assembly GCF_032191835.1 of Heteronotia binoei. Lineage (NCBI taxonomy): Eukaryota > Metazoa > Chordata > Lepidosauria > Squamata > Gekkonidae > Heteronotia > Heteronotia binoei. The sequence goes on along the minus strand of NC_083225.1, from coordinate 8,398,544 downwards.
CCAAGGGCGTAGCCCAGGGAGGGCACCAATTTGGGCCCTCCCACCCTCGTCTCCTCAGCAAAGGAAACGGGTGAACGTGGCAATGCAGCGTGGCTGCTGGGCCTCAGAGTGCACACACAGAAGCTTCTGGAAGCAGAGACCCGGCAGCTGGGCAGAGCATGCATTCTGAGGCACAGCAACCATGCCGCTGCAGTGGCGCTTGCCCTCGCTTAGGGCAAGGGTGGGGTAGGAAGGGTGCAGGCAAAGGTGGGGAGTGGGGCCTTGCCTCAGGCACCAGATGCCCTGAAACAAGCCCTGCTTTCATATCACCTTCTATGCTACCCTTTTTAACTGGCGATGCCAGGGATTGAACCTGGGACCTTCTGCATGCAAAGTATATCCTTTGCCAGTGAGCCACAGCCCCGTTAGGAAGTGAGGACGATTCAGGCCTCTGAGCTGGATAGCCCAGGCTAGCCCAAACTCCTCCAGTCTTGGAAGCGAAGCAGGGTCAGTTCTGGCCAAGGGTGGCCAGTATTTGAATGGGAGACCTCCAAGAAATACCAGGATTGTGATGCAGAGACAGGCAATGGCAAAGCTACCTCTGAACGTCTCTTTACTTGAAAAATAAAACTCAGAAATCGTAGACAAACGGAGACTCTGTAACTTAGAACTCCAGAAGGGCAACTGAACACTCCAAGTGGTTTAGTCAAACTGAAGTCATTCTATCTTTGCCTGTGTAAGTTCTGAGTGTGAGAGCCAGTTTGGTGCAGTGGTTAAGTGTGCAGACTCTTATCTGGGAGAACTGGGATTGATTCCCCACTCCTCCACTTGCAGCTGTTGGAATGGCCTTGGGTCAGCCATAGCTCTCGTAGGAGTTGTCCTTGAAAGGGCAGCTGCTGTAAGAGCTCTCTCAGACTCACCCACCTCACAGGGTGTCTGTTGTGAGGGGGAAGGAGATAAAGGAGATTGTAAGCTGCTCTGAGTAACTGAGGCTGATTCCACACTCACCTTGGTCCAGGGCTGGCTTCTGTTACCGCGCGGAGCAATCTGGCGATTTCGCACCAGCTGCTCCATGCCACCATTTTGTGCAGGGCAAACCCGCAATTTGCCCTGCTGCAGTGTAAACTGGAAAAAAAAGGTTTACAAATACTGTTAAATAATACATAAGTTTGTATTAAAGGTCAAGGCAGTCCCCTGTATAAGCACCAGTCATTTCCGACTCTGGGGTGACATTGCTTTCACAACGTTTTCACAGCAGACTTTTTACGGGGTGGTTTGCCATTGCCTTCCCCAGTCATCTACACTTTCCGCCCAGCAAGCTGGGGACTCATTTTACCGACCTTGGAAGGATGTCAACCTGGAGCCGGCTACCTGAACCAGCTTCTGCTGGGATTGAACTCAGGTCATGAGCAGAGGGCTCCGACTGCAGTACTACAGTTTGTCTTGTTACATAACAAAATGACCAATAAAAAATATTGGGGAAAAAAACAGGTTTACACTGCAGCGGGGCAAATTCTGGGTTTGCTCCGTGCAAAATGGTGGCGCGGAGCAACTGGTGTAAGATCTCCAGCTTGCTCCGCGTGGAAATGGAAGCCTGCCCCGGACCAAGGTGAGCGCGTAATCAGCCTGATTCAGAGAGAAGGGTGGGATATAATTCTGCAGTCGTCTTCTTCTTGTTGTTGCTTAAGAGGTTCGTAGATCAACCCCCCTTGACCTCGACAACACAGTCTTTTGCTGTTTTCACACGCTACCTACTTAAACTCCACGCTGGAATATCAGTGATACGGATTGGAAGGGAACGACAAGCCCAGCCTATGTGAGCGCTGGTTAACCCCGACCCTCTTCCGAGTTCCCAGGCAAACTGCAGCACAGCGATACCCCGCAGCCAATCGGCACTCCGACAGACTGGATAAAAATGAATGCCGCGTCCTTATCTCTGCGTCCTCCATCAGCACGCTCTTCTGAACAGCGGTGTTCCTTTAGTATGCTGTGTCTTCCTGCCACCTGTCTGCCTTGATAAGCTCGGTGCTGCAATCTAAATCTGTCATCAAAATATGTTTACTTTGCAGCATCGAGTCCCGCGTGCATTTTGCAACTTTTTTTTTTCAAGTGTCAAGAGATTTTTTCCCCCCAGAGTTTGCATACCAATACGAAAATGGAAAACACATTAAGGCTGAATCCAGATGGCTGATTTGCGCCATTACAAGAATGGACCAGGCCCGGACCAATGTTCCCTCTAAGCTACGGAGTCTTGCGAGCAAAAATTCTACTTTGTGAGCTACTAGTATTAAAATTGAGAGCTACTGCATAAATTATTGTGCTCTGGGGCCATTTTTCCTGTGCTAAGACAAAAATGTGTGAGCTGGAGGCTAAAAAGCTGTGAGCTAGCTCATGCTAACTCAGCTTAGAGAGAACCCTGGTCTAGGCCTAAGAGTGATCCTGTCCTCTCTAGATGGGATCGGGCCACTCCCGACACCCTTTAAGAACCTAAGAAGAAATCTGCTGGGTCAGGCCAATGTTCAATCTAGACCAGCATCTTGTCTCAGACAGTTCCTTTTGGAGGAACCAATCCCTTTGGAGGACCAACAGCAATGTACAGGGCCAAGGCATCCAAAGGACATGAGAAGAGCCCAGGTACATAAGACCAACTGTCCATCCTGTCCAGCATCCTTTCTAACACTATGGTCAACCAATTCCTCTAGAGGGCCAACAACAGAGGTCGAGACCTTCATGAGAACATATAAACAGCCTGCTAGATCAGACCACTGGTCCATCCAATCCAGCATCCTGTCTCACACGGTGTCCAACTCGTTGCCCTGGTGGGCCAGCAAACAGGATATAGAGACCAAGGCCTTCTCCTGATATGGTTTCCTGGAACTAGGATTCAGAGGATGATTGCCTCTGGATGTGGAGGTTCCAAGAGCTTACAGGGCTCTTTGTACAGGGCCTACTGTAAACTCCAGGAGGATTGCCTACATCAGGGGTGTGTGGCCTAATATGTAAAGAAATTCCTGCAACAACAAAAAAAACCCTGATTAGAATCACAGATGAATCTCTAGTTCAGGGGTGTCGAACTCATTTGTTATGAGGGCCGGATTTGACATAAATGAGACCTTGTCGGGCCGAGTCATGTGTATCATTTAATGTAATGCCAGGTAGCGGACATATAAACTTTATAAAGGGCACAGACACACAATTAAATATTTTTTTTTGCTTAAAATAAAACATGCTTGAAATATTTTGATTTTAAGTCTCTTGATAAATGTCACCTCTTGCTATGAATTATTGCATCAAAAACTGCAGACAATGTCTGTGCTGTACCAGGCTTGAATGTGTGCTGCTCAGGTGTGCACATCTGTAAGTTGCAAACCTACTTTTGATTCATGGACATTCATTACAGACATCTCATGGTCAGTGCTTTGAGCCTAAGACCCAGAGGAACATGAAGCGGCTGGGCATTGTGAGCTTTTGTACAGAAGTTGCTTCACATACTAGTCAAGAACATGTGAAGGCACCATGGCAGACTGCGGGCGATGTGCTTGTCTACAAAACTATAGTTTTCCCCAGAAAAATGACAACAACTAAAAAAACCCCACAACTTCCCCCCAAAAAACAACTACAAGAACAGAGAGACAGCCATGTACAGTGGTCAGTGTCAGCCTACTATCTGGAAAGTCTAAATTCACGACCCCCAAACAAAGGACGATGTGAAAGAAAAAATAAGGAAAATTTGCTGGGTAAACGTGGGGTGGAACACACTCTCGGCCTAATGCTGATATTTCTCTTCTAAATAGTCCACATGCTTTTCTATTGAGAAAGACTGGAGGGCATGAGTACAGTGAAAAAGAGGAGGGGAACCCAGTTACAAGCCCAACAAAGCTCTCTCTCTCTCTTTGTAGCAAGGCAAAAGGCTCATACCTTCACTAAAACGTTGCTAGTCTTAAAAGCATTCTTTGTAGCTCTCGTGATGGTGGGGACTGGCAAAGGAAGCTCTGGTTCTTTCTTTCCTTCCCCAGGGCAGGAGGAGGGGGAGGAGCCTCAGCCATTCGTTAGGAGGAAGAGAGGCTTGTCTCAGTAGCTCTGAAGGATGATTAATTGAGCCTGGCAAACTTAATCACCCAGCAGAGCTATAGAGCCAAGCTCCCTCATTGGCTGAGGCTGCTCCTCCCTCCTCCTCCCTTTGGGAAAAGGGAGGGGGGAGTGCGAAAAGCTGCTTTGCTGCTTTGCTGCTCTGGCTTATCTGGGGAGAAACACAAAATGGCAGCCAAATAAAGCAGACAAGGGAAAATGCAACAGATGACAGCCAGTTGCTGGAGGGCCTGATTGGAGTCCTCTGCGGGCCTAATCCGGCCCGCGGGGCATATGTTTGACACCCCTGCTCCAGTTTGTGCATCTGGTGGGGGATGAACACAAAACTCTGTATTAACTCTGCAGTTAATTAACTCTTACAGGTTGCAGGTTTATTTAGTTTTTTTTATTATTATTAATGCGCGGATGCCCCACCTTTCTCCCTTTTGGGGGTCCCAATCTGGCTTGTGCCATTCACCTCTTCTCCATTTACCCCTTATGACAGCAACCTTCTGAGGTAGATTAGAGAGTGTATGACTGGCCCAAGGTCACCCATGGGGGCTTCCATGACAGAGCAGGGATTCCAACCTTGGCTTCAAAGTCTCTAACCACTACACCACACTGGCTGTTAAACCTAGGGTTGCCAGCTTTGGGTTGAGGAATAACTGGAGATTGTGCGGATATAGCCTGAGGGCTTGGAGAGGGGAGGGACTTCAGTGGAAGTATAATTCCACAGAGTCCACCTTCAAAGCAGCCATGTTCTCCAGGTGAGCTGATCTCTATCACCTGTAGATCACTTATCTGTCTCCCAGATAATAGTCCACAGACTTAACCGCTACACCAAACTGAGAGCCAGTTTGATGTAGTGGTTAAGAGTGCAGACTCTTCTCTGGGACAACCGGGTTTGATTCCCCATTCCTCCACTTGCACCTGCTGGAATGGTCTTGGGTCAGCCATAGCTCTTGCAGAGCTGTTCTTTGGTTTAAACAATTTTATTAATAACATATGGTTACAATGTCTAATTATATCCTTACTATCTCTAACCCATATGATATTTTCAATCCCCCCTCCCTCCGTTACTAGACTCCCACCGAGGTTATATACTTAAATTCAATTATAAAGGTACCCTTAACCAATCAAAATTCACTGTCTTTCTTTTCTCACATTCATATTAAAAGATTGTCCAATGTTTTTTTACGTTCCACTCTTGTTCTATATATCCTCTAAATTTCTTCCACTCCTTTTTAAACACGTCCAAGTCATAGTCTCTTAAAGTTCTTGTTAATTTGTCCATCTCACTCCACGATAAGACTTTCACAATCCAGTCCCATTTCTCTGGTATTTTTTCTTGCTTCCACAACTGCGCATACAATGTCTAGCAGCTGAGAGCAATTGCAGAGCTGTTCTTGAAAGGGCAGCTTCTGAGAGAGCTCTCTCGGCCCCAACTACCTCACAGGGTGTCTGTTGTGGGGGAGGAAGGTAAAGGAGATTGTGAGCCACTCTGGCACTCTGAGATTCAGAGTGAAGGGCGGGGTATAAATCCAATATCTTCTTCTTCTATTACTACTACTACTACCACCATCACCAGGGAATATTTTGTAGAAAAAGAGGTGGTGGAGCTCACCCAGGGATTGTTATGCAGCTGCGCCTACTATTCAATGGACAAGGAGGTGGAGCTCTCAGAAGGAGGAGGCGGAACTCTCAGAAAGGTTTAGGAGCTGTGCCCCTGTGAGCTCCCACTGAATTCGAGGCCTGACTACTACTACTACTTGTAATCCCAGAAGATCACCAGCCAGAGGCCTGGGGCCTGTCAACCCTACCATGCCACAAAGGGCTACACCATGCTGCCCCCTCAGACGCCAATTTTTCAGAAAGAAAGTTCGGCAATCACATCTGGTGATCCTGCAGTCTCGCTGCTTCCTAAACAACGTCCCGCAATACAACGAAAACTACCGCAACTGCAGTGCATTCTCCTAAAATTGCTGTGAGGCCGCTTTTCTGCTGAACGACGTCCGTGGAATACCTTTCTCGCTGCCTGCTTGGGAATCCAGCCTCTCGCAGTGCATTTTCCCCTGACTAAACCAAATGCAGCCGTCAAGGTTCTCTCTCTTCCCTGCCCTGTGCTGATGCTTACTCATCAGCTAGCAGCATGAGACTCCTGCTAATGATGATTCAGCCTGGCCGCCCCCCCCCCATCCCCCTTCACATCAGTGTAAAAGAAAAGTACTCGGGAGCTTTACTGTCCTGAAACTTGCAAAATAGATTACGGTGTGTAATCAAAGCTGAACAGTGACATTTTCCCAGCGTTCTGCACTGTTGCCATACCTTATCATTCATAGCAATATCCCTCCAAGGCGTCTCGCTCATCTATGAAGGGAAGAACAGATTGCCTTAACGCTTCATGCGTTGACTGATTCGCTAGTTTGGAGGCTTCTCCCCCTCCCCTCCATGTTTGGCGAAAGATGAACTTGTAGGGGATTTAAGAAAAATCCTGTTCCAATGGAACGTGATTCGCTCGAACCGCAGACCAGCTCTGGATGTAGGGTTGACAGGCCCCCTTGTCACGCAAGTGGGGGGTTGGGGGGATGTTCCAGGACCTACGCGACATGATGATGTCACCCAGAAATGATGCCATCACATCAGAAGAAGACTGTAGATTTATACCTCACCATTCTCTCTGAATCAGAGTCTCACAGTGACTTATAATCTCCTTTATCTTCTCCCTCCATGACAGACACCTAGGCTTCCCAACCCTCCCGCCCTGGCGGGGGACCCCAGGATTTCCACCCTCTTCCCCCGCTCCTCAAAAAACGGAAGCGGGGGGAGGGCGGAAACGGCGCCGGGGAGCATGGCACGCCGCCCGATCCTGGAGCAGGTGAGGCCGCCACGCCGCGCCACTGCCGCCCCCTCCCCGCCCACTGCAGCTGCTCCTCCAAGATGGGCCCAGGCTGAGCCCATCTCGGAGGAGCAGCCAAGAGGTGGCAGCAGCGCAGGGGAGGGCGAGGCAGGCCAGGAGCATGGCGAGCCGTGAATACGAGCTCTTCTAAGACCCGGACTTGCGGCTCGCCACACCCCTGGCCCGCCTCCACCCCAGAGGCTGAGCGGGCGAGGCCACTGCGCCGCTGCCGCCTCTTCTCTGCTTGCCGTGGCTGCTCCTCCGAGATGGGCTCAGGCTGAGCCCATCTCAGAGGAGCAGCCACGGCGAGCGGAGAAGAGGCGGAAGCTGCGGGGCGGCTCGCCACGCTCCCCGGCGCCGTTTCCCCCCTCCCCCCTAGCTCCACCCCAGTGTCTCCTGGCTCCACCCCCAAAGTCTCCTGGCTCCACCCCCAAAGTCCCCAGATATTTCTGGGGTTGGACTTGGCAACCCTACAGACCCCCCCCCCCGTGAGGTTGAGAGAGCTCTTACAGCAGCTGCCTTTCAAGGACAACTCCTACAGAGCTATGGCTAACTCAAGGCCATTCCAGGAACTGTAAGTGGAGGAGGAGTGGGGAATCAAACCCGGTTCTCCCAGATAAGATAAGAGTTCCTATTAGAAAGAAAGGGAGGGAATAAAAATGAAGCAAATACATAAATAAATCAGTAACCTACACCATTTTGAGGGTACATATTTTTTTTGAGGGGAGGGGGGAATGAAAATGGATTAATGAAGTTCCATGAAGTTTATGTCAGGTCTTTGGTAATCAGCTACCTTTTATTATAATGTTAAGCTGCCACTAGATTGCACATGGAGGTAAATTTTTAGGAGCCTCCTGTCTGCCATTAGTTGCCAAGGGGCGCCATTGACTTCTGGCCTCTTAGTGACACCAATCGCTTTTCTAAAGCTGTTGTGGGGATTGAACTCTACAATGTCAAGGCATCCGTAGTTTCGATTCTGCTTAGGAGAGCCAAGGGGACTGACGCACGTGGTTCTTCTTCAGCATCGTGAATGGCTTGGGAAACTTGGCAGGATACTTTGAAATATCCCTTTCCCTCACTCATTGGGGCTGCACTCGTAACAGTCACTTACGCTTTACAGCATTAAAAGAAACATGTTAAGGGGGAAAAAACTTCAACACACGCTACTTGTCATTAAGAAGGCTACAAACTTCGAAGTGAATATGCTTGGCAGGCAAATATGATGCCATTTCCCACAACATCAGGCTCGATGCAAGAGTTTTTGCCTGTGGGGTAAGGTTGACCACATCATGCCTCCTCAGTTGTGGAGATGAAAATGATATGGAATAAAAAAAAAAAACCCATCCAGTCCAACACTCTGTGTCACACAGTGGCAAAAAAAATTATTTATATATATATATTTATATATATATATATATGTGTGTGTGTGTGTGTGTGTATGTGTATATATATATATATATATATATATATATATATATATATATATATATATATATATATATATACACACACACATACACACACACACACACTGTGGCTAATAGCCACTGATGGACCTCTGCTCCATATTTTTATCTACCCCCCGCCCCTTGAAGCTGTCTATGCTTGTAGCTGCCACCACGTCCTGTGGCAGTGAATTCCACGTGTTAATCACCCTTTGGGTGAAGAAGTACCTCCTTTTATCCATTCTAACCCGACTGCTCAGCAATTTCATCGAACGCCCACGAGTTCTTGTATTGTGAGAAAGGGAGAAAAGGACTTCTTTCTCTACCTTCTCCATCCCATGCATAATCTTGTAAACCTCTATCATGTCACCCCGCAGTCGACGTTTCTCCAAGCTAAAGAGCCCCAAGCATTTCAACCTTTCTTCATAGACCTCCTTGGTGGTCTCCCATCCAGGGGTGGAATTCTAGCTGCTTTGCATATCAGGCCACACACCTCTGATGTAGCCAATCCTCCAAGAGCTTACAAAAAAGAGCCTTGTAATCTCCAGGAGGACTGGCTACATCAGTGGTGTGTGGCCTGATATGCAAAGGAGCTCCAGCTGGAATTCCACCCCTGGGTAGGCCCTGTACAAAGAGCCCTGTAAGCTCTTGGAGGACTGGCTACATCAGTGGTGTGTGGCCTTAGGCAAAGGAGCTCCTGCTAGAATCCCACCCTTGCTCCCATCCCTGCTTAGCTTCTGAAATACCCTGATGAGATCAGGCTAGCCGAGGCCATCCAGGTCAGGGCAGAAAAACAAGCAAACAAAAATACAAGGTAGAAACGAGATTTAATGGAAGACAACTCCACTGGTTAAAGGGAAGGACATACAGATGAAGAACATGTTTGATGGTAGAACACAGCTCATAGGTTGGCTCAGACCACCTGAATGTGGTTTTGTTGGGGTTTTGATGCAATTTCACTTCCTGTTGTCATGAGTTAATTGTTTGTATATGCATGCTGATGTTTAGCCAGGGAGATTGTTAGAGCCAATGAGAATGTTTGCACGCACTTCCCACCATGGCTAGGTGCCAATATGCATAGTGACCATTGAGGGAGAGTCCTAATAGGCTAATCCATATATTTGGGTGGTGGTCTAGGTAGGGTTCCCAATCCCCGGGTGGGAGCAGGGGATCCCCCCGTTTGGAGGCCCTCCCTCCGCTTCAGGGTCATCAGAAAGCGGGGGGAGGGGAGGGAAATATCTTCTGGGAACTTTATTATTCCCTATGGAGATGTATTCTCATAGGAAATAATGGAGAATGGATCCGCGAGTATCTGGGGCTCTGGGGGGGGGGCTGTTTTTTTGAGGTAGAGGACCCAAATTTGCAGCGTAGCATCTGGTGCCTCTCCTCAAAATACCCTCCAAGTTTCAAAAGGATTGGACCAGGGGGTCCAATTCTATGTGCCGCAAAAGGTGCCCCTATCCTTCATTATTTCCTATGGGAGGAAGGCATTTAAAAGGTGTTCAGTCCCTTGAAATGTGATGGCCAGAACTCCCTTTGGAGTTCAATTGTGCTTGTCACAACCCTGCTCCTGGCTCCACCCCCAAAGTCTCCTGGCTCCACCCCCAAAGTTCCCAGATATTTCTTGAATTGGACTTGGCAACCCTAGGTCTAGGGGAGAGCATATGGTAACTTTTATGGCCCTTTGTGTTAAGCCATTAGATTTCCATGCAGTTGCAGTTAAGACTCGAGAGAGTTGAGATGTAGCTTAGAAGCTAGGGAGGATATTGAATCCTTTCTTTGTTTTCTAGAAATCCCAGCCATCCCTTTCCTCATTAGTAAAGTAAACTATTTTTATTGTTAAGCTAAACCGTGTGCCTGGCTGTTATTTTGTGGTTCTCTCCACATTACTCTGTTAATCATATATCTAAACCCTACCAGGTTTGCCATTAAAATCCATACAGGGAAAAATACAATAAAATAATCTCTAGCTGACAAAGAAGCAGAGGAGGGAGGAACCAATCCCATCTGTCACTTACTTTCCCTGCGTGCCCTGTCTCCATAATACTGGCTATAGTATCTGATCTGGGATATGAGGGAATGTTGAGAAACTGTGTATTAGTTTTTCCATTATCTTACAAGGGATGATTTAGTAGCCTGTGTTTTGCCTTTCTGCTTCTTGGAGAAGGATGTCATGTACGGATGACAAGGGAGTGATGTCAAAAAAGGAAAGGAAAAAAGCAAGAAAAATATTGCCTATATTCACCTCAGAGTCCTCTTTATTAGAATACGCAGGAGTGGGATTCTAGCAGGAGCTCCTTTGCATATTAGGCCCTGATGTAGCCAATCCTCCTACAAGGCTCTTTTTTGTAAGCTCTTGGAGGATTGGCTACATCAGGGGGATGGCCTAATATGCAAAGGAGCTCCTGCTAGAATTCCACCCCTGAGAATACGTATTTTGCTATCTCCTTATTCCGTTCTTCATTCCTCGGATTGGCGGTGTTTCTGTCTGGCCAGTTCTGGGCACAGGCTTTGTCCGACCTCATGGTCTGGAGGCTGCCTCAAATCGACACATGAAAACAAGGCACAGCAATGAAGAGCAGGTAGGCCCTGATTTATGCACCGCCCCTCCCCCAAGAGACAGCAGCCCTGAAATGCAACTCAAAAGAGACGCTCAAAGCGAGATACGGAAATCAGCTGGGAAGTTTGATGATGATGTCGTTATTACTAGGGCTTTTTTGTAGCAGGGACTTATTTGCATATTAAGCCACACATCCCTGATGAAGGGACGGTGGCTCAGTGGTAGAGCATCTGCTTGGGAAGCAGAAGGTCCCAGGTTCAATCCCCGGCATCTCCAAAAAAGGGTCCAGGCAAATAGGTGTGAAAAACCTCAGCTTGAGACCCTGGAAAGCCGCTGCCAGTCTGAGTAGACAATACTGGCTTTGATGGACCAAAGGTCTGATTCAGTATAAGGCAGTTTCATATGTTCATACATATATGTTCAATCTTCGTAGAGCTTTCAGGGCTCTTCGTACAGGGCCTACTGTAAGCTCTAGGAGGAATGGCTACATCAGGGGTGTGTGGCCTAATATGCAAAAGAGTTCCTGCTACAAAAAAGCCCTGGTTATTATGTATGCATGATGAAACTGTCACCTCCATGGCATTTTACACAGGTGTAAATCAACACAGGTGTGTAGCTGGGTTGCTCTGAAGCAACAGAGCCAAGTTTGAGACTTGGGGAACCTTTAAGACCAACATAATTTAATTCTGGGTATAAGCTTCTATGTTGCAGACACACAATGTATTTGAAAAAGCATGCAGGCTAGGATTGCCAATCCCCAGGTCCCAGCGGGGGTTCTTCTGCTTTCCCAGACTCCTTCCCGCCCCCAGTCAACTGACCGGTGGGGGGAAGCCCCGCCCCCAGAGGACCATGTGCCTTTGCACCTCTGGAGGCTTCAGTCTCCAATTGAAAGGCTTCCTCTTGGGTTGGTGTGTCTGTGTTGCTGTGAAGAAGTTGTCAGCAACTCATGAGTAGAGAGGCCAATCCCTCGCTTCAGAGTCGCCAGAAACGGGGTGTGGGGGGGGGGGGAAAGGGGAGGAAACATCTGCTGAGCACTACATTATTCCCTATGTAGAGATCAATTCTCATAGGGTATAATGGGGAATTGATCTGGAGGTTTTGGGGGCTCTGGTGGAGCTGTTTTTTGAGGTAGATGCACCAAATTTTCAGTATAGTATCTAGTGCCTCTCCTCAAAGTACTCCCCAAGTTTCAAAAAGATTGGACCAGGGGGTCCAATTCTATGAGCCCCAAAAGAAGGTGCCCCTATCCTTCATTATTTCCTATGGAAGGAAGACATTTAAAAAGGTGTGCTGTCCCTTTAAATGTCATGGCCAGAACTCCCTTGGAGTTCAATTATGCTTGTCACACCCTTGTTCCTGGCTCCACCCCCAAAGTCCCCAGATATTTCTTGAATTGGACATGGCAACCCTAGTGCAGGCACATGGACCCTAATACCCAGAATTTAAATTTGTTGGCCTTGAAGGTGACGTGGGACTCAAGCTTTCTGCAGTAAATCAACAGAAAACAAGCCACTGACCTCAGAAGTACACAGTCTCCAATTGGGCATCAGAGGAGACAATATAGGGAATGGAGACGCTTAAAGCAGCAAAAGTAGTAGTGAGGAAAAATTGGCATAAGGAACCATGAAGACTCATGGGTAGGGTTAGGGATACCAGTTTCCCAGTGGGGGCAGGGGATCCCCCACTTTTGCAGGCTCCTGGTCAGCTGGCCGATGGGAGGAAATTCCCCCTACCCACCCCAGAACAGTGACATTATGTGCAACACACTGATGTCACCCGGAAGTGGTGTCAGCACATTGGTGAAGAGGGGCAACACTCCACTTCCTAGGCAACGCTCTATGGTTTGAGGCCAATTTTACCATAGAGTTCTGTCCCAAAAGCAGAGGGTCACCCCTGACATCACCAACATGCCAATGTCACTTCCGGGTGACTTCAGTGCATCACATGACTCCCCACCCATTCCCGGAATACCCCCAAACCCCCCAATGGTGGGATGAAAGGACTGGGCAACCCTAGGTAGGGTTGCCAGGCTCCTTGTCCTGCCTGGAGGTCTCCTGGGTAGTTTTGGAGGGTGGACTCTATAGCATTATAGGTCCCTCCCTTCCCCAAACTCCACCCTCAAAATCTCCAGGCATTTTGCAACCCTGAGCTAGCAAATCTATCCAAGTGGCTCCAGCCACTTAAAGCTAGACAACTGGCAACTCATGAAAGGGTCTTCTTGGTCATGGAACCAAAACTTTGTAACTCACTCCCATGGCAGATTTGTTTGTGTCTCTCTACTGCATCTTTTTGCCAGCAGATGAAGGCTTTTTTTTTTTTTGGTACATCTTGCGTAGCCCCAATCAGTGCTTCCTCTAAGCAGGGGTGGAATTCTAGCAGGAGATTCTTTGCATATTAGGCCACACCTCCCTGATGTAGCCAATCCCCCAAGAGGTTACAAAAAAGAGCCCTGTAAGCTCCCGGAGGATTGGCTATATCAGGGATGTGTGGCCTAATATGCAAAGGAGCTCCTGCTAGAATTCCACGCCTGCCTCTAAGCTGAGTTCGTGTGAGCTAACTCACAGTTTTTTGGCCTCTGGCTCACACATTTTCATCTTACCTCAGGAAAGATGGCCTCAGAGAAACTAATTCATGCAGTAGCCAAATCGCTCACTCACAACTTTAATGCCAGTAGCTCACAAGGTAGAATTTTTGTTCACAAGACTCCACAGCTTAGAGGGAGCATTGCCCCCAAGAACAGTTACTGGCCCTTTTTCTAGTGTTGTGTGTTTGTGCATGTGCTTTTTAATTGAATTACGTTATCATCTTAACCATAATAATGACTGAGGGGCGACATGACAGAGGTTCGTAAAATTATACGTGGGATAAAGAAGGTAGAGGAAGGAGTGCTTTTCTCCCTTTCTCACCATACAGACTCCTGGGCATTCCATTAGATTAAGCAGCAGTAGGTTCAGAACACAGAAAAGGAAGCACTTTTTCACTCAAATAGTAATTACACATAGAGTTCATTGCCACAGGAAGTGGTAGAGGCTACAGGCATAGACAGCCTCAAGAGTGGACTGGATAAACATATGGAGCAGAGGTCCATCAGTGGCTATTAGCCACCAGGTATAGATACTTAGCCTTCCATCCTTTCGAGGTCGGTAAAATGAGTACCCAGCTGACTGGGAAGGGCAATGGCAAACCACCCTGTAAAAAGTCTGCCAAGAAAACAGCATGATGTGATGTCACCCCATGGGTCGGTAATGACTCGGTGCTTGCACAGGGGACTACCTTTTTATATAGATGAAATCCCATGTCCGGGGCAGTGATGCCATGTATTCTTGGTGCTTGGGGGGGGGGGCAACAGCAGGAGGGCTTCTGGAGTTCTGGACCCACTGCTGGGCCTCCTGACAGCATTTGGGTTTAGGCCACTGTATGACACAGAGCGTTGGACTGGATGGGCCACTGGCCTGATCCAACATGGCTTCTCTTATGTTCTTCTGTGACACAGAGCGTTGGACTGGATGGGCCACTGGCCTGATCCAACATGGCTTCTCTTACGTTCTTTTGTGACACAGAGCATTGGACTGGATGGGCCACTGGCCTAATCCAACATGGCTTCTCTTATGTTCTTCTGTGACACAGAGTGTTGGACTGGATGGGCCACTGGCCTAAACCAACATGGCTTCTCTTATGTTCATCTATATTTTAGTTGTTTTTTTTTTTTAATGTTTGCTGCCTCATGGACCCTGATTGGATGGGAAGTCAGGCATAACAATATCTTATTTATATACAGCCAGGGGAAGAGGGAACAATCACATTCTGCACAAGGAACTAATATCTCTGTGATTATTAAGAAAAAGGAACAAATCAGAAAGATAACAGTGTGCCTTGTTTTATCAGCGTGTTTCCTGTTCCCCTCTTGTAGCAAGCAGGGCTGTGTCAGTTCCCCACCAGCTCAAAGAGCGTCCTGATCGCAAGGGGCTGGTGTCCTCGTCTCCTGCATGTGACAATTGGATCGATGAATAGCACTAATTGCGTGAAACAATGCCGTCAGCACCCCGTAGTCATTGCTGTTATTATTATTTTTTTTATGTAAAGCTTTATTTTAACAGTAGGAGGGGGATGAGATAAGTGGACTAAGAGAACAGTTTGCCTCACTGAGCAACACATATGTAAATATCGATGCTTTCATCAGCTGTATCCATCAGGGTTATATTTTCCTGCTGATCACAGCGCTACATGCTGTAATAAAATATATGCCACCAGTTACAAAACAGGCATCTGCTCTAAATATTGACTACGGAGCTGAAATGCACCTGTCTGCTCTGGAATTTACAGTCCCCGAGGAATTCTTTGTGTACCACAGAAGAATCCTACACAGTTTGCCTCCAACGAATGTTTAAATATCGAAGAGCTTGCTGGAAATTAATTTAAGAGGGAGACTGGAGATCACACGAAGTATTTCTCGGTAGACTCGTTTTGAAACAAAAGTCACAGTATGTTGAAGGGGAAGATAGCTTTATTGCTGGAATCTGGCGGGAAAGTCCTCGCGGCAATCCAAGATGGTGGTCCAGTGGAACGGAAGATTGTTTTTCTTCTGCCCCTTCCGTGACCATCAGCAGCAGCCTCAAGCACTTCTGCCTTCTGCGTCTTGTTGATTCACAGATATAGAAAACTGGTTATTGCAGTTTTGGTTCAGAGTCTCAGAAGTGGCAGGCAAAGGTCTTTTGCGTTACTGACCTCCTGCCGGTACCAAGGATAAGCAAACATTAAGACTGCACTGAACTTCTAGAGCACAGAGACAGCCTTATCGTAACTGCAGCTCAAAGGTCCGGAATGTGTATCACACAGGTGGCCAAACTGTGGCTTGGGAGCCACATGTGGCTCTTGCACACGTACTGTGTGGCTCTCAAAGCCCCCACCACCCTGTTGGTTGGCTTGGAGAAGGCATTTCTCTCTTTAATTCGCTTCTTCAAGCCAAGGCAGCTGGCAGAATGCATTTAAAGTTAAAGCTGCTTTCTTTCCACCTCTTCCTCTGTTTTCCTTCCTTCCCCGCTTGGGAGTTGTCCTTTTAATGCCATTTGGAATGGCCTACTGCTGCAAGAGGAATATGAAATGGTAGAGTACAGCCTAGCCTCATCAGACCTCGGAAGCTAAGAAGAGTTGGTATTTCGGTGGAGACAACCAAAGAAGACTTTTCAGAGGGAGGCAATTGCAAACTTCCTCTGCTTAATCACTTGTATTGAAAACTCTAGGGGGTCAGCATAATTCAGCTATGACTTGGCATTTTACAAAAACACATTGCTCCTAGAGTGTATACATAGAAAGAGCACCCACCCCTCTCTGCATAGGGATGCCAGTCCTCAGGTGGGCTGGGGTTCCCCAAATTTTGGGGGGCCAGCTGAATGGCAAGGGAAGCCCTACCCTCAAGCCCCATCCCAAGAAACACCACCCATGGCCATTCCTCTCCCTCCCCTCCTATGAGATTTAAAGGGCCCTCAGAAGATTGGCAGGAGCACGTGGCCCATCGATCAGCTGGAGGGCCCTTTAAATCTTCAGGAGAGGGAGACGGGTGGGTCATTGGCCACATACCTAAACTCCAAGCAGTGGATTTGACACTTGGAATTCATGCACACGAGGGCCTCACTTCTCAAAAAGAAGAAGATGATATTGGATTTATATCCTGCCCTCCACTCCGAAGAGTCTCAGAGCGGCTCACAATCTCCTTTCCCTTCCTCCCCCACAACAGACACCCTGTGAGGTAGATGAAGATCTTGGATTTATATCCTGCCCTCCACTCCGAAGAGTCTCAGAGCGGCTCACAATCTCTTTTCCCTTCCTCCCCCACAACAGACACCCTGTGAGGTAGATGAAGATATTGGATTTATATCCTGCCCTACACTCCGAAGAGTCTCAGAGCGGCTCACAATCTCCTTTCCCTTCCTCCCCCACAACAGACACCCTGTGAGGTAGATGAAGATATTGGATTTATATCCTGCCCTCCACTCCGAAGAGTCTCAGAGCGGCTCACAATCTCCTTTCCCTTCCTCCCCCACAACAGACACCCTGTGAGGCGGGTGGGGCTGAGAGGGCTCTCACAGCAGCTGCCCTTTCAAGGCAGAGCTATGGCTGACCCAAGGCCATTCTAGCAGGTGCAAGTGGAGGAGTGGGGAGTCAAACCCGGTTCTCCCAGATAAGAGTCCACACACTTAACCACTACACCAAACTGGCTCTCCCTTTAAATGCTTTTTGAGGAACTGGGGGCCACATGCACCTGAATCCCAAGTGGCGAATTCACCACCTGGAGTTCAGGCACGCAAAAAAGAGTCCCTTTAAAGGTTTTTTGAGAGTGGTGGGTGCACATGCCTGAACTCAGATTGGTGAATTCACCGCTTAAGATTAGGGTTGCCAAGTCCAATTCAAGAAATATCTGGGGACTTTGGGGGTGGAGCCAGGAGACATTAGGGATGGAGCCAAGATCAAGGCTGTGACAAGCATAATTGAACTCCAAAGGGAGTTCTGGCCATCACATTTAAAGGGACGGCACACCTTTTCAATGCCTTCCTTCCATAGGAAATAATGAAGGATAGGGGAACCTTCTTTTGGGGCTCATAGAATTGGACCCCCTTGTCCAATCCTTTTGAAACTTGGGGGGTATTTTGGGGAGAGGCACTAGATGCTATACTGAAAATTTGGTACCTCTACCCCAAAAAACAGCCCCCCCCCAGAGCCCCAGATTCCCGCAGATCAATTCTCCATGGTTTTCTATGGGAATAAATCTCCATAGGGAATAACAGAGTTCCCAGCAGACATTTCCCTCCCCTCCCCCCGCTTTCTGACGACCCTGAAGCGGGGGGAGGGCCTTCAAACCGGGAGATCCCCTGCCCCCACCTGGGGATTGGCAACCCTACTTAAGATTCAGGCACATCCCCAGTGTGATGATGTTACTCCTGTGTGATGTCATCACATTGGGGACATCCCCACCCTCTGCAGGAAAGCCCCCCCTCCAAAGTTACCTGCTGGGGAGGAGGGAGGACCTGGCACCCCTATCTCAGCTTGCTAAGAGGAACCACGGGGCAGTGTGATGTGGTCATCCAGTTACAGAGAGTTCTTTCATGAGTCTGACCCTTGGCTTGCTCCTCACCGGTGCTCACTTTGTGTTTCTTGTTCCCGGCACACTTGGCCTGCCTTGATTCTGATGATGTCACACCTCTGGCTCCCCCTCTTCCAGCCACCTGACTCTGTCAAGTTATCACGACTGTATGTCGCACATAGTTATGAAGGCAGAGGACTCCAAGTCCCTCTTGGATGATGACTGCATAAGAAAGACTCATGCAATTTCCCATCTCATTACTTCTTTTATGTGCAGACCTCCCCCACCCCTGCAATAGAAATCCTCACCTTGGCTGCAGGACCTGAGTAAAAATTTAACAAGCGTAGCTGTCTAATACAGAAGCAGATCTTTGGCCAGTGGTGGCACCAGAGTCTTCTGCACCCCAGGTGAGACACCCCCACCTGGTCCTGCCCTGCCGGCCCCGCTCAGCCCCTCCTCCGCCGCCCTTGCCCACCCGCAACACTCCAGGCACTTGCTTCGTAAGTCAAGTCATGCTACTCTCCAACTCACTCCTCGGCCCTTGTGCTGCTGCTGGGATTTAAGGCTGGTTGCAGCTTCCCGCACTGCTGGAGTCTGCCCTAGGGTTGCCAATCCCCAGGAGGGGGCAGGGGATTCCCCAGTTTGGAGGCCCTCCCCCCGCTTTAGGGTTGTCAGAGAGCGGGGGGAGGGGAGGGAAATGTCTGCTGGGAACTCTGTTATTCCCTAGGGAGATTTATTCCCATAGAAAATCATGGAGAATTGATCCGTGGGTATCTGGGGCTCTGGGGGGGCTGTTTTTTGAGGTAGAGGCACCAAATTTTCAGTACAGTATCTAGTGCCTCTCCCCAAAGTACCCCCCAAGTTTCAAAAGGATTGGACCAGGGGGTCCAATTCCATGAGTCCCAAAAGAAGGTGTCCCTATCCTTCATTATTTTCTATGGAAGGAAGGCATTGAAAAGGTTTGCCGTACCTTTAAATGTGATGGCCAGAACTCCCTTTGGAGTTCAATTATGCTTGTCACAGCTTTCTTTGGATAGGGGCACCTCCTTTGGGGGCTCATAAAATTAGACACCCCTGGTCCAATCTTTTTGAAACTTAGGGATTATTTTGGGGAGAGCCGCTGGATGCTATGCTGAAAATTTGGTGCCTCCACCTCAAAAAACAGGGCCCACAGAGCCCCAGATACCCATGGATCAATTCTCCATTATTTCATATGGGAATAAGTCTCCATAGGGAATCATGAATACTCAGCAGACATTCCCCCCCCCCGCTTTCTGACGACCCTGAAGCAGGGGGAGGGCCTCCAAAGCGGGGGATCCCCTGCCCCCACCTGGGGATTGGCAACCCTATCTTTGGCCCATCAAGTTCAGTATTCCCTACTCAGACTGCCACAAGATCTTCTGGGTCTCAGGCAGAGTTCCCGGCCCCCACAAACTTACTGCCTGGTCCTTTTATCTGAAGAAGGAGGAGGAGGAAGAGGAGGCAGCAAATGTATACCCCGTCCTTCTCTCTGAATCAGAGCAGCTTAAAGGTAAAGGTAGTCCCCTGCGTAAACACTAGTCGTTTTTGACTTTGGGGTGACGTTGTTTTCACAGCAGACTTTTTACGGGGTGGTTTGCCATTGCCTTCCCCAGTCATCAACGCTTCCCCCCCAGCAAGCTGGGGACTCATTTCACCGACCTCGGAAGGATGGAAGGCTGAGTCGACCTGGAGCCGGCTACCTGAACCCAGCTTTTGCTGGGATCGAACTCAGGTCATGAGCGGAGGGCTCTGACTGCTGTACTGCAGCTTTACCATTTATCTCCTTTCCCCACAACAAACACCCTGTGAGGTGGGTGGGGCTGAGAGGACAACTCCTGCGAGAGCTATGGCTGACCCAAGGCCATTCCAGCAGCTGCAAGTGGAGGAGTGGGGAATCAAACCCAGTTCTCCCAGATAAGAGATCTATGGCTGAACCAAGGCCATTCCAGCAGCTGCAAGTGGAGGAGTGGGGAATCAAACCCAGTTCTCCCAGATAAGAGTCCACACACTTAACCACTACACCAAACTGGCTCTCTGGATTGCTGGGGACTGAACCTGGGACTTCCCACATGCCATGAGGATCTCTGCCACTGAGCCACAGCACCCCCCTGCCTTCTGGCTCACACCTGTGGTCCACCTAGTCCAGTATCCTGTCTCACACAGTGGCCAGCCAGTTATCGCCCCTTATGGAGCCATTCATAGCATTTCTGCTATTTGTATGTACACGAACACAAGGAAGGCTGCCCTGGTAATCAGGGAAATCTGAAGGACGCCACCAAAAAGATGTAGGATGGTGATGTGTGTAACCATCCATGGAGAAACTTAAAACAACAGCACTCTTATTATGCTAACACCCTGTTTTATGCAAAGCAATACACCAACGGAGAGGAATATTGTGTTCGTGGGATGGTTTAAGATCTAATGTCTTATTCAAACACTTTGCAACGAAGCTCTGTCTTTTTCTCCGCCCCCCCCCCCCCCACTGCTCTCCCATACACATCTATTAGGTTAAAGAATGTGACTCGAATGCCTTAGTGAACCAAATGCCTTTACCCATTTCCTCTTCAAATGGTGGCCTTTGCGAAAGAGACATGTTCTTCGATCTCCACCGCCTCCACTTGGGCAACGCTCCGTTCCGCTGTAGTTAGGCTAATGCAATAACTCTTCAATTACCTGGGCTAAGTCTGCAAGGGACTGAAACACACATACATGCACAAACACAAAGAGACTTCGGTTGTGACCTTCAGCAACCGGTTTCTTCGGGTGCCAAAAAGGATGAAGGGAAATAAACAAAGGGATTGGGGAGCAGGAGGAGAAGACAACAGATCACAACTCCCAGGGATCCTTCTGCTTTCATCTGTTTGAGTTCTTTGGACAGCTTGTTTGTATCTGCATTGCAAAACTTTGCCTTTGGGCAAAATCAATGCTGCTGTATACGTGGCAAGTGTTTGATCAGTACATACGAATTGGTTGCTACCCAAATGTTGCCTTGTGTGCACCTGGGACATGAATTTCAGTAGGAAGATCTAGAACTATGTGCCACTTGTTGTTGTTGTTGTTGTTGTTGTTGTTGTTGTTGTTATTATTATTATTATTATTATTATTATTATTATTATTATTATTATTATTATTATTATTATTATTATTATTATTATTATTATCCTTCTCCAAGGAACTCAGCATGGTATACATGGTTCTCTTTACCACTCAACAGATTTAATGACAGTGTGAGGATTGCCAGAGCGGGGAGAGCCAGTTTAGTGTAGTGGTGAAGTGTGCGGACTCTTATCTGGGAGAACCGGGTTTGATTCCCCACTCCTCCACTTGCACCTGCTGGCATGGCCTTGGGTCAGCCAGAGCTCTGGCAGAGGTTGTCCTTGAAAGGGCAGCTGCTGTGAGAGCCCTCTCCAGCCCCACCCACCTCACAGGGTGTCTGTTGTGGGGGAGGAAGGGAAAGGAGATTGTGAGCCACTCTGAGACTTTTCGGAGTGGAGGGCGGGATATAAATCCAGTATCTTCATCTACCTCACAGGGTGTCTGTTGTGGGGGAGGAAGGGAAAGGAGATTGTGAGCCACTCTGCGACTCTTCGGAGTGGAGGGCGGGATATAAATCCAATATCTTCATCTACCTCACAGGGTGTCTGTTGTGGGGGAGGAAGGGAAAGGAGATTGTGAGCCGCTCTGAGACTCTTTGGAGTGGAGGGCGGGATATAAATCCAATATCTTCATCTACCTCACAGGGTGCCTGTTGTGGGGGAGGAAGGGAAAGGAGATTGTGAGCCGCTCTGAGACTCTTCGGAGTGGAGGGCAGGATATAAATCCAATATCTTCATCTACCTCACAGGGTGTCTGTTGTGGGGGAGGAAGGGAAAGGAGATTGTGAGCTGCTCTGAGACTCTTCGGAGTGGAGGGCAGGATATAAATCCAATATCTTCATCTACCTCACAGGGTGTCTGTTGTGGGGGAGGAAGGGAAAGGAGATTGTGAGCCACTCTGAGACTCTTCGGAGTGGAGGGCGGGATATAAATCCAATATCTTCATCTACCTCACAGGGTGTCTGTTGCGGGGGAGGAAGGTAAAGGAGATTGTGAGCCGCTCTGAGACTGAGTGGAGGGCGCAATATAAATCCAATGTCTTCCTTTTTCTTCTTACCCAGGTCCCCCAAATCCAGGGCTTTTTTTGTAGGAAAAAGTCTAGCAGGGACTTATTTGCATATTAGACCACTCCCCTGGCATCACCATTGATTCACACAGGGCTTTTTAATAGAAAAATCCCAGGAGGAACTCATTTGCATATTAGACCATGCCCCTGGCATCACCATTGTTTCACACAGAGCTTTTTTGTAGAAAAATCCCAGCAGGAAATCATTTGCATATTAAGCCCACACACCCCGACATCACCATTGTTCTACACAGGGCTTTTTGTAGAAAAGGCCCAGCAGGAACTCATTTGCACATTAGGTCACACACCCCTGATGCCAAGCTAGCTGGAACTGTGTTCCTGTGCATTCCTGCTTAAAAAAAAAAAAGCCCTGCCCAGATCGAAGCCCTTTACAGATGTTAGGATCGCGAATTGGGAGTTCCCCAGTCATCTGTGATCTTCCCGATACATAAGTACATAAGAGAAGCCATATTGGATCAGGCCAGTGGCCCATCCAGTCAAACACTGTGTCACACAGTGGCCAAAAAAATTAGGTGCCATCAGGAGGACCACCAGTGGGGCTAGAAGCCCTCCCACTGCGCCCCCCCTCCCAAGCACCAAGAATACAGAGCATCACTGCCCCGGACAGAGAGTTCCAACAATACGCTGTGGCTAATAGCCACTGATGGACCTCTGCTCCATATGGTTATCCAATCCCCTCTTGAAGCTGGCTATGCTTGTGGTAGTGAATTACATGTGTTAATCACCCTTTGGGTGAAGAACTACCTCCTTTTATCCGTTCTAACCTGACTGCTCAGCAATTTTATTGAATGTCCACGAGTTCTCGTATTGTGAGAAAGGGAGATAAGTACCGTACTTCTTTCTCTACACTCTCTATCCCTATCTCATAAGCATCTATCACGTCACCCCGCAATCAATGTTTCTCCAAGAGCCCCAAGCGTTTTAACCTTTCTTCATAGGGAAAGTGTTCTGCATGTACTGGGAGCATGTGAACAGAGGCAATGTGTTTTCATCATGCTTGTTTTTCATGCTTGTCCACCTTTGGCAGGACTAGGGTCTTAGGGCCTCAAGTTTGGATCCCCGCTCAGCCATGGAAGCTCACTGGGTGATCTTAGGCCATTGACACAAAGGTGGCACATCTTACCTCACAGGGTTGTTGTGAAGATAGAATCGTGGAGAGGAGAAGAAGAAGAAGATATTGGATTTATATCTCACCCTCCACTCCAAAGTGTCTCAGAGTGGCTCACAATCTCCTTTACCTTCCTCCCCCACAACAGACACCCTGTGAGGTGGGTGGGGCTGGAGAGGGCTCTCACAAGCAGCTGCCCTTTCAAGGACAACCTCTGCCAGAGCTATGGCTGACCCAAGGCCATGCCAGCAGGTGCAAGTGGCTACACCAAACTGGCTCTCCGGATAGGAGACCGATAGAAGGTGACTTTGGGTCCCCACTGGGGAGTAAGGTTGCTAAGTGCCTTGCTTCTTTCAGAAGGGAGATATGGGGGATGTTCTGGGAATGGGTAGGGAAGTCAGTGACACACCACTGTCACTTTTGGAAGTGATGTCAGCATGCCAGCAATGCTCTACTTTGAGGGCAAAACCCTATTGAAAAACCTGTTATAAACAACAACAACAAAAAAGTAGAGTTTTATCCCCGATGTCATCAACGCAATGATATCAGTTTGGTAATGAATGTTCACACATCCTGAGGCTGTATATGCACAGGAAGTGTGTGTGTTGCCCATTCCCACAAAAATGCATTCCCAACAACATTACCGGGTCGCCAACCTCCAGGTAGCACCCAGAGATCTCCCGCTTTTACAACAGTTCTCCAGACAACAGAGATCTGTTCCCCTGGAGAAAAGGGCTGCATTGGAGGGTGGACTCAATGGCATTATACTCTGCTGAGGACACCGCCCCCTCCTCAGCCACCACTCCCAAATTCCCAGGTATCTCTCAGACTTTGCACTTGACTTAGGGCACTTGTCCAAAAAGTGTGCAAAGAAATGTCTGCAAAGTTCAACTCCAACCAATATTGATGTTATTGCTGTATTTTAACTGTTTTATTATGACTGTGATCGCCCTGAGCCTGTATAGGAAAGGGCGGACTATAAATCAACCAAATAAATAAAAATAAAGAAGAAGAAGAAAAAGATGAGGAGGAGGAGGTGGTGGTGGTGGTAGTTTGGATTTATACCACGCCCTTCACTCAGAATGGTTTACAACTTCCTTTTCCTTCCTCTTCCCACAACAGACACTCTGGGGGGCCGAGAGAGCTCTCCAAGAACTGCTCTTGAGCAGAACAGCTCTGAGAAAACTGTGACTAACCCAAGGTCACCCAGCAACTGCATGAGGATGAGCGGGGAATCAGATTAGAGCCCAGATTAGAGTCGGCCATTCTTTATGCACTACACCTAACTGGCTCTCTTAGAGCGATAAGATTCTCATATAACCATTATAAACTTAGTGGAATAACTAGGGTTGCCAATCCCCAGATGGGGCAGGGGATCCCCCGGTTTGGAGGCCCTCCCCCCGCTTCAGGGTCGTCAGAAAGTGGGGGGAGGGGAGGGAAATGTCTGCTGGGAACTCTGTTATTCCCTAGGGAGATTTATTCCCATAGAAAATCATGGAGAATTGATCCGTGAGTATCTGGGGCTATGGGGGGGGGGGCTTTTTTGGGGGGGTAAAGGCACCAAATTTTCAGTATAGCATCTAGTCCCTCTCCCCAAAACACCCCCCTAGTTTCAAAAGAATTGGACCAGGGGGTCCAATTCTATGAGCCCCCAAATAAGGTGCCCCTATCCTTCATTATTTCCTATGGAAGGAAGGCATTGAAAAGGTGTGCTGTCCCTTTAAATGTGATGGCCAGAACTCCCCTTGGAGTCCAATTACGCTTGTCACAGCTTTGATCTTGGCTCCACCCTTAATGTCTCTTGGCTCCACCTCCAAAGTCTCCTGGCTCCACCCCCAAAGTCCCCAGATATTTCTTGAATTGGACTTGGCAACCCTAGGAATAACATATCCCCATGCGATAAGCATTGCTTCGTTTTCCTGTTTATCAAAAGGGCAATGCCATTCCATTGAAAGCCAGGCAGGCGCTGTCATCTGCGAGTGACACAACAAATGTCAGGGACAAAATTGAAACGGACTTTCTCACGCCGGCATCTGCAGGCCAGCGGTTGTGTTTTCCGGCATCTAATTATATGCAACAACACTAATAATCCGGCGTGAACTGTTCCCCTCAGCACTGACAGGGCTGCCCTGACATAACCTAGCATTAATAGCAGACAGCTGCAAGCCAGTCTTGGGCGTCACACAATTAATCTCATCTGGCCCTTAACAATAGGCGGGACATAACGGGGACAGAGTGGGATGAATCCAATTTAACAGCAAATCTATAGGCGTGTGGTTTGCAGATCTCAACCCCGCATCAGCAGAACGTGACCCCCGTGGCCGCACAAAGAACTGTAATTAGGATGAATACGATATCTGTGGCACGAAGGAAGGGCCTGAACTCAACGACGCTGCAGACCAGGCAGTGTTGCAGAAAAGCCCTAGCTCCGTTCTCTGGCCTCTCTGGCGAATTCAGGTCACAGACTAGGCGGCGTAGTGGTGAGAGAGTCGGGCTAGGATCAGGAAGACTCGAGTTCAAATCCTCACTCAGTCGTGGTAGCTCACCAGGTGTCCCCGGAGCAATTGCACCCTCTTTGCCTAACCTACCTCACAGGATTATCTTGAGGAGAGAATGGAAAATTACGGCGATTCGCAGGTGGTTATATATATATATAGAAGCAGTTAACTGTTATATGTGCGCCTAACTTTCTGGCGTGACATAAGTTCAAAACATTAAATTGTTACAAGGCAGACTTTCCCCGCCCTACAATAGTTGTTAGTAAAGCACTCTAACAGATAGTGATGACCTTGGCTGTCAGACAGTGTTAGAGGGCCTAAATACTTTCATTTTCTGTTGTGCACCTGAACTAAGGATGTTACTTTAAAATGATGTTCCTGTCTGGGTCATTGGAGCCTTTAGGCCTGAGCTTGGGGACTCAGTAGGATCCAAATCCCTGCTCCAATCACGGCCCCCCTGCTGGTTTGAATGAACCAATGGTGTGCTTGCGCAGGAACCTGGATGTGTATCTATTTGGCCCTGTGGGCCCAGTTCTCCAGACTTCAAGTGCAGCCCTCTACTATGCTATACTGCAATAAAGAGCTATGATCACTACTACCTTGTCGCTTCCATGCATTGAACCTACTATATTATATTTTCCCAGTAAGAGTAGCTGGTGTTTTGGAAAAGAACAATAAAACAGACAAATGGCAAGGGATCTTGACACCAGTCTCAGTACATACAGCTATAACCTTGGGTTCCAGCCGTTGCATGCTTAAACTCAAAGCACCCTTTTCTCTACCAATAAAAAGCACCCCTCTTCCCCCCCACAGTTTGTGCTACTCGATGCCCTTTTTTCTCAAAAGCAAAAAACCAAGCGTCTCTGGATAGCAGATAAGGTCGCTTGACCTTCAGATGCTGGGTGAGTCACCTACCCAGGATAGAACAGGTTACTTATGTACGCTACAGACATAACAGGATAGATGAGCAAGCAGGCAACCCAGTTAAGACACCTCGTCATAATGATTTACATAGGCCAGGACTAAGATGGATGTACTCATGGCAAGAGAGGCTCTTGACGATGATGTCACAACTTTGGGCCCCCAGTGTGAGGAAAGATGAGATATAAATGCAAATAACAAATAGAGATGGAGGCACATCAAAGACAGGTGAGTTGGTGGGTGGGAAGAACAGAAGGAAGCAGGGATAGGTGAGGAGATGGGAATTGCAAGGGAGAGGGGAAATGGAGGAGGACATACAGGGGGAAATGAGGCACTCCTTGCAAGTCCTAGCAGTTTCCCAATGTGCAATTGGGCCCGGCACAACATCCCGTGCCACACAACTGGAGTGAAGAAGAAGATGATACTGGATTTATATCCCACCCTATACTTTGAATCTCAGAGTCTCAAAGTGGACACAATCTCCTTTACCTACCCCCCCTCACAACAGACACCCTGTGAGGTAGGTGGGGCTAAGAGAGCTCTTACAGCAGTTGCCCTTTCAAGGACAACTCCTACAAAAGCTATGGCTGACCAAAGGCCATTCCAGCAGGTGCAAGTGGAGGAGTGGGGAATCAAACCCAGTTTTCCCAGATAAGAGCCCACACACTTAACCACTACACCAAACTGGCTCTCAAATAGGAATTTACCTAGGGGGCGGGGGGTGAGGGCCGATTTTGATGCCCCCACCCCTGCCAGCACCCTAGGCAGAGGCTTAATTTGCCTAGTGGGTGGGCCGGCCCTGCAGCCAGCTCTGTGGAATGAGGAAAGTCACTCCGAATCCTTGCTCGAAAGAAAGGCGGGACACAAACGAGGCAAGTCAAATCACCTCAGGTCACCCAAATGTACGGCCATTTGCATATGCACTCAGCACCCGGATGCTCCCGTGTGCTTGAAAGGAGCATCAGCTCTGTGGTTTAGGACACGTTCCATTTTCCTCTCAGAACAGTTGTTGTCATTAGCAAACCGGCAATTATTGCAGAAAGTAAACGGGGACCAAATCCTCCTGATCAAGGGAAACGCCGACCTGCATTATCCAGCAGATTCCAGAAAACGCCCTGGATCATAAAGCCCAAGATTTATTACAAGCCTGTGAGCGTTTTTGTTCACAGGCAAATGAGCTGACCAGCAGATTTTCCCTTCGGCTGAATCCCCTTGACAGGGAACACTCCTTTTAGCTATATTTGGGTCGAACTGCGGCACGGTCAGATTCCCCATAGAGAATCTGAGAATCCCAAGTCAGGAAGTTTTTACCCATCCGAGAGAAGAGAATCCAGCAGAGTCAGTAGAAGCCCTCTGAAGCCATGTCTTCCCAAGGCGCAATATAATGACCCGTGTGCTCCGGTGGGAAGTCCAGATTGGGAATTCATACCAGGAGCCCCTGGCTATTAAGTTTTTAATGATTTTTTTTTAAAAAAAATGTGTTATTTTTTAAATTGAAGTTAGGAGGGGGGCAAACCATTTCAAATGTATGAAATCGGTAATTCAGAAAGGCCAGCATCTTTTTTAATGGGCTGTTACTTAAATTAATGGTGGCAATGAGGATCTGTGTCTAAGGATGGATTCACATTTGCAAACAGCATTGTGGCTTCCATCTGAATGCACTGGCACTCAAGTATACTCCAACTTACTAACAAGTTCATCCATCCACGACAGCCCTCTGAGCCCCCCCCCCCTCATGCTGCCCCTTAGTGTCCCCCCCTCCCCAGTGGCTGCATTGGGTGAGGTCACTTTGGACTCTAATGGAAGCCACGCTTCAGGGACAGAAATCTCGTCTACCCTGGGCATTACCAGATGCAGTGAAGAACACTGCAGGAGGAAAAGAAAACATCCGATTGGGGTGCAAGCATCCAAGAGGGACCTGGGGATCCCCTGGAATTATAGCTCATTTCAAGACTGCAGAGATCCGTTCTCCGAGAGAAAATGGATGCTTTGGGAGGCTGGCCTTTATGACATTGTAATCCCACTAAGGACCTTGTCTTTCCCAGATGCCATTCCAAAATCTTCAGGAGTTTCCCAGCCTGGATCAGGGAATCCTACCCTCCCATCCCCTGCCAGCGGCCTGGAGGGACCTGAGCACCCTAGATGCCTGTGTACTCTTCAAATGTTCCTGCACAGCCAGTTCGGTGTAATGGTTAAGTGCATGGACTGTTATCTCGGAGAACCGGGTTTGATTCCCCATTCCTCCACTTGCAGCTGCTGGAATGGCCTGGGGTCAGCCAGAGCTCTCTTATCTGGGAGAACCGGGTTTGATTCCCCACTCCTCCACTTGCAGCTGCTGGAATGGCCTGGGGTCAGCCAGAGCTCTCTTATCTGGGAGAACCGGGTTTGATTCCCCACTCCTCCACTTGCAGCTGCTGGAATGGCCTGGGGTCAGCCAGAGCTCTCTTATCTGGGAGAACCGGGTTTGATTCCCCACTCCTCCACATGCAGCTGCTGGAATGGCCTGGGGTCAGCCAGAGCTCTCTTATCTGGGAGAACCGGGTTTGATTCACCACTCCTCCACTTGCAGCTGCTGGAATGGCCTGGGGTCAGCCAGAGCTCTCTTATCTGGGAGAACCGGGTTTGATTCCCCACTCCTCCACTTGCAGCTGCTGGAATGGCCTTGGGTCAGCCACAGCTCTCTTATCTGGGAGAACCGGGTTTGATTCCCCACTCCTCCACTTGCACCTGCTGGGATGGCCTTGGGTCAGCCATAGCTCTCTTATCTGGGAGAACCGGGTTTGATTCCCCACTCCTCCACTTGCAGCTGCTGGAATGGCCTTGGGTCAGCCATAGCTCTCTTATCTGGGAGAACCGAGTTTGATTCCCCATTCCTCCACTTGCAGCTGCTGGAATGGCCTTGGGTCAGCCATAGCTCTCTTATCTGGGAGAACCGAGTTTGATTCCCCACTCCTCCACTTGCAGCTGCTGGAATGGCCTTGGGTCAGCCATAGCTCTCTTATCTGGGAGAACTGGGTTTGATTCCCCACTCCTCCACTTGCAGCTGCTGGAATGGTCTTGGGTCAGCCATAGCTCTCTTATCTGGGAGAACCGGGTTTGATTCCCCACTCCTCCACTTGCAGCTGCTGGAATGGCCTTGGGTCAGCCATAGCTCTCTTATCTGGCAGAACCGGGTTTGATTCCCCACTCCTCCACTTGCAGCTGCTGGAATGGCCTTGGGTCAGCCATAGCTCTTGCAGAGTTATAGCTCTTGGAAGGGCCATAGCTCTTGAAAGGGCAGTCGCTGTAAGAGCTCTCTCAGCCCCACCCACCTCACAGGTTGTCTGCTGTGGAGAAGGGGAAGGTAAAAGAGATTGTGACTGATTTTGCACTAGGGCAGAACCAGGTTCCAGGGCTGTTCCAGGGCTTCTTTCCATTTTTGCACAAGTTGCCAGAGGATCTTGCTTGCTGAGGGAAAGTGGCAGGCCAATGCACAGTTCTGGGGCATCTTGTGTGATAAAGGAGAGAAGCCCTGGGAGCAAAAGGGCTCTCTACCCAGAACAAGCCTAGTACGAAATCGGTTTGTGGCTGCTCTGAGACTCTGAGATTCCGAGTATACGGTGGGATATAAATCCAATGTCTTCTTCTTTGTACTCATCTTCATAAGCAGGCCTCAGATTCAGTGGGAGCTCACAGGAGCACAGCTCCTGCACCTTTCTGAGTGTTCCATCTCCTCCTTCTGAGAGTTCCACCTCCTTGTCCATTGAATAGTAGGTGCAGCTGCATAACAATCCCCGGATGAGCTCCACCACCTATCTTTCTACAAAACGACCGCTGTTCATAAGAAAGCAACTTGATTTAGCTTTATAAGAAAGCAACCGTCCACATCAGTGACTTTTTCTCCCCTTATCTGCCACTCTTAGAAAAAAAATACACAGCGGTTTGAGTTTCGCACATCTCCTCCTCAGTAATACCTCCTCAGTAATGTATGTCTCCTCCTGAGGATGGCACAGATGTTTCGAGTTAATGCTTTCTAATGTCTCTCTTATTTTCCAACTTAAAGGCAACCACCACTGGGGGACTTGACAGGCTCTTTGCCAGCGTTAAGACATCCACCATCCTGTGGCACAGATCGCATGCTTTGCCGCGGTGTTTGAACAGAGGAAAGTGAGCCAGCAGGGTAAGGAAAGAGTGCCCAGATCCCAGCAGGCGAGCCATGTGAATCAGAGTTGCTCAGCCCCCCACCTGTCTCCGTCACAGAAAAAAACACAAAGTGCAACCACTTCAATACCGTCGTCTTCAAGATTTCACTGAATTATTACTCAGAGGCAGAGGGAGAAGGCTTTTGATGCCATCTGCTTGCCGGGACATGGCCATGTTTCATCTCTGTTTTTCCCCCCCGCAAGTACCTTTTTGAAATGTTTGTTTTCAATGGAGTCCAAGAGGGACGGCCCAGAGAGTCTGTCACTGATAATTCAAAGAACTGGCCCCAGTGCGAAAGGTGGCTAAGCTGAAGGTCTCTCTTTCACACAGCAGCTCAGATCATCCTAGTAGGAACTTTTTTTTTGGTAGATGTTCAAAAAGGGTTTCCTGGAAATTTACATTTCTCCGTCCTTGACTGCTTACCTATAGACACAAATACATTGTTCTTGGTCTAAATCAGGGGTCCCCAACCCCTGGTCCATGGACCGGTACCGGGCCTGTTAGAACCGGGCTGTGAGTTGTATGATTATTTCATTATATATTATATTACAATGTAGTAATAACGATAATAAGAAGATGACAACATTCGATTTATATCTGCTCTCCACTCCGAATCGCAGCATCACAGAGTGACTTACAATCTCCTTTACCTTCCTCACCCATAACAAACATCCTGTGAGGTGGGTGGAGCTGAGAGGGCTCTCCCCAGAAGCCGCCCTTTGAAGGACAACTCTGTGAGAGCTATGGCAGACTCAAGGCCATTCCAGCAGCTGCAAGTGGAGGAGTGGGGAATCAAACCCGGTTCTCCCAGATAAGAAAGCTCTGGCTGACCCAAGGCCATTCCAGCAGCTGCAAGTGGAGGAGTGGGGAATCAAACCCGGTTCTCCCAGATAAGAGTCCGCACGCTTAACCTCCAAACCAAACTAATAGAAATAAAGTGCACAATTTTATCATCCCATAACCATTCCACCTACCACCACCACCTCCCCCGCCTCCCCGGTCTGTGGAAAAATTGTCTTCCTCAAAACCAATCCCTGGTGCCACAAAGGTTGGGGATCGCTGGTCTAAATCAATGGTAACAATGAGACCAATTCCCTCCCCTCCCCCTAGCATTCTAAAACAGCAGCTGAGGGAAGACATCACAAAAGACAGGGGGTCATTTCCATGCCCCATTAATTTGTGCCCTGAACAAAGATGAGGTAGTTTGGTAGGTGCCCCCTATCTAAATGATGAGGTGCACCCCCCACATGAGAAAATCTATGCAGGCATGGGCCATTGGCAACTTTTGTTCCACATCATTCCAGGTCACAGAGATGAGGAGGAAGAAGAAGAAGAAGAAGAAGAAGAAGAAGAAGAAGAAGAAGAAGAAGAAGAAGAAGAAGAAGAAGAAGAAGAAGAAGAAGAAAAAGAAGAAGAAGAAGAAGATGATATTGGATTTATATCCTGCCCTCCACTCCGAAGAGTCTCAGAGCGGCTCACAATCTCCTTTACCTTCCTCCCCCACAACAGACACCCTGTGAGGTGGGTGAGGCTGGAGAGGGCTCTCACAGCAGCTGCCCTTTCAAGGACAACTCTGTGAGAGCTCTGGCTGACCCAAGGCCATGCTAGCAGGTGCAAGTGGAGGAGTGAGGAATCAAACCCGGTTCTCCCATATAAGAGTCCACACACTTAACCACTACACCAAACTGGCTCTCCCTGTGCCTTGTGTGGGCACTGGGCTTTCAATGGGGCAGATGGATGTATAAGAGGAAAGGGCCAACATTCTGTGCCAAAAAGGAAGGGGAAGGCAGAGGGAGTCCCCTGCTCCCCCTCTATATATCAGTGATATGCTGCACGTAATAAGCAATGGCTTTAGAGAGTTGCCAGACTCCGGAAACTTCTGGAAAGACGTAGCCTCTCTCCCTTTGTGATATTTTCATTCTGTGGATTTCCTTATCAGCACTGTTTCTCCTCACTTAAAAGAAAGCTTGAACTCTGAACTTCTGGAAGCGGTTCGAGACCTTACGCCCACAACAGCATTGCAAAGAGGAAGTGTTTTGACTAGAAGGGTTTCTCTTTTGCAAGCGTGGACAACGATACTTTTAAAGGGACAGTACCAAATGGAATTCCAGGATTGAAGCCAGGCCTTGAATCCAGCAGGAGCTTACAGGAGCACAGCTCTTGAACCTTTCTGAGGGTTCCCCCTCCTTCTCCCTACCTATCTTGTCCACTTAATAGTAGGTGCAGCTGCATAACAATCCCCGGATTAGGAGGGCAGGCAGCCAGCCAGCCACCAGAAGCTTTGCCACGCCCCCAGCAGCCCTCATTAGCCCCTGGAGAAGCCCACACCACCCTTTCTCCACTTCTTATGTGATTTTGGGCAGCAGATGGCTTGCTGGCCTTTTGACTGGGGTGGCGGCCCAGGAGAGCCCCAGGTGAGTGAGGCCTGCTTGGGCTGGCTGGATCTCTAGCCAGCCCAAGCAGGCCTCGCTCACCTGGGATTCTCCTTTCTTGTGTCTGGTTGCTACTGGCTGGTGGGGGCCCCGGCATATGCTAATGAGTTATGCTAATGAGCTCCACCACCTATCTTTCTACAAAACTACCCCTGGTTGTAGCTATTATGCAATGAGAATGTAATGATTTTGGAGGTTATATTGTTGATTTGTATGCAAATTATATACATAGTTAACAGTGTTCCACACGCTAGTAAATATCTGCATCTGTTTCAAGTTGCTCTTTGGTGATTATTTATATTTTGTTTCAGCCTCCAGGTTGGTGGCTGGAGAATCAGGTACTTTGCTCCTCAGCTAGCTCGCCTTATGATTTCTGAAGGATAATTCTTAATGTGGGCACAAGGGTGCACATAACTGAAATTATAATAGAACAGATGCCCTTCTGAGAGCCAGTTTGGTGTAGTGGTTAAGTGTGCCGACTCTTATCTGGGGGAACCGGGTTTGATTCCCCACTCCTCCACTTGCACCTGCTGGAATGGCCTTGGGTCAGCCAGAGCTCTCGTAGAAGTTGTCCTTGAAAGGGCAGCTGCTGCAAGAGCTCTCTCAGCCCCACTCACTTCACAGGGTGTCTGTTGTGGGGGGGGGGGGAGGTAAAAGAGATTGTGACCCTGCTGAGACTCTGAGATTCAGAGTGTAGGTCGGGATATAAATCTAATATCTTCTTCTTCTGTGCACAAAAGAAACACATTAATATATCCTTTACTGTGTTCCATTTTAGACTACACAGAACCGGGCGTCCAGACTCACCAATCCCATCCACTTCTCCCATTGTTTAGAATGGAATGTGGTGAAAAGCACAGGCAGGCATGTGTAGCGCTTGACAAGACCACGCTGCATTCTTGTACTCCAGGTACAAGAAGTCAAGCAATTATCTTTGCACTGTAAAAGAGATTCTATTAAATCAAGTAGGATTTGTGCCAAAGGTATCACTGGAATTATATAATGGGGGAAAAAAAGGCAAGTGATATAATGGACGGATACATTTCAAGGGGGGGGGGGATGTCTCAATTTTTATGTCATTATCTAAAGGGCAAAAAAGTTAATGTTGCTGAATAACAGATGGCCGCTTTGCCGACCGTTTTAAGACTGTGATTCCTATCCATTATTGTGTGTTGCCCTGTGAGTTCGTATTTGCCATTCAAAAATAAGACACGCTCTGGCTTTTTAAAGCACACATTCCAGCCATATGCACCCCTTTTTCTTTAAACACTGTTTTAGCTCTTATACGGAATGATGCCCTTTGATTCTCTTCTCTGCTGTTTCTGCGGGGGCATTCACTGCTTCTGCTTGACCACCTTCAACCAGTCTTCAACTCTATGCCACTGATGGGCTGTTGTATCCAACTCTTCATGCACGCTGAAGCATCCACATTCAATGCCCTGTAGTGTTCGTTTCCAAGAGAGGATTTCACACAATAAAATCCAGGTGAAAGGACATCAAAAGTGGATCAAAAGTGCGTTATTCAGCATGTGTGAAAGTGCCCTGCTAGTTTTCGAGGTGCGACTAGTCTTTTTGTTTGTTTGTTTGTTTTTGATCAATGCAGCTGAATTACAACAATGAGTATGCCCTTGTCACCGAATTTTACATGGAGTGATATGGATTTCCAAAATGCTGTAACTTTCATTTCATTTTCATTGCATTTTTCATTTTATTTAGTTTATATTCCGCCCTTCCCACCAAAGCGGCTCAGGCCGGCTCACAACACAAAACTTCTAACATAGGATTAAGTTTTAAAATACATCAATTTACGACATTTAAACAATAAACCAGTAAAAACAGTAAACAGTAAAACAAAGCCGTTTACCAAAGTACCATACTACAGCCTTCTATTCGAAATGTTCAAGTACCAATCAGTTGTATGCCAACCGGAAGAGGACTGCCTTACAGGCCCTGCGGAACTGACCAAGGTCTTTCACTCCCTTCCAACTCTCACTCTTCTGGATTCTCATTTTCTTCACTTGTAAGTTTCAATAAGGTGTCATTTCCCTGTTCTGCACATATGCTACTCCCTCTAGTGGCCAGTTTGATATTACACCAGTTTATGTCCAGCATATCAGCCTGCAGGTTTAAACCGCAGGGTTTTTTATGCCAGCCATACAGTGATGTTATATCAAATCCACCACTAGAGGGAACAAAATGTGTGCAGAACAGGGGGGAAAAATCCAAAGAAACAGGAATTTACAGGTAAGGAAAATAAGAATGCAGAAAAGTCCTCACTCATGGTTGTGGTTTTTGATAAAGCATGAAGAAGAAGAGGAGGAGGAGGAGGAGGATGTAGTAGTAGTAGTAATAGTAGTAGTATATAGCTTGGAGTTTTTTAAGATATGTTATTCTTGATGACTTACTGATAGACAGAAGGGCATGCAGGGATACTTCATTAAAATATTTATGGCTGTCTTTACCCACAAAGTATCCCCAATGGACCATATATTAGTACATTACAAGCCTATATAGCAATAAAGTCAGAAACCCTAAATCTACACCAACTGTAAAAGGGGCCTATATCGATATTGAAACCAATAAAATGGACAGTGAAATCAACGTACAGGTTTTGTTTCTATAGCTAGTTAAATTCAGACAATTGTGTCTTCAACCCTACTGGCACGCCTTTCCCCAAAGGAAAATCTGCATAGGCTAAAATTTCCAAAAGCGCCAGTATAGAATCAATAGATGGACATACATCCATTGATTCTATACTGGCGCTGTTGAAGATTTTGGACTATATGGGTTTTTAAACAAGCACTTTTTTGTATTGCATTGCATTGCACACAGGGGTGGAATTCTAGCAGGAGCGCCTTTGCTTATTAGGCCACATCCCCCTGATGTAGCCAATCCTCCAAGAGCTTACAAGGCTCTTTTTGTAAACTCTTGGAGGATTGCCTACATGAGAGGAGTGTGGCCTAATATGCAAAGCAGCTCCTGCTAGAATTCCACCCCTGATTGCACACAGAGAAACAATTTATCCTGTGAATAATTTGCTATGGACATCGAATTTGGGCTCTAATTAACTTTTGATAAGGTTGACACAAGCTTTGTTATCAGTCACGGTTTATTTCTGGCTATTTGACCTACCTGGAGACTGGCAACCCTACGGTCAGCTAATAACCATGACAGCTGAAAGGAGCCTCCATTTTACAATGGCAATACCAGGTGTTGGTTTTTAGTCGCAGTAGGGTTGCCAGGTCCCCCCGGCAACTGGTGAGGGATGGGGGAGGGTTGCCAGAACCAGGTTGGGAAACCCCTTGTAGATTTGGGGATGGAGCCTGGGAAGGATAGGGACCTCAGTGGGGTACAGTGCCATAGAGTCCACCCTCCGAAGCAACCATTTTCTCCAGGGAAACTAATGTATGTAGTCTGGGGATGAGCTGTAATTCCAAGGGATCCCTACATCACAATTTTAGTCATAACATTACAGATTTGGCAGGTCACTGTGAGAAAAAGGCACTAGGGTCATAAGAACATAAGAACATAAGAGAAGCCATGTTGGATCAGGCCAACGGCCCATCCAGTCCAACACTCTGTGTCACACAGTGGCAAAAAATTTTATATATACACTCACACTGTGGCTAATAGCCACTGATGGACCTGTGCTCCATATTTTTATCTAAACCCCTCTTGAAGGTGGCTATACTTGTGGCCGCCACCACCTCCTGTGGCAGTGAATTCCACATGTTAATCACCCTTTGGGTGAAGAAGGACTTCCTTTTATCCGTTTTAACCTGTCTGCTCAGCAATTTCATCGAATGCCCACAAGTTCTTGTATTGTGAGAAAGGGAGAAAAGTACTTCTTTCTCTACTTTCTCCATCCCATGCATTATCTTGTAAACCTCTATCATGTCACCCCGCAGTCAACATTTCTCCAAGCTAAAGAGTCCCAAGCGTTTCAACCTTTCTTCATAGGGAAAGTGCTCCAGCCCTTTAATCATTCTAGTTGCCCTTCTCTGGACTTTCTCCAATGCTATAATATCCTTTTTGAGGTGCGGTGACCAGAATTGCACACAATATTCCAAATGAGACTGCACCATCGATTTATACAGGGGCATTATGATACCGGCTGATTTGTTTTCAATTCTCTTCCTAATAATTCCCAGCACGGCGTTGGCCTTTTTTATTGCAAACGCACACTGTCTTGACATTTTCAGGTCTAATGTAGCAAGGCTAACGTTCCCCGGTCCCTCCGAGCAGCCAGCAGGAGACAGGGAGTGCCAGGCGGGTTTTTTTTGTAGCAGAAACTCCTTTGCATATAAGGCACACACCCCTGATGTAGCCAATCCTACAGAGTTTACAGGCCTCTTATTCCAGGGTCTACTGTAAGCTCTTTGAGGATTGGCTACATCAGGGGTGTGTGGCCTAATATGCAAAGGAGTCCCTGCGACAAAAAGAAGCCCTAGGAACAAGGAGGAACATCCAGCATCGCAGCATTATGCCTATGTGACCCAGAAGTGATGTAGACACAGCAGGGGGCGATGCTCTGTTTTTCGGGGCCAAACCCCATGGTAGAATTAGCTTCCACCATAGATGTTTTTTGGCCTAAAACCCAGAGCTTGGCTCTCGATGTCCCCGATATGCATGCATCACTTCCAGGTCGCATACTTACATCCCTGAAAATGCTGGGGTGTTCCTCCTTTTCTTTTGGAGGGAAATTCTCCCCCAGCAGCGAGCAGGCCAGTGGCAGGAGGGCTGACCCTGCCACGAGGCAAACTAGGCAATTGCCTAGGGCGCCGGCCTTCTGGGGGCACAATTTGGGCATCCCCCATGTGGCTTGGTGGCGTTATCAGTGCAGGGGGAGGGGGTGCACCAGAAGTTAGTCTCGCCTGGGGTGCCAAGCAGTCTCGGGCCGGCCCCGAGTGGCAGAGAGGTGGGGACTGGCAGCAGGAGACCCCTGCCGCCCCCTACGTGAGGGCGTTCATCAACTGAATCCTTGGCAAAGCAGACAAGCCTCTTCCAGGTGATTCCTTTAAAAAATCCCTTCGGAGTGGATACAAGACAACAGGATCACTCACTGACGGTAGCCCTCTCTCCCTTCTGTTGCCTAAGCACTTATTTGGAAGTTCTGAAGATGCGTATCATTGAAATCATGGGAGGATTTTCGTTTTCAGAAAACAGCATTCAGCGCGTAGCTTATTCGACACCCACCTCGTGCCCTCCTCCTTCTTAGTAATCTGAAGAGCTTCAAGCATCATTAACAAGCCAGGCAGGTCCCCCCCCCCCTCCAGGCACGGAGACGTTACAAATAAGTACCTTAACACTCCACACACGTTAAATGCAACACAACAAGGCTTAGCACCAATTTGCTGGCGCCGAAATCCCTTCGCAGGCTGCCCTCCCACCACAGGGCAAATTGCTCGAAAACACACTAATTGTCAGCCGCACACTCGCCTCCGAGATTGTGCTTCTCTGAAAGATGGAGGGTCGATGCGGAGTGTTAATATGCTTTTTTTTTTTTAGGGAATTTGGGCTGAAAAACCCAGCTGGCTCAAGAACTGTATCTCCCTCCCCCCACCAATCTGAGGCAAAAGGGAATTGTATGTATTAGAAAAAGAAGAAGAAACGCTCTGAGGTTTTTATTTTTGGTGTGAATATTATCCTTGAACTCAGTCAGCATGAAGTCATTTGGGAAGAAACTAAGGGTTTTTTCCTTCGTTAATTAACCTTTGTTCAGGAAGGGGGGGGGGGGAAGAATAATTAACATAATGTTTTCTTTAGTAGTCCAGAAAGCTGACAAGCTTTATCTACGTCCCAAAAACTTCAAATAGGCTATCTCGATCACTTGTACAACAACCCTTCTGTAATGTAATAAGCAGGGGTGGAATTCTAGCAGGAGCTCCTTTGCATATCAGGCCACACACTCCTGATGTAGCCAATCCTCCAAGAGCTTACAAAAAAGAGCCTTGTAAGCTCATGGAGGATTGGCTACATCAGGTGGTGTGGCCTAATATGAAAAGGAGCTCCTGCTAGAATTCCACCCCTGCTTATAAGAATTATCCATACTACGGTTGCCAGGTCCTGACTAGAGGGGGGACCGTAGACATCCTCCAAAAAATCCATTTTCTCTAGGGCAACTGTAGTCTGGAAATGAGCTGTAATTCCAGGGGCTCACCAGGTCCCTCTTGGGGACTGGCAGCTCTATGATCACCGTGCTTTGAGGGGAGTATGAGAGGAAAGTTTATGAACATTAAAAATCTTTGGCATACTCAGGGCTTTTTTGTAGCAGGAATTCCTTTGCATATCAGGCCACACACCCCTGATGTAGCCAATCCTTCTGGAGCTTACAGGGCTCTTAGTACACGGTCCACTGTAAGCTCCAGGAGGATTGGCTGTATCAGGGGTGTGTGGCCTAATATGCAAAGGAGTTCCAACTTTTTTTAAAAGCCCTGGGCATACCCTTGGTACAAAGGGGGGGGGGGGGTGGAATCTCAGTTTCCTTAAGTGAAATTTGCTCCAAGGATTCCTGGATTCTGTGCTCATTTTCTCAACTCGGACTTTAGTAGTGTTGTCTAAACAAAAAACAAAAAAAAATCCGGATAATTTTACTTATCTGTATTTACCAAGGTTTGTGCTCTCTATCCAGTGAAAGTCGGTTGCTCTTTCTGAAAGCAATTTCAGGCCTTTAAGCACCTCGTATATCACTCACCTCCCCACACACCTCACTCTCTCTAGCATGACCTTGCTGCACATTTCCATGGCGAATTAGCCCTTTCTTTTATTATTATACATTATGCTTATATATAGGCATGCCAACTCACCCACTATGGCTGCCCCCCCCCCCGCACCCCAGCCCTTGCCACTGTGTGAATGAGTAGCATGGGGGAAATGGGAGGGGGGGAAAGAAGTCATGGGTGCGTCAGTGTCACACAAAACCAGTGAGATCACTTCCAGGTTTTAACAGGAAGTGATGTCGAGATGTATATTTTTTTCCACGCCCCAAAGGTCTCCTTTGGATTGAAAGCATACAATCCTGGCAGCTCTACTTCTATCCAGAGCTTTTTTTGTAGCAGGAACTCCTTTGCATATTAGGCCACACCTCTCTGATGTAGCCAATCCTGCAAGAGCTTACAGTAGGCCCTGTAAGCTCCTGGAGGATTGGCTATGTCATGGCGGTGTGGCCTAATATGCAAAGGAGCTCCCGCTGCAAAAAAAGCCCTGTATCACACCATTTCATCAGGAACCTCAAAAGATGATCCACAAAGGTTTTCCCATCCAGGTAGGCTTGCCAATCCCCAGGTCCCAGCGGGGTTTCTCCCACTTTCCCAGGCTCCTGTTTGGTGCGGAGAGCCAGTTTGGTGTAGTGGTTAAGTGTGCGGACTCTTATCTGGGAAAACTGGGTTTGATTCCCCACTCCTCCACTTGCACTTGCTGGAATGGTCTTGGGTCAGCCATAGCTCTGGCAGAGGTTGTCCTTGAAAGGGCAGCTGCTGTCAGAGCCCTCTCCAGCCCCACCCACCTCACAGGGTGTCTGTTGTGGGGGAGGAAGGTAAAGGAGATTGTGAGCCGCCCTGAGACTCTTCGGAGTGGAGGGCGGGATATAAATCCAATATCTTCTTCTTCATCTTCTTCCTTCCCGCCTCCACAGTCACCATGTGACTTTCCACCTCTGGAGGCTTCAGTCTCCAATTGAAAGGCTTCCTTTTCGGATGGTGTGTCTATGTTACTTTGAAGAAGTTGGCAGCAACTCGTGAGTAGAGACGCCAATCTCTCACTTCAAAGTCGCCAGAAACGGGTGTGGGGGGGGGGAATGTCTGCTGGGCACTTTATTATTCCCTATGTGGAGATCGATTCTCATAGGGTATAATGGGGAATTGATCTGGAGGTATCGGGGGCTCGGGGGAGCCCTGTTTTTTGAGGTAGAGGCACCAAATTTTCAGTATAGTATCCAGTGCCTCTCCCCAAAATACCCACCAAGTTTCAAAACGATTGGACCGGGGGGTCCAATTCTATGAGCCCCAAAAGAAGGTGCCCCTATCCTTCATTATTTCCTATGGAGGGAAGACATTTAAAAAGGTGTGCTGTCCTTTTAAATGTGATGGCCAGAACTCCCTTGGAGTTCAGTTATGCTTGTCACACCCTTGCTCCTGGCTCCACCCCAAATGTCTCCTGGCTCCACCCCCAAAGTCTCCTGGCTCCGCCCCCAAAGTCCCCAGATATTTCTTGAATTGGACTTGGCAACCCTACATCCAGGAGCAGCAAGTGGAAAGTTAGTTCTCTTCAGGAGCAGAGGGGAATAACTAGCCCACAGCCCTCAAGATATTGCTGTATGTTGTCTACAGTTAGTCAATGGACAAGGTAGAACCAGCCTGAATCTTGACCTTCAGAAACGTGGCTTGCAGAATGGAATACCTGCTGAGGGCCACGCTGAAATTGTCCTGTCGGTTCTGACTTCAGCCCTCACTCTCAGCTACTTTCGAGAATCTATTGGGAGGGACGTCACTGTGTCTTTGCCTTCTGCTTTAAGTGCCGTTGCTGTTGTTGTTTCTCCTTATTTGAGGTTTGGGTTGCCAGGCCTTCCTGGCCACTGGGAGGGGATGGGGGTAGGGTTGCCAGATTCAAGTTGAGAATCTCCTGGAGATTTGGGAATGGAGCTTAGTGGGAGGACAAGGATCAGAGCGGGGTACAATGCCCTAGAGCAAGGGTGTCAAACATGCAATTTGGGGGCCGAATCAGGCCCCCAGAGGGCTCCTATCAGGCACCCGAGCAACCAGCTGTCATCTGCTTCCTTCTCCCTCTCTCTTGCGTCCCTTCTGTATAACGGCTTGCTTTGCAAGGCTTGTTCAATCGCACAGGAGCTACAGAGCAAAGCCTCTATTTTCTTCACCGGCTGAGGCTCCTCCCTTGTGGAGGAATAGCTTGCTTTGTCAGGCTCTCTCAATTGCACAGCAGTGCTACTGAGCCAAGCCTCTCTTCCTTCTATTGGTTGAGGCTCCCCCCTCCCCCAGTCCCCTGGGGAAGGAAGGAAAGAGCCAGAGCTTCCTTTGCCCAGTTCCCTGGATTCCATGGGAGAAATACAAAGAAAGCATCTTTAAGACCAATGAGTGATAAAGTTTTAAGCATGTTTTATGGTTTTTTAAAAAAATATTTGTGTTTT
The DNA here is from genome assembly GCF_032191835.1 of Heteronotia binoei. Classification (NCBI taxonomy): domain Eukaryota; kingdom Metazoa; phylum Chordata; class Lepidosauria; order Squamata; family Gekkonidae; genus Heteronotia; species Heteronotia binoei. The sequence continues at coordinate 8,356,032 of NC_083225.1, read as the reverse complement.
TCTGTGTTCTTTATAAAATTTATACCTCTGCTACCTAATCTTAAATAGGTACACACATGCCCCAGCCCAACAAGGTCTCATTTATAACAGATCCGGCCCTCATAACAAATATGTTCGACACCCCTGCCCTAGAGTCCTCCCTCCAAAGCATCGGTTTTCTCTAGGCGGGATGTAGTTGGGATTCCAGGACATCCCGAGCAGTGATCCCACTAAGTCGAGTTAGTGTGAGTTAGCTCACAGTTTTTTAGCCTCCGGCTCACACCTTTTTGTCTCGGCTCAGGGAAAATGGCCCCAGAGCAAACCAATTTGTGCAGTAGCTCACAACTTTAATGCCAGTCACTCACAAAGTAGAATTTTTGCTCACACGACTCTGTAGCTTAGAGGGAGTATTGATCCTGAGGACCCACCTGGACGTTGGCATCCCTAGCTGGTCAATGTATTTAATGTCATGGACTGAGGTTGAAGGTTTTTCCCACCTTATGAATATGGAGTCTGCCTGGTAAAAGAGCCTCTGGCTTTCCTTCTTGTCTCAAGTGTAAATACCACTTACAAGATAACGTAGGCAATTCCCCAGTCTTGTCTAGAGAAAGGGCCTATGTCTGTTTTGTGGTCTGGCTAAGGTTTACATAAACTAAACTAAAACTTATGAAGAAGTGCCAAAGAAAAGCAAGTGACAAAGAAAAGCAAGTTCACTGCCACAGGAGGTGGTGGCAGCTACAAGCATAGAGAGCTTCAAGATGGGAATGGATAAGCATATGGAGCAGAGGTCCATCAGTGGCTATTAGCCACAGCATATTGTTGGAACTCTCTGTCTGGGGCAGTGATGCTCTGTATTCTTATGCTTGGGGGGGGGGGGTGGCTTCTAGCTCCACTGGTGGACTTCTTAATGGCACTTGTTTGTTTGTTTTTTGCCACTGTGTGACGCAGAGTGTTGGACTGTATGGGCCATTGGCCTAATCCATCATGGCTTCTCTTATGTTCTTAATGCAGTTGAAGTGTGGGCCTAAACTGGGGGTGGGGGTCACCAGTGTAGAGCCTGTGGATGCGATGATGCCCACCAACACCTTTTCTGGCACCCACCTATTGCTTTTAGGAAGTAGGTTGGGCTTTTGGTCAGCAAGGCTTCTACTAGGAGACTACTCGGGTTGCCATTCCGCAGCTCCCCGTGGGGGATTCTCCAGTTTTTAGAGCTTCTGCCCATAGCAGGCCAGTAGGGAAAACTAGCAGCATCACCATAAAATGTCCTTGTGAATGTGACGTCATCATGTCAGCGATGTCACACACCAACACTCTGTTTTTTGGGCAAAAGTCTACGGTTTGATGCCAATCTTACCACAGAGTTTTGCCCAAAAATGACAGCATCGGCATGTAACAACCTCAAAATGATGACGTCACGAATGCGTGTTGTCAGTTCATCACGCTGCTGCACCCCGCTCCCAGAAAGTTCCCTCCCACTCCCCGTCGGCACAGTCCTCGGACTTGGCAACACTGTACTGCTAGAGATTTGGTTGGCTGTGCAGATTTTGTTTTAAATGTTGCTTTCGCAGCAGTTGCCACCACAGCATAAGGATCACTATGACACCAGGGTTTAAATAAGAACGTAAGAGAAGCCATGTTGGATCAGGCCAGTGGCCCACCCAGTCCAACACTCTGTGTCACATAAGAACATAAGAGAAGCCATGTTGGATCAGGCCAGTGGCCCATCCAGTCCAACACTCTGTGTCACACATAAGAACATAAGAGAAGCCATGTTGGATCAGGCCAGTGGCCCATCCAGTCCAACACTCTGTGTCACACATAAGAACATAAGAGAAGCCATGTTGGATCAGGCCAGTGGCCCACCCAGTCCAACACTCTGTGTCACACATAAGAACATAAGAGAAGCCATGTTGGATCAGGCCAGTGGCCCATCCAGTCCAACATTCTGTGTCACACAGTGGCCAAAACCCCTCCACAAAAACAACTGCAGGTGCCATCAGGAGGTCCATCAGTGGGGCCAGGACACTAGAAGCCCTCCCACTGCTGCCCCCGCCCCAAGCACCAAGCACCCAGAGCATCACTGCCGCAGACAGAGAGTTCCAACAATACGCTGTGGCTAATAGCCACTGATGGACCTCTGTTCCTTATGTTTATCCAGTCCCCTCTTGAAGCTGTCTGTGTTTCATAATTTTCATAATCCGGTTTGCTTAAGTTCCCACAGTTACCCATAAAGCCAGACTGGACTGTCTAGGGCTAATCATATCAATGGCCCGAAACAATGTTTCATTCTACAGAATGGGCTGCTTAATGAACCAAAAAAAACACAAACGCTCTTCAAAATCCATTGGTACCTGGAATCCACAGTAGACCGTCATAGTACACTGGAAATACACTGTGACGTTTAGAGAGGCCAGTGATCATGCTGTGGATTATACGTATGTCCCTGTCGTTGGCCCTCCAGAGGAATTGGTTGGCCCCTGTGGGGAGACGGGATGCTAGACTAGATGGACTATTGATCTGATCCACCAAAGCTCTTCTTATGTTCTTCTGACATTGTCTCCTGTTCCCTTTCCCTTGCAATAGCTCTCACTTCCTCTCCTACCACTTCTCCTGAATCTCCTTGATAGGCTTGCCAAGTCCAATTCAAGAAATATCTGGGGACTTTGAGGTTGAACCCAGGAGACATTGGGGTGCAGCCAGGAACAAGGTTGTAACAGGCATAATTGAACTCCAAAGGGAGTTCTGGCCATCACATTTAAAAGGACTGCACACCATTTAAATGCCTTCCCTCCATTGGAAATAATAAAGGATAGGGGCACCTTCTTTGGGGGCTCACAGAATCAGGCCCCCTGGTCCAATCCTTTTGAAACTTGGAGGGTGCTTTGAGGAGATGCATCAGATGCTATGCTGCAAATTTGGTGCCTCTACCACAAAGAACATCCCCCCAGAGGTCCAGATACCCACAGATCAATTCCCCATTATTCTCTATGGGAATCATTCTCCATAGGGAATAATAGAGTGCCCAGTATCTTAGAGGGTATTTTGGGGAGAGGCTATGCTGAAAACATGGTGTCTCTGCTTCAAAAAACAGCTTCCCCCCAGAGCCCCAGATACCCACAGATCAATTCTCCGTTATACCCTATTGGAATTGAGCTCCATAGGGACCAATGGAGTGCCCAACAGACATTTCCCTCCCTCCCCCCCCCCCCGCACTATCTGATGACCATGAAGCAAGGGGAGGACCTCCAACCCGGGGGATCTCCTGTCTCCACCTTGTCTTGAGCATATGAAAGTATAGGCAGTTCAGGAAGTGCACATCACAACATAGGGCGACCTATGATGGATCAAGGAATTTGATTTCAGATTGGAATTAAATCAAGAAAATTGATTTTAAATTGCTTGATCGATGAAACTTATTTTCTTTGGTACCTTAGGTCCTTGGGTTCTTGATTTCTTTGGGTACTTTTTAAATTTCCTCATGTACCTTTTTTTCCGGGCCTTTTCAAAGATCTCTATAATAACACTGGTAAATGAAATATATATTCCATGGCACTGCTGCAGTAAACAATTTAAAATGTCTTCTCTCTCTCTCCTTGGCCCAGATAATTGGACATCTGAGGATTGGTTCACACATTGCTTCACTGACTTTTGCCAGCTCTACACTGGCCTGCTACCTGTAGTCAGAAAGTGTGAAAGGGAAACACTTCCCTCCAAAAAGAGACAGGGGGACACTGAGAAACGTGCTCTGGGGAACTGCAGGCTTCTGCTTCACGCTTTGCACATATAGGTGGCAAAACACACCTGCCTTGAAAGATGGGAATTGGGTCTCCAAGGGTTTCTAGATGGTACAGAAGCTGGCCTGTTTCTGGCCTCTAAGGCCTGGATGTGGAAACACATCCTACAAGTAAAAGCAGCTTCAAGAGGGGATTGGATAAACATATGGAGCAGAGGTCCATCAGTGGCTATTAGCCACACCATATTGTTGGAACTCTCTCTCTGGGGCAGTGATGCTCTGTATTCTTGGTGCTTGGGGGGCACAGTGGGAGGGCTTCTAGTGTCCTGGCCCCACTGATAGACCTCCTGATGGCACCTGGTTTTTTGGCCACTGTGTGACACAGAGTGTTGGACTGGATGGACCACTGGCTTGATCCAACATGGCCTCTCTTATGGTAGCCTGATCCAACATGGCTTCTCTTGTGCTCTCATGTTCTTCTTGATGCAATGGAAAGTCCCGTTTGCTCCTGTTTGAAAAGGGCAGGATGCATTCATCACAAGGCCAAATTTCCATCTACCAGGCAGTGCCAGCTAGCTTGGGGATATCTCTGTCAAAGATACTCTCCTTAGAAATACATCCCCCCTTCTTTTCTCTTTCACATTTACAAGTGGTTTTAGGGGAGGGGGGCGCAGATTGTCACAATTACTTGCAATGTTAAGGGCTGTACAGGAGCCTTTGGATATAGAACAAAAGCAGATTCCAACATTTTTTTAAAGGTATTCAAAGGGTTGTTCAGATGTGACAGGCTTTTACCTTGTTATTGCTGAGGACTCTGGCTTAGAGTGGAGAGTTAAGAGAGGAGAATACCTCACGAAGTCGCAGAGTGAATGAGGAGGCTTCACAGATAACACATGGACGTTTTCTAAAGGGCTCTTTCTCAGCCATCAAAAAGCTGTGCTCAATTACCAGCTAAAATTAGTTTCCAAGGGGAAGAAGATGGGCATATGGCATGTAATTCCTATTCATACCAGCACTGCATACCCCAGCCTTGGGCTGCCAACTTTGTGTGGATGATGATGATAATGATGATGTTGGATTTATATCCTGCCCTATACTCGGAATCTCAGAGTCTCAGAATGGTCAAAACCTCCTTTACCCCCCCCCCCACACAACAGACATCCTGTGAGGTGGGTGGGGCTGAGAGAGCTCTTACAGTAGCTGCCCTTTCAAGGACAACCTCTGCCAGAGCTATGGCTGACCCAAGTCCATCCCAGCAGCTGCAAATGAAGGAGTGGGGAATCAAACCCGATTCTCCCAGATTCTCCCAGATAAGAGTCCACACACTTAACCATATGAACATATGAAGCTGCCTTATACTGAATCAGACCCTTGGTCCATCAAAGTCAGTATTGTCTTCTCAGACTGGCAGCGGCTCTCCAGGGTCTCAAGCTGAGGTTTTTCACACCTATTTGCCTGGACCCTTTTTTGGAGATGCCGGGGATTGAACCTGGGACCTTCTGCTTCCCAAGCAGATGCTCTACCACTGAGCCACTACACCAAACTGAGCCACTACACCAATCCCCACTGTGTCATTAAATTCGTTGAGTGGTAAAGAGAACCACGTATACCATGCTGAGTTCCTTGGAGAATAATAATAATAATAAGTCTGCTCACTTAACTACTACATCAAACTGGCTCTCAAAAAAAAAAAAAGTTGGAATGGGAAATACTGTCTGGGAGACCTAGGTTCGAATCCCCACTCTACTATGGAAACTCTCTGGGTGAGCTTGATCCAGTCACAGTGAGAAAGGGGGAGAGAAAGGGGGTAAAGTGAGAAAGGGGGTAACATTTCATTCAGCTTTCCTACTTTACTCTGACATATGCTTTAATTCAAAAGCAGAATCCATGAGATTAGTACTGAGTTGTAAGCAGTTTTCACGTGCGTGTTTAATGTTTTGTGTTTTCTACGGCTTGGAAAAGACGCCAGCAGGTCATGTAAATCAATGAATCAATAAACTAGAGATAATCACATTAAACTTACAAGCGAAACACTCCGATTTCATTCTTCTCCTGAGCCATATAAAATTTGATACTTTGAGCCACAGTAAGAGAAACCTAGAGAATGAACTCTTATTGATTATATATCTATAATCCACACAGTTTCTGGGCAACCTCCAATATTCCCACGTAGAGCACAAATCTCAATAAGAAGATCAAATAGTCACATTCCCCAGGCTGCCGCTGGAGTTCTTCTAAAGTAAAAAAATAATAATAATAAGAGTGAATTTCAGCATGGTCCTCAGGTGAATCTCTGAGGACCTCAAGGGCACGCAAAAGACTTTGGATAGGACGAGCCCGTTTTGAAGTTCCGCACAGCTCCACGTGCATGACTGTAGACTTCTGTGTAATACGGTGCCACACTCCAAACAATCAAAGCATATGAACGATGGTGACCTTTATAAAGTCTCAAATACTAGGCAAGAGTCTGGCCAGTGAAAACCCCGGAGACCAATCTGATCTTTTCTCATTTTCCCCCAGTGTCTTCTTTTTTAAATGAAGACTAATTTTCCCTGCAATGGTTTCGCCTTCATTTGCTGAATAACTGTAGACTTCTGTGTGATATGGCGCCACACGCCAAACCAGGGGTGTCAAACACACAGTTCAAGGGCCGAATCAGGCCCCCAGAGGGCTCCTATCAGGCCCCTGACCTTGTCTGCTTCCTTCTCCCTCTCTCTTGCTTCCTTCTACATCGCAGATTGCTTTGCAAGGCTTACTCAATCTCACAGGAGCTACAGAGCAAAGCCTCTGTTTTCTCTATTGGCTGAGGCTCCTCCCTTGGGGAGGAAGAGGGGAGGCAAAGCTTGCTTTGCCAGGCTCTCTCAACTGCACAGCAGAGCTACTGAGCCAAGCCTCTCTTACTTCTATTGGCTGAGGCTCTCCCCACCCTCCCTAGTCCCCTGGGGAAGCAAAGAAAGAGCCAGAGCTTCCTTTGCCCAGTTCACTGGATCCCTGTGTTCTTTATAAAATATATCTCTCTGCTATCTAATCTTAAATAGATACACACCACACATGGCCCAGCCTGGCATGGCTTGGCCTAACCCGACATGGCCCAGCCCGGCCCAACAAGGTCTCATTTATGTCAGATCCGGCCCTCATAGCAAATGAGTTCGACACCCCTGCCCCAAACAATCAAAGCATATGAATGACGATGACCTTTATAAAGTCTCAAATACTAGGCAAGAGTCTGGCCAGTGGAAACCCCAGAGACCAATCTGATCTTTTCTCATTCCCTCCCCCCCCCACCCCAGTGTCTTCTTTTTTAAATGAAGACAAATTTTCCCTGCAATGGTTTTGCCCTCATTCGCTGATATGGAGATTAATAAGCCAAACCAGTCACTTAAATGTAAAGCTATATTCCTACTCATTCATCCATTTAAAACAAACAAACAAACAAAAAAACAATATGGACCACTGTCACATCTTGCTTTCTTACTCATCCCCCCCCCCCAAAAAAAAACCCTGCTGCCCTGAATCTCACTGCCCACTAAATGATCTATATATCCGACTGGAATCAGGCTTGTGCCGGGTAGCTATCAGCAGGTGTAAATCCAATATCGCAGGATGGATCCATTAGTATCTGAACACTATTAACGGAGCCACGCGGATGGAGTCCATTTTTCCCGTTCCAGAGGACGAGGAACGGTTCTCTCGGCGCAGGAAAGTATTCGATCACATCTGTCAGCCTCCGAAACTAAGATTGTGTTTGCCGCTGTATGAAAATGAACTTTTGCCAGCCGACATTGCTTCAATTAAGAGAATCACCTTGGCTGTAACACCTTTTCCTCTCTCCCTCACCCATCATTAAGCATTCAAACAGAGTTGCTGAAAGAGCATTATTATATTCCTGCAAAGAACATAGGCTCAAATGCCAAACAGTATTTTTTTTTAAAAGTAATTTAAAGAAGCTTTGGATAAACTGCATTTCTCAGTTTAAGGTAAACGCCAGAAGCTAAAGCTAAGCATGGTCAACCCTGTTTAGTCCCTGTATGGGAGACCACCAAAGAAGTCCAAGGTTGTGACCCACAGGCAGGAAATGGCAAACCACCTCTGTTCTCCTCTTGCCTTGAGGGCAGCTTATCGGGTGGCAGGCTATGACTTGACAACATTTCTTACCACCAACTATTAGATGGCAATGCCGCTTAGAGCAGCAAACTGTAGGAAACAATCACAGCGGTTCCCATGGCAATACAGCCATGATTTATCAGAGAATATCTGCCCCGAGGAATTGACAAAATGAGTGTGGACGACAATAAAGGTTGCCAAGTCCAATTCAAGAAATATCTGGGGACTTTGAGGGTAGAGCCAGGAGACTTCGGAGGAGGGGCCAGGAGACATTGGGGGTGGAGTCATAAGCAATTTTGGAACAAGTACAATTGAAGTCCAAAGGGAGTTCTGGCCATCACATTGAAAGGGACTGCACACCCTTTCCATGCCTTCCCTCCATTAGAAATAATGAAGGTTAGGGGCACCTTCTTTGGGGGCTCATAGAATTGGACCCCCTGGTCCAATCCTTTTGGAGGGTGTTTTGAGGAGAGGCATCAGATGCTATGCTGCAAATTTGGTGCCTCTACCTCAAAGAACATCCCCCCAGAGGTCCAGATACCCACAGATCAATTCCCCATTATTCTCTATGGGAATCATTCTCCATAGGGAATAATAGAGTGCCCAGTAGACATTTTCCCCCACACACACTTTCTAAAGTAGGGCGAGGGCCTCCAAACCAGGGAATCCCCTGCTCCCTCCCTCTTACTGCATCTGGTTCCTCCACAACTCTACTTGCTCAGAAAACGAAAGCAAAACAAACAGGTGTGCTCTGACGAAACTGCTGCTGACCCTTCCCCATGAAGCGCTTCCTGTTTCCTGCTCAACTTTAAAGGCACACATTTTAAAAACGGACCTGTTTGCAGGTTTCTAAACCTGCCTGAGCTCGAGAGGTACATGGTGACTGTGGGGGCGGGGCTTCACGCCACCGGCCAGCTGGCTGGGGGCAGGGGGAAGTCTGTAAAACCAGGGGATCCCCCGCTGGGACCTGGGGATTGGGAAGCCTAATGACAATACAGGGAAGGACACAAAGGAAGGAGGTAGATTCAGGTGGGTATGGTAGCCAGGGCTCTTTTTCTAGCAGGAGCTCCTCTGCATATTAGGCCACACCCCCTGATGTAGCCAGTCCTCCAAGAGCTTAGAGGGCTCTTAGTACAAGGTCTACTACAAGCTCCAGGAGGATTGGCTATATCAGGAGGGTGTGGCCTAATATGCAGAGGGAATCCTGCTAGAAAAAGAGCCCTGATGGTAGCCATGTCTGTCTGAAGCAACAAAACAAAGTCTGAGTCCAGTGGCAACTTTATGACATACAAAGTTTAATTCTGGTGACTTCATTTTGTTGTGCACGCGTACATCACGCACGCGAATGTCCCCCGCTGGGGGATGAAGAGGACTTGGCAACCCTAGTCACTTTATGACATGAAGATCAGCTATCTTGAATTAAGTGACACAAATGTAAAAAGAAACGAATGAAAGAGCAAGAGAGAGCAGGATGCTAACCAGAGCTCTTTCTTTGGAAAAAAAAAGCCCAGCAGGAACTCATTTGCATATTAGGCCACACACCCTAATGCTAAGGCAGCCAAAACTGTGTGTTCCTGCTCAGAAAACCCCCCTGATGCTAACACCACTAACTGTATGTAGATGTCTCATCATTTGGAACTCACAAACAATATTAACTTTTTAATTTTAATTCTGCATTTAAAATGGAGTTATTAAAATACCATTTAGAGTTCCTAGTTTTGTTTTGTTTTAAATTAGTAATAACACTTTAAAAATAGCTTCTTCTCTCCCCCCCGCCCCCCATGCATGTATGCTGCTTTGAATTATTTTTAACCTTAAAAGAGTTACTGGAAAATAACAAGCGACTCTTGTGAAATAATGAAAAAGAAATGCAAGACATGCAAGAGAAGTTCCAAAGGGCGAGCTCACGCAGCTACATCCACCCCGAAACGTGTACATGGGTCTGCTTCTCAAGGAACACCCATAACAAAAAAAAGCTAGCTAACTGCATTTATATGCATCCCCATTTATCTTGATGTCATCTTGTCATGGCGAGATCCAACTTTTAATAAAGTTGTCTTAGTTGCTGGCAGAGGGAAGAGTTGCCGAATGCTCATATTTACTGTTAAAGAGCAGAAGGTTAATAGGTTCAGCGTTGTCATTTTCTGCATGTCAGGGGATGAAATTTAATATTGTACTGATGGTGGGCGCTTTCTTATCGGAAGTCATCTGCAACTGCAGTGTTATCTCTCAGAAGGAGTGCGGGCTGGATCGCTCCACGGTTCTTTCATGCAACGCGTCCGTCCGCACTAGCCTCGTCACCCATGTCATTCTACCAGCATGAATAACATTTGAAAATTTCGCTCTTTCACAGCACCAGCCTACAACACTTGGTAGGGTTGCCGAGTCCAATTCAAGAAATATCTGGGGACTTTGGGGATGGAGCCAGGAGACTTTGGGGGTGGAGCCAGGAGACATTGGGGCGGAGCCAGGAACAAGGGTGTGACAAGCATAATTGAACTCCAAAGGGAGTTCTGGCCATCACATTTCAAGGGACTGAACACTTTTTAAATGCCTTCCTTCCATAGGAAATAATGAAGGATAGGGGTACCTTCTTTGGGGGCACATAGAATTGGACCCCCTTGTCCAATCTTTTTGAAACTTGGAGGGTATTTTGGCGAGAGGCACCAGATGCTATGCTGCAAATTTGGGGTCTCTATCTGAAAAAACAGCCCCCCCCAGAGCCCCAGATACCCGCAGATCCATTCTCCATTATTTCCTATGGGAATAAATCTCCATAGGGAATAATAAAGTTCCCAGCAGACATCCCCTCCCCTCTCCCTGCTTTCTGATGACCCTGAAGCAGGAGGAGGGTCTCCAAACCAGGGGATCCCCTGCCCCCACTTGGGGATTGGCAACCCTAACTCTTGGAGATAATTCACATGTAACAGAAGTACATGCTTGCATAGCAAGTTTATCCACAGTTTGGCTGTGTTGGTCTGCAGAAGAACAGCTAGATATGACCGCAGTAGCGCCTTAGAGACCAGCAAGAATTTCAGGGAGTCAGCTTTCAAGAGTCAAAGCTTGGATGAAAGGAACCGACAAAGGGAGTTTGACTCTCAAAAGCTTATACTCCGGAAATCTGCTTGCTCACTAAGGTGCTATACAGGGCTTTGTTTGTAGCAGGAACTCCTTTGCATATTAGGCCACACACCCCGGATGGCATCCCAGAGTTTACAGGGCTCTTATTACAGGGTCTACTGTAAGCTGTTGGAGGATTGGCTATATCAGGGGGCTGTGGCCTAATATGCAAAGGAGTTCCCCCACCCCCATCTCTAGAAATTTCCCAACCTAGAGTTGGCGACTCTACCCACATGTGCTGTATGGAAACAAAACAAGTACACATGAATTACTATTAAGAAGGACTCAGATTCAGCAGGAGCTCTCAGGATTGCAGCTCCTGAACCTTTCCAAGGGTTCTCCCTCTTCATCCCCACCTACCTTGTCAATTGAATAGTAGGTGCAGCTGCATAATAATCCCTGGATTAGGAGAGTGGGCAGCCAACCAGCCACCAGGGGCTTCGCCATGTCCCCAGCAGACCTCATTAACCCCTGGAGAAATCTATGCCACCCTTTCTCCACTTCTTATGTGATTTTAGGTGGTGGGTGGCCTGCTGGCCTTTTGACTGTGGCGGGGGGGGGGATAGCCCAGGAGAGCCCCAGGCGAGTGAGGCCTGCTTGGGCTCATTGGATCTCTAGCCAGCCCAGGTAGGCCTCACTTACCGAGGGCTCTCTTGTCTTGCATCAAATTGCTTTCGGCTGGGGGGGGGCATATGCTAATGAGTTATGCTAATAAACCCCACCACCTATTTTTCTACAGAATGACCCCTGCTATTAGGAATGCAAACCAGCTTGAAGTCATTTTCAGTGCTCTCTCTCTCTGGTTCCACATTCTCAACAGCCCTTGAAAATAACAGACACCCCTAACATCTTAGCTGTTACTTGAACCTGCTTACTTCATCGTTTTTCTGTTTCTTTTGGTTTACTTTGTCTCTACTCTCCCCATTAAATGGGAAGAAGCCAGGAGCCAATTAAAACATAAAACACATGTCATCACGGGGAGGTCTTGTTCCAATTATCCAGATCTTCCTCCACTTTTAAATATCCCCGAGCTACCTAGCAAACACATCCTGGGGACTTGGAAGCCATCCCCCCCTCACCCGACATGCTAACTTTGCACACACGGGGAAGATTTGACATGAGAGAGCATTCACACACGGAAACATCAGCACATGCGAATGAGCTTCAACAGTCTTGAGAAGACAGGATTATGAGCCCAAATTTGGAGCAGGATCAATACTTAGCTTAAGTATTGTTTAACCTGTGGTGGGAAGGGGGGAGTGAAAGCGATGAAGAGGGGGAGGGAGTTCCTGGATTCGCTGTACTTTCATAGAGTGCAGCCCAATATCCCTTAGACCCACATATTCATGGGTGGTCTGGCCATCACTCAGGGTCTGGTTGTCAGCTTAGGATTCCCTCGCCTCCATTTTATCCTCACAACAGCCCCGTGGAGTACGTTAGGCAGAGAGTGTGTGACTAGCCCAAGGTCCCTCAGCAAGCCTCCATGGCACGAGTGGGTCTCCCAGATCCTTATCAGACACTCTAATGACCATCTATATATCAGACACTCTAATGACTATCTATATTCAGTCACATTGGATATCTATATGGCTCATCTGTCATGGGTTAGCCAGGGCTCAGTAACAGTGAGGACTCCTCAGAGGAGGAGGGGCTCTGTGTAGCCAGTTCAGAGATGATGGAAGCTGATCAGCAGGAAAACTAGGTACAGGCATACCAAGAAAGCTGGTTCAGAATCATCTCCACCCTCCAGCTCTAATTCGGCAGGTGAAGGTCAGTTACCTGCTCCCAGTCCTCCATGATCACCTGCACCTTTGCAATGCCACAGAAGTAGGCTGAGAACAGAGTTATAGGCTAGGAGGCAAAGTGCACGTCTCTTGCCTGTTGATAGTGAAGATTAGTATTTACAGGACTGTTCCTGAGAAGTTGGCTGTTTGCGTGATGTGTGGGTGTGCAGCTAAAAGATCACCTGAGATGCTTCTGGGCATGGACGCAACATGTAGGTTAGAAGCTGAGCTGCCAACACGGCCCTGATTGATTGCTTTAAAACCTGACCTTGGATTGAATGACCCTGGACTTTGGAGACCCCCTTTCTCTTATTATCTTTGAGATGGAGCAAGAGATGCTGTAACCCAATACCAAAAGCTGGCAAGCCAATACATCATCCTTCTCAGCAGAATGAAGAGGGATCCTTGTGTGTTTTGAATCAGCCAAAATCCATGCAAAAAAGCACCCTGACCCAATAAAATACATGTGATTTACTGCCACGTGGAGTATTAACATAACAAAAATCCGAGTCTTCTGTATTGCGGGTGTTCCCCGCTTGCCATCAGTATTTCCAAAATAGGGACATGTCGTTCTTAATTGGAAGGAAGGACTGTGATAGCACATATAGAAAGATCAAAAAAAGGCTATTTCCGTTTTCTGTATTGTCTTATTGCATTTCCCCACACAATGGCTGCCGCTTCGAGAAACAACAGCTGCAACATAATAAGGATCTAACAAGCCACTCGATATGCTCCTCATGTCTCCAGATTATAGATTTAAATTCATACCAGAGGAAGCCCTACCAGAGATACAAAAGAAAATCACTGGTTATGCCTAACAGTCACATCCACAGAAGGTACAATTTTAATTTTTTTTCAAAGGAATGCTAGTATGGAGGAAGTAGAATGTGTCGTCGGATGCTCAGCTCTCTCTGAAGTGTTGAACCCATGATCTGGGTTGCACTGATTCAGAGCTCAGCTGTATGCTTAGGGGCATGAATGTTGCCCATTCCACCTGCCCACCCACCGAGAGAGAAGGGGGGGGAGAAAGGAAGTCTATCCACAGATAACACTGAAGTGGTTTTAAGAGCGAATCTGAACATTTTTAAAAAGTTGTCATGTTTGTCGAGGAGATGCCACAGGGGCCTTGTATAATAATAGTGGGAGTTTTGTGCCTCCCATATGCGAGCTGGTTCATATCTGCTCATGACCGCAGCACATGGGGGAAAGCGGCTTCAGTGTTTCCCCATCCTTTGAGTTATCTTAGCAAATGTTGGGAGATTCTGAGGGCACTGCCTGGGGATGGTGGAGGTCTGAGAAGGATACAGTGTCACTTCCAAGTGATCCTCTAGGAGTTTACCCCAATCTCTTTGGTAAAGAACACACATACACAGGGAGATTCTTAGAACATCACTAGGGAAGCCATTTTCTGGACATTTCCCCCCCTTCTTGAGGCATGGGTATAAATCCATATTGTCCTCCCTCCAAAGCAGCCATTTTCTTCAAGGCAACTGATCTCTGTATTTTGGAGATCAGGACCGATTTCACAATAGGCTTGTTCTGAGTGGAGAACCGTTTTGCTCCCGGTGCTTCTCTTGGTTTTCGCACAAGCTGCCCTGGACCTGCAAGCTGGCGCACTGCTTTTCTGCAGCAAGCGAGATCCTCTCACAAGCAGTTCCTGCTTGCCACGGAAAAGCAGCGGGCCAACTTGCAGCTCCGGGGCACTTTGTGCGAAAACCGAGAGAGGAGACGGGGGCACTTCTCCCAGAACAAGCCTAGTGCAAAATTGGTCCAGTTGTAATTCTGGGAGACCTCCAGGCTCCACCAGAAGGTTGACAACCTTATTTAAAGCCTAAAGCACCAGTAACCAGAAAAGCCCAGAGGTGTTACTGGACTCTGATCTATTCTTTAGTGCTGAGGGTGGGCCAACACCTGGGAGTCGCCGCTACCTCCAGAAGCTGCACTTGAGCAACGCTGCAGGAAAAGTGGCCACTCCTGAGAGCCCCGCAGAGGGGAGTCGGTTTATCGCCCGGCCGCTACTATATTTCAAGATGTGTTTGCATGCTTAAAAATTCATGAGCACCATCAATAATTTACGGTCTTCTTGTGCTTTAATTCCCCCCCCCCCCAGTCGAAGTCAGACAGTCAACACTGCAGCATCGTCTCGTCCCCATCCGTGTCTTCCCACCCGGCTTGCCAAAGCCTTCTATGGCTATCCCTTGAGAATGGTTGCCAATATCGGCTTGCTGTTTAGCACAGACATACTGGTGCACACAGAGAGAGACGCACACACAAACATAGAGCAAAACCCAGAGAAGGTCAGAATACTCCCAGAACTGCAAGTAAACCCCCGGGGATTACTGTGCCTGAAGAGGATGATACATTTTCAACATATTAACAGGCTATTCTTATTGTTTTAGCTGTTGTTTTCCACCCTCGTTTTTTTTTCCCTTTGATTTCCTTGGCTGACATTCTGATTACCTCTAGAAAAAAAATGTCATTTTTAAAGAACTGGCAAAAAAAGTCCTTTTGAACTGGGTATTTGTCCAAGATCTGTAGCTATCAATTCTTACCATGAATTTAACATAAAAACACAGTGTATTAATGAAGTGAAGTTCTGAGTGGGTTATATCCAATTCCTAAAGGAAGTCAATAAAGCCTTCTTTTCTTTTCCTTTCTTCAAGAGCCAAACAGGGTTGGAATCCTCCAGTTCGGGCCTTCTCCCGGAATTATAACTCATCTCCAGAATACAGAGATCCAGGGGTGGAATTCTAGCAGGAGCTCCTTTGTGTATTAGGCCACACCCCTGTGTAAGCTCTTGGAGGATTGGCTACATCACAGAGGTGTGGCCTAAATATGCAAAGGAGCTCTTGCTAGAATTCTTCCCCTGCAGCGATCAGTTCCTCTGAGGGAAAGGGCAGCTTTGGAAGGTGGACTCTAGGACATGAAATCCCTCATCTCAACAATTCCACCTTCCCAGGCTCTGACCCACAAATCTCCAGGAATTTCCCTAGCTGCAGCTGACATAACTAGAGCCAGAAGGTTTGCATATTGGGTTCCCAATCTCCAGTTGGGGGCAAGGGATCCCCTGGTTTGGAGACTGTTGTGTCCTAGGCTCAAATGGGAGAACTGTTACTTTTGGAGGGAACTGTTACTTTTGGAGGGAAGCCAAACAAGCCAGAGCTTGAACTCCACACCAGGGTTCCAGAGAAGGCCTAAGCGTGCCCAATCAGGGGAAGGATTGAAACATAAGTAGCCAATCAACATCCAGGCTCATACTGTACCCTGATAGGCCCTTAGGGCCCTGTAAATAGCCAATCCATGTAGATAGTTAAGGACCAATCAGAAGGGGGGAAGAATTGTATAAAGGAGCGGGAAGTTTGAACAGAGCTCAGTCTGTGTGTGTGTGTTCCTGAAGTAAAGCTTGCTGAAATCACTCTCCGACTCTGGTCTCTTACTGCGCTGATCCCAGTACATCACAGAGACCCTCTACCCGCTTCAGGGTCATCAGAAAGTGAGGAGGGAAATGTCTGCTGGGCACTCCATTATACCTTATGCAGACTGATTCCCTTAGGATATAATGGAGAATTGATCTGTGGGTATCTGGAGGCCAGAGGGGGGTGTTTTTTTTAGGTTAGATGCACCAATTTTTTAGCATAGCATCTCGTGCTTCTCCTCAAAACACCCAAAAAAGTTTCAAAATGATTGGAGAAGGGGGACGAATTCTATGAGCCCCAAATGAAGGTGCCATCTTTCATTATTTCAAATGGAGGGAAGGCATTCAAAAGGTGTGCGGTCCCCTTCAATGTGATGGCCAGAACTCCCTTTGGAGTTCAGTCATGCTTGTCACTAAATTGCTCCTGGCTCCGCCCCCAAAGTCTCCTGGTATTTCTTGAGTTGGATCCAGCAACCCTTCTTGAATAGGTAAATCTCGTTATTGTTGCTGCCGCTGCTGCTATTACTATTATATTTAAAGATGATCCCACCTTGCTCTGAAGTAACATTGTAGGTTCAAGAAGCTCCACCTTTTCAGAAAATAGATTGTAGGGTTCCCATTTCCTCCCCCGGCCCTGGAGAGGAAACAATGGTAGAAGCTACTGGAAGAAGCTGTGGGATGTATGGTTGCCCAATCCAGGTGGCAATTTTGAAGGTGGAACCTGCGGAGGACAGGGACCTCAGTGGGGTACAGAAGACCACCCTCCAAAGCATCTGCTTTCTCCATGTGAACTGACCTCTGGAGTCCGGAGATGAACTGCACTTCCAGAGGATCCCCAGGTCCCACCTGGAGGCTGGCATCCCCGTTCTATGTAAGTAGCCATATGCAGTAAGGGTTTCCAGGGCTTCCCCTTAAGGATGCCAACTCTGGGTTGGAAAACTCCTGAAATTTTTTGACCGGAACTTGGGCAACGCAGGGACCTCCTAGGGCAGGGGTGTCAAACTCATTTGTTATGAGGGCTGGATCTGACATAAATGAAACCTTGTCGGGCCGGACCATGTGTGTACCTACTTAAGACTAGATAGCAGAGATACAAATTTTATAAAGAACACAAACACAATTAATTTTTTTTTAAAATTAAAACATGCCTAAAACATCAGCACTCATTGGTCTTAAAGGTGCTTTCTTTGTATTTCTCCCATGGGAACCAAGGAACTGGCTCTTTACTGCCTTCCCCAGAGGATCAGGAGGGAGGGAACCTCAACCAATAGAAGAAAAAGAGGCTTGGCTCAGTAGTTCTGTTGTGCAATTGTGGTAGCCTGGCAAAGCAAGCTCTTCCTCCCCCACCCCCTTCCTTCCCAAGGGAAGAGCCTCAGTCAATGGAAAAATCAGAGGGTTTGCTCTGTAGCTCCTGTATGATTGAGCAAGCCTTGCAAAACAAACTGTTACACAGAAGGAAGCAAGAGAGGGAGAAGGAAGCAGATGACAGCCGGTTGCTCAGGGGCCTGATAGGAGCCCTGCAGGGACCTGATTCAGCCCCCACGCCAGATGTTTTACCCCCCTGTCCTAGGGGTATAAGGCCCCTCCAAAGCAGCCATTTTCTCCAAGGAAACTGATCTCTGTGGTTATAATTCTGAGATCTCTGCTGGTTCCACTGGGAAGTTTGGAAACCCTGTGTTTCAGGCTATGGAGTATGTGTGTGTTCCATGTTGTAATGGTCTTATTTTCTTAATTCAGTAACAGCTTTACTTCAGATGGGGGGAATTATTATCATATATTGATAGTCAATGGTTGTCCCCCATTTGGCTACAAAAATCTGCAAGATTAGTTCTCTCCCAGCTACAATCGACAGTTCTGCAAATCCAGGGAAACTCCTGGCTTTTGGGGGAGAAAAAACAAAACATCTGATCAGGTGATAAAAATAACATTGAGAGTAACCCCCCTACAAATAGTTACTGCCAGGGCGTTTTTTTTTGTAGCAGAAACTCCTTTGCATATTAGTCCACAAACCCCTGATGTAGCCAATTCTCCTGGAGCTTACAGCAGGCCCTGTACGAAGAGCCTTGAAAGCTCTTGGAGGATTGGCTACATCAGGGGCATGTGACTTAATATGCAAAGAAGTTCCTGCTACAAAAAAGCCCTGGTAACTGCACATCACCGCTTCATCTCTCAGGCCTGTCTTTTGCCAGTTGCCAGCCCTTGGCAGGCCACACAACAAAGTTGGCAACCCTATACTTCAGGCTGGCATTGGCCGGCCAGACTACAAGTGTAGCATTCGAGTTCTTCATGATGAATTTGCTAAGTAGCTTTTGAATCACAGACTCAGAATTCCCCAATTGTAAAATTGGATTGCTATCCAGAATGCAGCCTAAATGCTTAATTCCTTCCTAATAAGTGGCAGTTTGTTTCAAAAGGCAAACAAATCTTCGAGATGTTCAACACAGAAATTAGACTCGACCAGGGCTCTTTTTGTAGGGGGAAAAAGCCCAGCAGGAACTCATTTGCATATTAGGCCACATCCCCTGACATCACCATTGTTTCACACAGGGCTTTTTTGTAGAGGTCCAACAAGAACTCATTTATATATTAGGCCATATCCCTTATGCCAAGCCAGCCGGAACTGCGTTCCTGTGCATTCCTGCTAAAAAAAAAGCGCTGGCCTCAACAAAGATTAATTAATGTATTTATAAGCCCAGGGAGAGGAGTGAATGTTCAGCCCATCTCTGCGACCGACCCTTCTTGCCAATGCTTTGAAAAACTTCAAGAGTAAAACCAGAGGTCATTTCACAGAAGAAAGAGGTGCCTGAGCTCATTTGCATAACTTATTTGCATATGCCACACACCCCTGACATCACCAAGGTTTACAAAATTATATCTGCTCAGCACCTACCTTCAAATGCTTCTTGAATTATAATTGTCCTAATAAACCCTTACTCCCCATCAGACTTTTTAAATTTTAAATTACTTTCGCCTATGTGGCCACAGTGGTGTGATGAAGATTTCCATCTCTCTGCTTTATCTGTTTTGGTTCTTTTCCCATTTTGGTGGGGAAAAATATTAGAAAGTTTGTCAAATCTTAGAGTTCAGCAAAATTCTCACAGGGGGTTTGAACAATGAAACCCAGAAGCAACTATTGGGGGGGGGGGGCAGGGTAAGAAAGAAAGAGCACAATAAAATGTAGAGGTTCTGGAGCTCCAGAGGCCTGACTAAAACTAAAATGTTGATGGTCTGGCACTAGGGTTGCCAATCCCCAGGTGGGGGCAGGGGATCCCCCAGTTTGGAGGCCCTCCCCCCGCTTCAGGGTCGTCAGGAAGCAGGGGGAAGGGAGGGAAATATCTGCTGGGAACTCTGTTATTCCCTATAGAGATTTAGAAAATCATGAATAATTGATCTGTAGGTATCTGGGGCTCTGGGGGGGCTGTTTTTTGGAGTATAGGCACCAAATTTTCAGTATAGCATCTAGTGCCTCTCCCCAAAATACCCCCCGATTTTCAAAAGGATTGGACCAGGGGGTCCAATTCTATGAGCCTCAAAAGAAGGTGCCCCTATCCTTCATTATTTCCTATGGAAGGAAGGAATTGAAAAGGTGTGCCGTCCCTTTAAATGTGATGGCCAGAACTCCCTTTGGAGTTCAATGATGCTTGTCACAGCCTTGATCTTGGCCCCACCCCTAATGTCTCCTGGCTCCACCCCCAAAGTCCCCAGATATTTCTTGAATTGGACTTGGCAACCCTATCTGGCACTCCAGTCTCAAAGGTTAAATCTCTATAAGTGGTCATTATATTTGTGTGGCTGATCAGAAGTATGTACTTGGAGTGAGTAGCATTTGAGTAACCACATTCCAATTAGGGGGTTACACCTGTACACACACAGAGATGCCTTCCATCTCTGCATTTTTAAATTAATCACTTAAAATGAAGCTAATTCTTTGTCTTCTTTTTTTTTTTGTAACATAAGCAGCCGCTATCATAGCTAGATTGATGAACATGTTTTAATTGGAAAACAGCCTACGGCTCACTAACATATCTGACGAACAACATTTTGTTCCATAGAAACTACAGGGCAAATTCTGCTTGCCGTTTACAGCAATTACCAAATCGCTGCTGAGCTCAAACAGAAGGGTTGATTTCAGTGCCTCAAAAGTACATAATTAAATGTGTCTTATTTTGGTCCCGATAAAGTTCATGACAAAGTGCTTTCCAAACTTCAGCTCTAAACGAACAATCTGTGAAATCAGATTGCATTACTAAGGAACTCAAGATTGAACATATGAACATATGAAGCTGCCTTATACTGAATCAGACCCTGGGTCCATCGAAGTCAGTATTGTCTACTCAAATTGGCAGCAGCTCTCCAGGGTCTCAAGCGGAGGTTTTTCACGCCTATTTGCCTGAACCCTTTTTAGTTGGAGATGCCGGGGATTGAACCTGGGACCTTCTGCTTACCAAGCAGATGCTCTACCACTGAGCCACGATCCCTCCCCAAACTGACTGAAATCAGTGTGGTCTAGCGGTAAGATTAAGGGTCCCCAACATGGTGTTCATGAGTGTCACAGTTCCCTACCGACAGCTTTTAGGCAGGTTGTAATCTCATGAGATAGGTTTATGCAAAATGTATGAGACTGGCCCAAGATCACACAAACTAGCTGAGTGGGGATTCAAATCTGGGTCTCCCAATGCCTAGTCATATCACTCTTTTTTAAAATAAATAAATAAATAAACTTTCTTCTATGTGGCCACAGTGGCATGAGGAAGATTTCCATCTGTCCGCCTCATATGTTTTGGTTATTTCCCCATTTTTGTGTGGGGAAAAAAATATTAGAAAGTTTGTCAAATCTTAGAGTTCAGCAAAATTCTCACGGGGGACCCAGAAACAAGTAGTGGGGGGAGGGGTTAAGAATGAAAGAGCACAATAAAATTTAGAGGTTCCACAATTCCGCTCCTGTGAGCTCCTGCCCAAAACGAGGCCTGCTTTCCCCCCAGCGATCTGGGTACTCATTTTACCGACCTCGGAAGGATGGAAGGCTGGGTCAACTTTGAGCTGGCTACCTGAACTCAGCTTCCGCTGGGATCGAACTCAGGTCGAGAACAGAGCTTGAACATGCAGTACTACAGCAAAGATGCCACCGGACTTAAATCCAGCTCTCTTGCTCTGGATATGTAGACCAACTCACGATAACCATTTGAGACTGCATGGAAAAACTAGAGCACCATCCCAAGAGGCTCCAATCAATCTTTGGCACGGCCACATAAGTTTAGATGAAAGTTTACCGTATCCTGCAGCTGAGTAAAATACACCCATTTCTGTGCAATCGCAATGTGGATTTATTCCATGAATGAGAATCAGCCTCAGATAATGTTCTAAGCTTTTATTTCTTTGACGTATTACACCGCAGTGGATTTACATTTTGTTCTAAGAACGGGATACAAGCACCACTTCAGTTGACAGTTATTCCGGAAATGCTGATGAATACTTTGCGATTCACCTTGTCTCCCCTCCCCTCCACATAACAATGCACCACATCAAACATATTCCTTCTTTGTATTGCTCGCCTATGAATGTTACTCCCAAGATCAGTTCAAGCCACAAGCACGTAGCAGTTTTCAGACCAAGGTGGAAACCACGCCAGGCAAAGTTCTACTGCTGATTCTGGGGCTGGTTCCCTAGTGAAATGGGACTGCTATCTGTTCAATAATTATGAATTATTTGTTCCCCCTCCCAAAAAAATGTAGTTGAACAAGCTTGTACCAGACAGAAATGTTTAAATAGATTTGTTCCCTTCCCTTTTGATCACTTTTTTCCTTAAATAATCCTGTTGATTTATTATCTGCTGTAAATAGGAATTCCGGACACTTCTTTAATAGTTTAAGACATGTGGTCAAATGTTTTGGATGCAAGGCCAGCTCTTCCATGAGGCAAACTAGGCGCTTGCCTGGGACGCCGGCCCTGGAGGGGCACAAAACTGGGCGCCCCCACCTTTTTGTTAAAAAAATCCCTTCCCCATCCCTCCTCAATCGCTGCTGTCTTCTCCCATTGCCTTGCCACCGCTTCTTTCCACCTCCTTCCCCACCCCAATCTCCGCTGTCTTCCTCCATTGCCTTGCCACCGCTTCTCCCCGCCTCCTTCCCCTCCCTCCCTGCTCCAATCACTGCTGTCTTCCTCCATTGCTGTGAAGGGGCAACAGGGAGAGCGGAGGGGGCGGCAGGCAGCACGGGCCCTAGCGCAGGCCCTGTTTGGATGCAACAATGAGATCAGGATAGGGTTGCCAATCCCCAGGTGGGGGCAGGGGATCCCCCGGTTTGGGGACCCTCCCCCCGCTTCAGGGTCGTCAGAAAGCGGAGGGAGGGGAGGGAAATGTCTGCTGGGAACTCTATTATTCCCTATGGAGATTTATTCCCATAGAAAATCATGGAGAATTGATCCGTGGGTATCTGGGGCTCTGGGGGGGCTGTTTTTTGAGGTAGAGGCACCAAATTTTCAGTACAGCATCTAGTGCCTCTCCCCAAAATATTCCCCAAGTTTCAAAAAGATTGGACCGGGGGTCCAATTCTATAAGCCCCAAAAGAAGGTGCCCCTGTCCATTATTTCCTATGGAAGGAAGGCATTGAAAAGGTGTGCCGTCCCTTTAAATGTGATGGCCAGAACTCCCTTTGGAGTTCAATTATGCTTGTCACAGCCTTGATCTTGGCTCCACCCCTAATATCTTCTGGCTCCACCCCCAAAGTCTCCTGGCTCCACCCCCAAAGTCCCCAGATATTTCTTGAATTGGACTTGGCAACCCTAGATCAGGATGTGATCTCTATGGCATGACCCTGGTGTTCCTTGGTGATCTCCCACCCAAGAACTGACCCTGCTTAGCTTCTGAGATTTGATGGGACTGGGCTTATTCCAAAGGTGCCCAAAGTCTAAAACAAAAAATGCTGGGGACCCCCGACATAGACTTCAGAGAACCATATGCTCTGGTCCTCTGGATCCTGTGATAGCTACATAAAGGATGGGTCGAAAATAACACTCTGACCTGCATCTCCCTTCTCCAACTCACGATAACCATTTGAGACTGCATGGAAAAACCCTAAGTGTAGAGATAAGGCTGTCAGCTTCCATCTAGGACCTGGAAATCTCTTGGTATTACAACTGATCTCCAGGCGACAGGTTGTCTTTTACAGGTTGCCTTTCCCCCTAGTATTGTCTGGCATGAACCCAGAGTCCTAGGACAGACCCATAACAGCAGCTATAGCCCTTATATGTCTGGAACGTGCCTTCCCTTCTGTTTCATTCAAGCCTGTCTACAGGCCTTCTATTGTTTTTTATATGTCTCCCGAAGTGACTATAAAGCAAGGTGACTACTATTGATCAAGTAATATCCATCCTTTCCATCAGGTGAGGGCAGTTATTTGCCTTTATTGTCTTGACCGCCGATTAAACCGAGGTGATCTGTATGGGAAGCGCTCCACAAGAGTCTATTTTCAAACGTGCAAAATTGGTATTACAGTAGAAAATATATGCATTTCCCGATAATTTTTAAAAAGCAAAACGAGCATTCCACAGCACAAATTTTATGCACGATGGAAGGGGGAGGAAAAACCACCATCCAAGGGGAGCGTGAACATTAGCAGGGGACAGAAGTGCTAATTTTAATGAACTTCTCCCTGTCAAGGCAAGAGAGCACATTAAAGCAGGTGTCGCAGGGTTGCCAGGTCCCAGCAGTGCGCTGTTGGAGAGGTGGGAGCCCAGCCGGCCCACCCATTAGGCAGCCTTAGGCAGCTGCATAGGGTACAGTCCTGGGGATGCCAATTTGGGAGGCAAGGGAAATAGGTCATCATAGCTCCTACCCTCAGAGGGCATGCCACCTGGCCACCATCGCTCAGCTAGATGGCGTGTGCACTCTGAGGTGGAGGAGTCACTCCACTGCAGCGGGGTTTGCCGTCGCTGGTAGTGTATTTGGGGGGAGAAAGGGTGCGGGTGGTAGGTCGGGCTCTTGCCTCAGGTGCAAGACGATCTGAAGCCAGCCCTGGGTGGGAGGGACATTTCTGGGAATGGGCAGGCATGCTGCAATGTGCCTACATCAATCAGAGGTGACGCAGACACACTGGGTGGCAACACTCTGGTTTATGGGCAAACCTGTCAGGTAGAATTAGCTACAAATCAGAGTTTTGCCGAAAAACCAGAGCGTTGCCGGTCAACATCCCTAACGTGCTTACGTCAACTCCAAGTTATGTAAGCATGTCACAGTTATATCTGGCTTCTAGAGGTAAAAGGGGGTAATTGAGGGTGGGGAGAGGAGCACCCAAAAGCAGGATACCCCCTCTTGGACTAGGGGGCCTAGCAACCCTAATTGTAGAGATAAGGCTGTCAGCTTCCATCTAGGACCTGGAAATCTCTCGGTATTACAACTGATCTCCAGGCGACAAGAGATCAGTTCCCCTGGAGAAAATAGTCACTTTGGAAGGTGGACTCTTTAGCATTACAGCCCACTGAGTCCCTGCCCAAACAGTACTCCACTCATGTTCCACCACCAAAACCTCTAGGAACTGGCAACCCTATGTACAGAGGACACTAAGCTCATGAGAAGATTATTTTAGGGTGGATGCTCTACAAGCCCCTGGTGCAGCTAGGTAAGTATGGACTCTGAATTTAAAGTCCTTATGGGGCAGCCTTTATCTGATAATGTATGCTTTGAAAACGAAGCATAAAGTAAACATTCAGCCAACTTTTGACCCATCCCACTACCTGGCATAACATGAGTCTACATAAGTCTTGCTAAATTTGTCATTCAGAGCTCAAATGGCCACCCCAAAGTGCAGCCCTGACGGCACCACCACACGTTCTGTGTTAAGAAGCCGACTGCCTCCTTCAAATGACAGCCAAAAAATAACTCCCCCTCTTTTTGGAGGGCTTTTGTCTTCCCATTTACCAATTTCTAGAAGTGCCAGGGCATGGCTGCCAAGAAGTAGGGTCCCATCTCTTTCCATATGTCCAAGTCTCTTCGCAACAAAAGAGCGGGAAATGGTGCGTGTCTCTGTGCAGAGTCTTTGGTTCTGCATCCCAAGACATCTCCTTGGATGCTGACTGCCTTCTCGGCAGAGAAGGAAGGAAGCTCTTCAAAGACTGTTGCTGGGCCATATCGGATGTTCTCACCAGGGAGCCCGGGATGCTGGTTCTCTCAGGGAGAGGGTGGGGAGCACTTGAGAGAGAAAGAGAGAAAGAGAGAGAGAGATAGAGAGCCCGAAGAGATAAGAAAAGGGGAGAGGGGTTTAGAACAATTAAAAGCTAATTACTAGGGCCCAGTTTCCCCTTACTTGTATAATTGGCTATATGGAGAAACATTGTACATCAGGAACACAGAGCTTGGTCACCTACCAAACTCAACTGAGTTTGCCTGTCATGGACAGTGGTCCATATCTGCTGCATAAACCAATATGTCGAGGTCTAGAGATGCCATCCTCCAGGCAGGGCCTGGGGATCCTTCAGAATTACAGCTCATCTCCAGACTACGGAGATTCGTTTCCCTGGAGGAAATGGATGCTTTGGAGCAGGGCTTTTTTTTTTTTTGTAGCAGGGACTCCTTTGCATATTAGGCCTCACACCCCTGATGCAGCCAGTCCTCCAAGAACTTAAAGGTAAAGGCAGTCCCCTGTGCAAGCACCAGTTGTTTTTGACCCTGGGGTGACGTCTCAACACAATGTTTGCACGGCAGACTTTTTTATGGGGTGGTTTTGCCATTGCCTTCCCCAGTCACCTACACTTCCCCCCCCCACAGCAAGCTGGGTACTCATTTTACTGACCTCGGAAGGATGGAAGGCTGAGTCAACCTTAAGCCGGCTACCTGAACCCAGCTTCCACCAGGATTGAACTCAGGTAGTGAGCAGAGAGTTTTGACTGTAGAACTGCCGCTTTACCACTCTGTGCCACAGGGCTGCTTACAGGGCTCTTATTACAGGGCCGTAAGTTCCAGGAGGATTTGCTACATCAGGGGGTGAGGCCTAATATGCAAAGGAGTTCCTGATACAAAAAAGCCCTGTTTTGGAGGGTAGACTCTATGGCATTATACCCCACTGAAGCCCCTGTCCTCCCCAGGCTGCACTCTCAAATCTCCAGGAGTTTCCCAACCTGGATCTGGGCACCTTACACCCCTTGCCCTCCACACCATCAGGGATCATGCCTGGCATTGCCAATGCCTGGCATTGCCAAGATAACAGAGTGAAGATACACAATAGGCTACACAGAGGAATGAAGTTGCAACCAAATAAATCAAACCCACTCTGTGAAAAATATTATTACAAAATGTAATTCATACAAGGAAAAAAGTACATTTCAGCAACCTCATCATTTTACATATGTGCATGTTTATGCACATATGTACAACAGTGTGCAAATAGTCCAAATCATAAATTCCATAAATCAAAAAAGTTAACTTGCTGACCAGATGGAGGCAGCAGCATCCCGATTTTGTGCATGAATTTGTGAAAGATTTGAACATTGTGAATATTTTCCATATGTATACCCCAAAATTTGCAAGATGCTCCCTGGAGGAAGGACCTGATAATCTGAAACGGGCTTTATCCTGCTAGCAGTTTGTTGGAGCTCTTTTTGGATCTATGGACTTATTTATGATTTGGACTATTTGCACATTGTTGTACATATGTGCATAAACATGCACATGCGGTATGTCAAATGATGAGTTTGCTGAAATGCACTTTTTTCCTTATATGAAATATATTTTGTAATATTTTTCACAAGATAGCAGAGTGGGCAGGCACCTGGCAGGTATCCAGTTTGGTTGATCACAAATCATGCAACCTATCCCATGCCCCTGTTGTTTTAATGATTCCATTCAAGACTTCCAGGATTTCACTTTCTCAAACAGAATCATCAGCTCATCATTGTATTAGGTTAAACATTAATTAAACTGTAAATAAAATAAGATTAAAGCAGCTGAAGCACACAGCACTGACCATTATTAAAATCTTCTCCCTGAGGTCTTCTAGTTATATTTACTTTGCAACCATCTCCAAAGCACACCCATGGTAGACAACAAACATTACGGGTTGAATCTTCTGGATTTGTTCCTCTAAGGCAGGGGTGGGGAACCTTTTTTCTGCCAAGGGCCACATGGATATTTATAACATCATTCGCGAGCCATAAAAAATTATCAATTTAAAAAACAGTGCTCCACCGAGGGAGAATGATTCAGGCCAGCAAAATTAATGCAAATAAGTGTTTTTCTACTTGAAGTCATGTGGGGAGAGCCTAATCTGGCGCACACACACACACAGCCCACCACTCTAGGCAAATGTATAGGTCCAGGGTTTTTTTGCAGAAAAAGCCCAGCAGGGACTCAGTAGCATATTAGACCACACCCCCTAATATTAGCATATTAGGTCACACACTCATTAGCATATTAGGCCACACCATCTGGGATAATCAAGTGCAAACTGAACTGCGACAGTAACTTTTCTGGGCCCTGCAGCAATTCTGGCCAGCCAGCCAGGCCCCAGGGAGACTTCCACACAGTACGTCTGGGCCCTGTGATCCCTGCCTGGCCCCGGGGAGGCTACTGCACAGTGCAGGTGGGCCCCACGATCCTCACTGGCCAGCCAGGCCCCAGGGAGGCTGCCACATGGCAATCTATGTATCTGTCCAGCAATCCCCGAGGGCCACACCAAGTGACCTCGAGGGCCATATACGGCCCGTGGGACGGAGGTTCCCCACCCCTGCTCTAAGGGTTGTGTCAGAGGAAGGTATCAGTTGCCTTCTGTAATAAAAGTGCCTCTTTTAGGGAAAGGCATCCAGCAGTCAGGCTTTCTTACTGAATTCTATCCAAAGCATTAGTTGCATTGGATATCAGCTCCCGGAGAAAGATCTCCACATTGGAATAAAAATTGTTGGCGATCAAGGACAACAACTGGGCTATTTCTGCCTGAAAGGCAAAGACCCCCGCCTCATCACCTTCCAAGGAAGTAGCCATTTTTTACTTCAGTCTTACAAGAACTCAACAGAAAGTGTTTCCAGCAGCGGAAGAAATCTTCAGGCTACAGCCTTACAGATTTGGGATACGCTATTTTATTCTACAGCCTTTATACAATTCTAAAAAGAACCCAATAAGACACTTCAAAACCAGCCTCAGTCAACACACACACACACACACACACACACCTCTTCTGAAAAAAAAATCTCGCTCTTCTTTTCCCCCACAAACTATGCAAAACTGAATGATTCAAGAGGGCTTTTCAATGCAGGCAATAATCTTGCATTGTACTAAATGATTCACAAAGTTACTCAGATAAGATATTATGGACTGTGGACTATAATAAAGGTGAAGGCAGTCCCCTGTGCAAGCACGAGTTGTTTCCGACTCTGAGGTGACGTCGCATCACAATGTTTTCACGGCAGACTTTTAAAGGGGTGGTTTGCCCTTGCCTTCCCCAGTTATCTACACTTCCACACCAGCAAGCTGAGGACTCATTTGACCGAGGAGGAGGCAGAGGAAGAAGAAGAGGAAGAGGAAGAAGAGAAAGAAAATGATAATGGTGGTGGTGGTGGCGGTGGTGATATTGGATTTATACCCCACCCTTTACTTTAAATCTCAGAGTCTCAGAGTGGCTCACGATCTCCTTTATCTTCTCCCTCCACAACAACACCCTGTGAGGTAGGTGAGGCTAAGAGAGCTCTCCCAGAAGCTGCCCTTTCAAGGACAACTCCTGCGATAACTATGGCTAACCCAAGGCCATTCCAGCAGCTGCAAATGGAGGAGTGGGGAATCAAACCCGGTTCTCCCAGAGAAGAGTCCGTGCACTTAACCGCTACACCAAACTGGCTCTGAACTGGACACAAGGGCCAGCAACCAGGAAGACAAGGAGGGAGTGGTGAGAAGGAGTGGTGCCGGGTGGTTCGTGGGGCTCATGCCACATGAGGGAACGCAGCACAGGATCCTGTGCCTGTGATGGAAATAAACCACTCTGCAGCTGAAGGTCCCAGGACTCGCTTTGTCTTATTTGCCACACCAGAGAACAAAATAGTTAAGAGCTGTGCTGATTCCTATCCGCTCTCTGCTTCCTAATTTCCCACCAAAGTTGTTCCCAAGGAACCAGGTCCTCCTCATACATAAAGAGTCGACTGGTGTGACTGTAACTGCTGACTTTAAAGTGAAGAGAGGGGGGGAGGAAATAACTCCCTTGCCGGGTATAAACTAACAGCATCCTTTCCTCAGGGCATGTCTTCCTGCACTTCATTCCTTTGCTTTTCGCCATGTGTGTCATAGCCCAAAGTGCTTTATGCCTCTATTTATTACCTTAAGGATTCCCCTTAGCATACTAGGGAAGACAAATTAACACAACTTCTAAAGTCTCTACAAAACTGCTTGGGAGAAGTTGGGGGGGGGGGGGACTTCCAGCATTAAAGGAGCTAATGAAACACATACATCAGGAAAAGCAAATCCCAAAAGTGTCTGGCCATCAGAAAACTCCAGGCATGAGTGCACACAAACACACACACACACCCTTATACAGTGAGACTTTTTTTTTAATACCCGGGATTCCAGCAGGGGGACTTAGCAGCAGCAGGGGAAGGCCTAGGTGTTGCAGTGATGTCTCTGGTGACGTGGGACACTCTGGTATTTGGAGAAAACTCTATGGTATATGCATTTCTAATAGTAAAGTCCACCCCCCATCCCCCCCAAAAAAATACCGGAGCATCCCATGTCACTGTTGATGTGATGGAACCAATCTGTCAAACATGGTGAAATTCCATTGATAACTGATTGCTATAGGGTCCTGCCGAAACCTGGTTTGTGAAGTATCATGGAGGATCCAACTTTGTTAGCTTGTTATTCTTTCTCTTCCCCCCCCCCCCCCCCCCGTCTTGCTTTATGGCTTAAAATTAGAAGTAGTGAGAACTGAAACCAAGTAATCAGCACCTTCCCATACATTCCTGTAAGGGAGTACAAGACATCTGGGGAAAGCAAGGACGAAGTCCTGATAACACTATGGGGATGTAGACATTTATGATAGTTTATGTGTGAGTGCTACCCCGCACCCCTATCCCTTGGAATCCTTTTGAAGTAAGCCTTAAAAGTATTGTATCAATGTATTTGCAGCATTACTCTCAAAAACCTGTTACACCAAAGTATCGGTCTATCAATAAACATAGTCTTTGTATCAACTTCGACTCGTCATTGAACCCACATGCTTGACATTTTGAGAGTAATCTTGCAAGAAGTTTAACCGCCCTGGCAACTTTATAGCTGAATGGCTGAAAAGATTCCAGTAAGCAGTGAACTTCCCGAACCTGAAGAAGGGGCAAGAGCACCAACCCCACCATGGCATATGCTAGACGCCCGGAGAGTTGCTGGACTGAGTTCCCCTCTCCACATTCAACAACTCTTGGTCACTCCGCGGCAGTGGCAGCCACGTACCTCCACCACCATGATGGATGAGGCCCCAGCGTGCAGAGAAGCCATCCTAACCAGGCACATGCGCCGGGTGAAGATGGCTAATGAAGGGGGTGAAAACCCTGGACCAGGAGAGGAAGAGGGCGCACCGGTCGCAGCAGTAACCGGTGTGGAAGCCAATCCCCCTCTGGGCTTGGGAGTTGGGAACCCTGAAGTACCGGGCCCGAGAGAGGAGGAAGACAAGATGGCTCGAGAATTCCGAGCGATGATCCGAAAGGGGGTTGAAGAGGTCACCAAGGGACTGTGGGACAAGATGCAGGCGATGACCACCATGATGGCTGGAGAGTTCAACAGGCAAATCGACCAAGTCCTGGGAACAACTGACCCAAGAAGAGCCCCGCAACCGCCTGCGGCTAGACCTCCGGCAGCGCCGCTGCAGCCACAACCGGCGGCGTTCCCGGCCCCTCAAGAAGGGGGCCACGAGAGAGAGTTGGAAGCCACCTTTGACGGGGATCCCGAGGAGGTGGAGTATTTCACGATCCAGGCAAATAGCTACATGCAGTATTGGGGGAACACCTTCCCTGATGAATTCAGTCGTGTGGACTATCTGGGATCGAAATTGAAGGGGGCCGCCAAAAGGTGGTACGTGAGCCTGTACAAGGCCATGAGCGCGGAGCTGGACTTTGTGGCCACTTTCTTACAAGCTTTGCTGGCCCAGTACGAGGACCCTCTGCAGGATACCTGCGCACTGGCTGCCCTGAGAGACATGCAACAAGGCTCCAAGACGATCTGGGAGTACGCAGCCGAGTTCCATACCAACGCGACCAAGGTGAGGGGTTGGAGTGAATTGATGAAGATTGAGCACTTCACCCACGGGATGAACGCGAGCATCCTGGATCGAGCCCTGCAGCAAACCAGACCAACCACCCTGGTGGGATGGATCCAGCTGGCGGGAGAAGTGGAGACCAACATGAAGAGAGTGGCCATGCAACGCCAACATCAGAGCAGTAAGTCGAATTGTGACCCGAAACGCGGAGGGAAGATGGAGGCGAAGAAACCCCAAGGGGGGGGGGGGAGTTGGTGGGAAGCCACCAGGTACCTGCAAATGCTTCAGGTGCGGAAAGTTAGGGAGCGGTTGGAAGGGAATTCAAGAGAATTTAGAAGCCGCCAAGGAGGCGTACAAAAAACAGTATGACAAATCCCATGTACCGCCTGGGATTTTAAAGTGGGGGATTCGGTATTTGTGTCAACAAAAAAACCTCCCACTGAATCAACCTTCCAAGAAGCTGGCGTACAGATTTTTGGGTCCTTTTAAGATCAAGAGGGTGATTAACAAAGTAACAGTGGAATTGGAGTTGCCCAAAATGTTTAGTAAAATACACCCTGTCTTCCATTGCAGTCTTTTGCGAAGAGACCAGGGTGGTTCTCCTTGGCACCCTCGACCACCAGCTCCACAACCTATCCAGATTGGGAATCAGAATCATCATGAAGTACAAGAGATATTAGATTCAAAGATGAAGGGTGGAATTCTGTATTATTTGATTAAGTGGAAACATTTTCCAGCCAGTGAAAATGACTGGGTAGAAGAAAAGGATGTTTTAGCCCCTGATTTGGTAAATAAGGTTCATTGAGCGTTTCCTCAGAAGCCCCGAGGCTGATTTTAGGGGGGGGCAGTATGTCAAGCATGGTGAAATTCCATTGATAATTGATTGCTATAGGGTCCTGCCTAAACCTGGTCTGTGAAGTATCATTGAGGATCCGACTTTGTTAGCTTGTTATCCAGGGTCTCAGGCAGACATCTTTGTCATTACCTACTGACTGGTCCTTTTAACTGGAGATGCTGGAAATGGACCATGGGACCTTCTGCCGGCAAGGCAGAGGCTCTTCCACTGAGCCACGGTTCCTCATTGCAGATCAGGGGCTTTTTTTCTATCAAATCCTTTGTCCCCCTTCCCTATCTGGATTGGATCCTATGGATCCATTCCAAGAATGACAGGGCCTTCCCTGGAGCAAGGTGCCTTCTCCTTGACACCAGTGGTCCTTCCACTGGGAGGAGAGAACCTCTTGTATCGGGAGATGGCACCTGCGAAGCATGGGACATGCCACTGTTATTAGCAGAACAGGTCCATGAGATTCAACTAAGGTTACCAAACTCAAGGTGGGCATGGAATTCTCCCTGAATTTCAACTGAACTCCAGACTACAGGCATCCGTTCTCATGGAGAAAGTGGATGCTTTGGAGGGTGGACTCTATGACATCATTCACACCCCTTCCCAAATTCTGTCCTTTTTTTAGATTGTATCCAGTTTATTTAGAAAAGGTTTGTACAGTTGACATCTGGTCAGTGGGTTGTACAATGGCTGAGATGATAACAGGAAGGCCACTTTTCAAAGGTAATGAGCATCAAGACCAGTTCACAGGAATTATAAAAGTAACAGGAATACCAACTCAAGATTTTGTTCAGAAACTTCAAAGTCAAGATGCAAAAAAAAAACTCAAAAAAAGATTTTATAGCATTGGAAAAAGGGCAACTAGAATGATTAAACGATTGGAAAACTTTCCCTATGAGGAAAGGTTAAAACACTTGGGGCTCTTTAGCTGGGAGAAACGTTGACTGACGGGTGACATGAGAGAGGTTTACAAGATTATGCATGGGATAGAGAAGGCAGAGAAAGAAGTACTTTTCTCCCTTTCTCACAATACGAGAACTCGTGGACATTCAATGAAATTGCTGAGCAGTTGGGTTAGAATGGACAAAAGGAAGTAGTTCTTCACCCAAAGGATGATTAACACATGGAATTCACTGCCACAGGAGGTGGTTATGGCTGCAAGCATAGACAGCTTCAAGAGGAGATTGGATAAACATATAGAGGAAAGGTCCATCAGTGACTATTAGCCACAGAGTATTGATGGAACTCTCTGTCTGGGGCAAGTGATGCTCTGTATTCTTGGTGCTTGAGGAGGAGCAACAGTGAAAGGGCTTCTAGTGTCCTGGCCCCACTGGTGGACCTCCTGATGGTGACTGTTTTTTTGGCCACTGTGTGACACAGAGTGTTGGACTGGATGGGCCATTGGTCTGATCCAACATGGCTTCTCTCATGTTCTTATGTTCCAATATCAAAAGCCTCCCAATAAATATTTTGCTCTGTATTCTTGGTGCTTGAGGAGGAGCAACAGTGAAAGGGCTTCTAGTGTCCTGGCCCCACTGGTGGACCTCCTGATGGTGACTGGTTTTTTGGCCACTGTGTGACACAGAGTGTTGGACTGGATGGGCCATTGGTCTGATCCAACATGGCTTCTCTCATGTTCTTATGTTCCAATATCAAAAGCCTCCCAAGAAATATTTTGCTGCCATCTTGGAGTATGCAAATCCTTTAGCAGTAAACCTTTTGGAGAAGATGTTGGTGTTAGATGCAGAAAAGAGAATAACAGCTGCAGAAGGTTGGTCACATCCTTATTTCGAAGCCATCCAAATTCTCCCCTTCTAAGGGTAAGCCTCCATACCTCCAGGAATTCTCCGTAGATCCAACCCTTTATTTTCATACTAAGCATCCCGCCTGACAAAGACTTCTGGAAGCTTGTGTTTTTGTTACATTTTGGTTGGTCCTAATAAGAAAGTATTACATGACAGTTGTGTTTTTGAGTACTAGGTTCTTTGTTCCGCTTGTCTGATCTGAGCAGGGGGGAATGGGAAACGATCTCTTCATTAAAACCACAAGAAAATATGTAAGGCCCACTTCGACTTCAAAAGGACATAGAAAATGTGATGCATCAAAGAGGGGAGATTATCCTCCCATTCAGGGGTTGAATTCTAGCAGGAGTTCCTTTGCATATCAGGTCACACCTCCCTGATGTAGCCAATCCTCCAAGAGCTTACAAAAAAGAGCCTTGTAAGCTCCAGGAGGATTGGTTACATCAGGGGTGTGTGGCCTAATTTGCAAAGGAGCTCCTGCTAGAATTCCACCCCTGCTCCTATCCAGACTCAGGTGTGCTTCAAGTGATCCCCTCCTGGATGTCATACCTCTCCCGCAATCCCCTGTCCCTTCCCCACCTGTTTATTTGCTCTTCAGCTTTGTGTCATCTACCTTATTCTATATTGCCTTAAACTCTGTGCCCTCATTTTGTACTTATTGGGGGGGGGGGCGGTGGCTTGGTGTGCGTTTGCCGTTTAGTACAAAGACTAAATGCTTGCAAATTGAGCCCAACCCTCCCGGGCTCCGATCAACAGCTAGTATTGATTGGAAGAGACAGAACAGGACTTGGAAGTCGGAAAGCGACAAGCTATTCAGCATTCCCTGGAAAGAAAGAAATGTGGCATGAAAATGGTGCCATCCAGAAAGTCAAACTCGCTCTCTGCTGCAAACCACTTGGTGGATGTTAAGGCAGTTGGCAGGAACTTGAGGTTATTATGAGAGCAAGTAATTGTACTTCCCAGGTGTCTTTTTAAAACGAAAGTTTACGAATCCCCTTTCTCAAATGCAAAACACTGGGGTGATTCTTGCTGGGAGGAGAATGGTGTGAGTTGTTTGCCCTGTTGAACCAAGGTAGGAATATCCAAATGCTCCTCAGGGTTTGGGGGGGTTTTTTGTAGAAAAAGCTCAGCAGGGACTCATTTGCATATTAGGTCACACCCCTGACGTCGCCATTGTTTCACACAGGGCTTTCTTTGCAGAAAAAGCTCAGTAGAGGCTCATTTGCATATTAGGCCACACACCCTGACATCACCATTGTTTCACACAGGGCTTTTTTGTAGAAAAAGCTCAGCAGAGACTCATTTGCATATTAGGCCACACCCTCTGATAGTACCACTTTTTCACACAGAGCTTTTTGTAGAACAAGTTCAGAAGGAACTCATTTGCATATTAGGCCACACTCCCTGTCATCACCATTGTTTCACACCAGGCTTTTTTGTAGATAAAGCTCAACAGGAACTCATTTGCATATTAGGCCACACACCCCTGATGCCGCCATTGCTTCACACAGGGCTTTTTGGTAGGAAAAGCTTAGCAGGAACTCAATTGCAAATTAGGCCACATCCTCTGACACCAAGCCAGCTAGAACTGTGTTCCTGCTCAAAAAAAGCCCTGATATTTCTTATCACATGCATAAAAGGTAAAGGTAGTCCCCTGTGGAAGCGCTGAGCCATTACTGACTCTTGGGGTGATGTCACATCACAACATTTTCTTGGCAGATTTTTTATGGGGTGGTTTGTCATTGCCTTCTCCAGTCATCTACACTTTCCCCCCAGCAAGCTGGGTACTCATTTTACTGACCTCAGAAGGATGGAAGGCTGAGTCAACCTTGAGCTGGCTACCTGAACCCAGCTTCCACCAGTGGTCCCCAACCTTTTTGGTACCAGGGACCAGTTTTGTGGAAGACAATTTTTTGCACGGACTGGTGGGGGGGGCAGGGGTGATACCCAGGAAGACACCCCTGTACTTATTCCCAAGCCATGCACCCCTGGAATGTGATATTGCAATGTAACCCTAGAATATTAATTGGATACAGCA
Source organism: Heteronotia binoei (assembly GCF_032191835.1). Taxonomy (NCBI): domain Eukaryota; kingdom Metazoa; phylum Chordata; class Lepidosauria; order Squamata; family Gekkonidae; genus Heteronotia; species Heteronotia binoei. The sequence continues at coordinate 8,319,998 of NC_083225.1, read as the reverse complement.
ATGCCCATTTGAATTGGAATGGTCTTTCTTGCACATAAGGGAGACAAATCCAGTTCCTTCTTGACCCCAAAGCAGGTCTGTAATGTGATTCTGGTACACAAGCCAGAACAACATGTGGCCAGCTGAAAGGTTGAGAAGCGTCCATCTTTCTGCTCCTGGGAGTGAAAAAGTTTCGGGCTCGGAGAGGTGGTGTGGGCAGTGCCATAAAAATTCCTTCACTTTTGGCAACCTTTAAAAGTCCTGTTATCAAAGCATAAGGAAATAAGAATGACCCAGGAAACCTCCAACAAAAATAAATGGCTTGTATCTGGTAATCCTCAGGACAAGATGGCAGAAACACGAGGTTAGAGGCCAAGCACTCCTTTTGTTGTGAATGTGTGTTATAACCTGTAAACTGATCTCACAATTCTGACTTTTAACAAAGTTTCTATTTTTCTTTAATTAATTGCTAAGGCCATCAAAGTCATTCAGTCCCCTGACCACTTGATGGATGCCCATCCATGTTTGACACTAAGAGAGAAATCTATCACTTTTGGGGGAGCTTCAAAGGAACCAGTTTTGGGAAAAACAAGGCCATAAAGTCATTTGGCCAGTGTAATTAAAATGCCTATGTTGGGGTATGGATCTATGATACGAATGGTCTCTGATTGGCTATTACACATATGACACCCCGACTTTCCATTGGTGTGACACTCTGCCCCCTCATTGGGTAGTGGAATTGAGTGATGTGACGTAATTTACCCTAGAAAACAGACAACCCAACCTGTCAGGTTTAGGGTTCGTGGATGCTGGTTGCAGAAGAAGAAAAAGGAAGGAAAAAGGGAATCCCTTCATCCTCTCCTCCCTCCACCCCCTTCCTACCCTCACCCCCCCTTCCTCTCAAGAGAAATCTCCCTCCAGAAGCCTTGCATTTTCCTCTGACTGAGTCTACCCTGCAAAGATCTAGGTATTGTATCACCCTCCCCCATCCTGCTTATTCAGCTAACCTCTTGTATTCCTCTTGTATGCTTGAAATTGTTTGATTGAGATGTAACTATTTGAAACCCTATGCTATAATAAAATCCATTATTAACCAAAGGATTTTCAATGGTCTATCTCCGTAGACAAAGACATAGATCCCATACACCTCACCTCTCGTAGGCCTACCATTTTGAGCTAAGAAATATTAATATTCCCCAATAAAAAGTTGTTTGAGGTGTAACAAAAGTGGTGGAGAATGCAGGCAGGCATGTCCTGTACTTTGGGGAACTGTGAGCTAAGCCTCAGAAGTAGTGGAGAATGCGATTGGCATGTCCTGTACTTTTGGGAGCTGTGAGCCAAGCCTCAGAACCTAAGTGTACAGACTTAGAGAAAAGACCCTGAAAAATCCTGGTTAAGTGTGTGTGTGAGATTCTGTGTGCTTGAAAACTATTGGTGGGGATCAGCTTTCTCTTTTTTCTCTCTACGGTGGAGTGTCAGTCAGCCGCACCGATTGGGCCATGAGATTCCGTGCAAACGGCCATGAGCTTTAGTCGAACGCAAGGGGTTGACACTCGCTGAGGTCCTTGGGAATCAGTGCCCAGCATGGGCCTCCCTGTTTGTTATTTTGCCCAGGGCTATCTGGTTGGGTTCTCATAGGCTAGGGAAAAGTCTCACCTGTGTGCAAAATCCCCTTTCTCAGGCAGAATGCTGTCCCTTTAAGGAGCAGCTCAAGAGAGAGCCAGCAGTTTTACCCTTAATGAACAGCCCTGATTAAGCCAACAGAAACATACTGTTTGACAGAAAGGACCCCTCAGACAAAAAGGAGCCCTCTTCCCCATCCCAAACGATGTTTAAACCCAAAGAGAAGTTAGGCAAACTTCAGAAGTGGCTTATCAAACAAGGAGAGAACCCATGGAAGGGAGGTGTGTTTAAAGGGCCAGATCCACGCACCACTCTGAAAAATGCCTTTCAAGATTTCTGTGAAGGGTTTAAGCCCCGTTCATCCTCTAAAGACAAGTATGCTGCTTGGGGTCTATGGTCAGCACTGGGAGACTGTGCTGAATATGCAAATGAGATGCAGGCTAGTTATGAGGAAGCTGCAGGAAAATTGGCAAAACTAGAAAAGGAATTGGCTGAGAGAACAGAGACAATGCAGAGAGACTCCAGAGAGAAATTACATCAGCTAGAACAGGAATGGACAGAAAAATTGAACACTCTAAAACAGGAATCTGAGGAGAAACTAGAGGCTACTGAAAGATCCTACATAGAACAGATAGACACACTACAATATGAGGCACACAACAGATGGGTCTCCCTTGACACAGAGTTACGTGAAAAATTAGAATTAAAGGAGACAGAGATAGAGAACTTGCGTGCTGAGAAATATGACCTATTTGTTGACAAGCAGGCTTATGCCTCCTCTTCTTTAGATGCCCAACAGAAACTTAAGGATGCTTTGACCCGTGCTAGTGCAGCAGAGCAAAGGGCTGCAGACTTAGAAAAACAACTCACAGAAACTCAGCATGCAGCCAAATTTTTAGTAGAGCACCAGTCTGCACAAAAACTTGAGTCTTCACATGACGCCTGCAGGAAAGAAATACACTCCCTCACACGCAAATTAGGACTACAGAAGGCCTTGATTGCCTCTGTACATCCAGGCACTATTGTAGACATGGATTTCTCTGAGCTAGAGCCTGACAGTCAACAGGAAGATGCTAAGCCCCCACCCCCTCCTTACAACCCAGACTGGCCACCACTTAGACCAACTAGGCCTGGAGCTGCCCCACCCCCAGTCACCAGTAAGCCAGTCAGCACTCAGGCTGACACAGACCCTATTTCTGAGCAAGCCCCTGAACCAGCTCCTGTCCAACCCGTAACTACAAGAACAGTTTCCACCCGAAGCGCAGGAGGGAGACTGAATGTTCAGGAGGTCAGTGAAAAGGTACCCTGGAAGCCGCAGGAGGCAAAGGCTATTGCTGACCAAATTGGTCCCCTTACTAGGGAGACTGGGACTGCCTGGTTCACTGCCATCCAGAACACCTACCCAAATGCTATAGGAGAAGACCTTTCTCAGCTAGCAAGGCTCTGTACAAATGGAATAGATGGCCCCACCATTGAATCTGGTATAGCCACACGCCATCTCTCAGCTCTTAAAAACCAGCTTGACTGGATGAGAGAGGTCGCAAAATTGCTCTGGCCCGGACGCCCACTTGAACATCTGTACATCACAGAAACTCAAGGCCCAGGGGAAAACCCAGAAGCATATGTAGATAGGAAAAAGCTTTTAGCCATGCTAGCAAGGAGAGTTCAAAGCCTACATGGAACCTATGAATTTGATGATGCAGACTTTAAAACAACGCTTGTTGCAGGACTAAATACCCAGACAAAAACCATCATTGGTCTACTGGATCCCATTGCAGTTCCTTGGGACACATTAGCAGCCAGAATTAGGCAGGCTACTGACTATCTGAGAGAGACAGGAGGCCTGAAACTGCAAAACCGTTCCAATCGTAAAAATCAGGAGCCCAAAAATTCAGAGCCAATTCAGGTAGTCACATATGCTAACAATGGCCCTCATTCACAATACAGGAATGAGACAAACAGCCGACCTAATGCACCTCAGCCCCCTCCACGCAGCTGGAATAGGGACAGGGCAGGCAACAATAGATACCCAAATAGGAATCAAGAACCTGGATACGGACATGACCCTGCTAGAGCTGCCCCACCCCAGAATTTTTACCCAGCTCCCCCTCCTAGACAGAATCCCCCTTCAGCTCCAGCACAAATGACAAAAGGACTTGCTCAGGGACCGCCACACAGTCAGGCACCCCAGCATCCCCCACAAGAAACACTTAGAAAGGCTGTTTGGAACCAACTCAGAGACACAGGAGCTGATATGTCTTACTATGACAAGCAACCCTTGCAAGTGCTCCTTGCAGGCCTTCTGAATTCTATGCCCCCTGCTGCTATGCAAAATCAAGCTACACTCATGCCTGCCGCTACACAAAGCCAGCCTTTACACAGTCAGCTTGCTCAGAGCCCACCTGCACACTCGAGGCCCACAACCCCACCCCAAGCACAGAATTCAAATCCTTTCCATGCCCCTCAAGAACATCGCCCCCAGAGTGTCCCAAGGATAGCAACAGTTTCAGAGTCACGTGTTTGCCATGACCAACGTCCAGGGCCTAGCCACCAGCAATAGGGCTGCCCGAGGTCCTTGCCTTTACCCCAGGAAGTCATAGCTAGATTAGCCCCTGATGAATGGGGAAGGCCAACCGTTAAGGCAGGTGTTGGGACCTCAGGGAAAGAGTTACCTGCCACACTTTTAGTTGACACTGGAGCTTCACTGAATGTGCTGCACCCAGAATTGGCTGCTTGTGGAACACAAACTAACAAGGCCACAATTTTGGAAGGCTTTGCAGGAGGGTCCCACAGGACCAAGATCTGGGAAGACATACCCCTGACAGTAGGAAAGCTCAGGACTATAATTGCAGCTTGTGAGAATCTCAGGGAGGATGCAGGAATTTTAGGAATGCCCTTTCTCAGAGGACAGAGCATTACAGTCGATTTGGCCAATGGTTTCTTATGGCAAGTTCAGAATGGACCTGAAATAATATCTGCTATCCATAGATGTGCTGCTCTAAAGGCTCCCTTACCCCTAGCCCCAATTGTAGGCGACCCTTGGGTGGAAGAGTTTCCTGAAGTCTGGGTCACAGACAAAGTAGAATGTGGGACCGTTAAAGGTGCCTGTGTTCTCATTGAAGGGAAAGACCCACCCCCTCAGAAGCAGTATAGGTATCCTAAAGAAGCAGAAATAGGGATAGGGAAAACTATTGAAGGTCTTTTGCAATGGGATGTAATCACACCCATGCAGTCCATCTGCAACGCGCCCCTATGGCCAGTCCTCAAGGCAGACGGAGTAACCTGGAGACTAACTGTGGATTTTCGAGCTCTTAATGCAGTCACACCTCCTGTGGCGCCAGTGGTGGCTAAATACAATGAAATCTTGACAGCCATTGCTGCAGGGGCCAAATACTACAGTGTTTTGGACCTGGCCAACGCCTTTCACTCAATTAAACTACATGAATCCTGCTGGTATAAATTTGCCTTCACATTCAGAGGTCAGCAGTATGCTTTCAAAAGAACCCCCCAGGGTTTCCACTCTAGCCCCAGCATTTGCCATGCACACGTGGTTCAAATGTGGGACAAATTGAGCCCTGCATCTCGCCCCCATGTTGTTTCGTACGTTGACGATATTCTCGTGTATTCTGACACGGAAGAGAGAACACGTGAAATCACAAGGGAGGTCTTAAACCTCATTAGAGAGACAGGCTTCAAGGCAAACCGAGAGAAAGCCCAATTGGTCAAAACCGAAGTGAAATACCTTGGCCTCTCCTTAGGAACTGATGGACGCACCCCAGACTCTCAGAGAGTAGAAGTTGTTTCTAAGCTCCCAGCCCCCACTGACCCCCCTACTCTGAGAGCACTTCTGGGAACATTCAATTTCTCTAGGGATTTCATTGAATCATTTGCAGACAAGGCACGTCCCTTATATGCACTCTTAAAGAAAGGAGTTCGCTGGAACTGGGGACCTGAGCAACAGAAAGCCTTTGCAGAGCTCAAACGTAGTTTGATTCAAGCCCCAGCGCTTGCACACCCAGACATGACCAAGCCTTTCTACATACAGCTAGCCACTTCAGACGAAAGCATAGGGGCCACTCTCTTGCAGCAGCAAACAGGTTCTCTAAGAGTCATTGCCTATGCCTCTAGGAACCTCACCCCTGTAGAAGCCAGATTCAGCCCCTGTGAGAAGAATTGCCTAGCCCTAGTTTGGAGCCTTACACACTGGGAATTCATTATAGGAGGTGCAAAAGTCATAGTTCAAACTACACACACACCTCTCAAATACATCCTTTCAGGGAAAGTGCAAGATGGTCAGGTCTCCAATGCAAGGATTGCTAAATGGACACTAAAACTGGTAGGCAGAGGAGTAGACTACAAGAAAGAGCAAACTGAATCTCCTGCCCCTTATGGCCTCATAGTTTCAGGGGAACAGCATGAATGCCCCCTCCCTCAGATGAATCACACCCAGTGGCCAGTTATATGGGGAGAGTCTCTAGCAGAAGCACAGCAGCAAGGCTTTGTGTGCTGGTTCTGTGATGGCTCCTCTTTCCATGTAAATGGTTCCCCCAAGACAGGCTATGCTGCAATCAGAGTACATGATTCTTATGTTCTAAAGGGCATAGCACGTCCACATTCTAGCCAGGCAGCAGAGGTAGCAGCCCTCCGTGCCATCCTGGAATTTGAACCCCCAGATTGCCCCCTGGCTATATATACAGATTCAGATTGGACAGCAAAAGCTGCAACTGTATGGCTGCCAGTATGGTTAGCAAATGAGTTCAAATCCTCAGAGGGGAAGCCCATCTCACACAGAGACAAATGGATCCATGTTGCTGCACTAATTCAGAGCAGGCAAGCTGCAACCTGGGTCACACATGTCAAAGGCCATCAGAAAAATAATTCAGACACAAGCATCTGGAACAACCGAGTGGATGCACTAGCTAAAGAAGCTGCCCTGGAGGACCAGGACCCAGCAAACCCAGAGCCTAGTCCCCAACCTCTACACCCAGTTACAACCAGACAAAGAGCAGCACTCCCTGCTCCCCTCTTAGACTTATCTACTCTCCAGGAGGGAGATGAGCAAATCCAAAGCCTAGCCACTGTAGGAAAAGACCCCACAGGCAGATATACCATTGAGAAACTAGAAGGAGTCTACTGGGCTGTGGATCAGAACCACAACAGGCACTGGATAGTCCCTGTAGAAGTCAGAAGTGATTTAATTCAACTTGCCCATGAACAAGGACACAGAGGAAGAGAGCTCACCCTAGAAAGAGTTAAAGACACAGGGTGGTGGCCAAACATGAGACAGGACATTGAGCAATGGGTAGACAACTGCCTAGCCTGTGCAATGGTTAATGCAGACAACACAGGAGCCAAAGCACCCATACAACACCAGAGAATAGAGGGTCCTTGGGCACGGATTCAGATTGACTTCATAGGCCCCCTCCCTCTCACATCCCGTGGCAACCGCCATTGTCTGACAATAATTGATCCCTTCAGCAAGTGGGTAGAGGCATTTCCCTGCAGAAATAACACAGCAGCAACTGCAGCCCGCCTTCTTTTTAACAATGTTTGGTCTAGGTGGGGCATAAGTCATCAAATTGATAGTGATAGAGGCGGAGCCTTCATTGGTGACATCACAAAGGAATTATGCAAAGCATTAGGCATACAGCAAAGATTTCATGTGGCTGGTCATCCCCAAAGTTCTGGAAATATAGAACGTACAAACAGAACGCTCAAGGAGGCTCTGTGCAAAATGGTTAAGTCCTCTGGCAGGGACTGGGATGAAAAGCTCCCCATCATCCTCATGGCTCTTAGAGGTACTAAAGCTGTTCATGGTTTCTCACCACATCAAGTGATGACTGGCAGAAAAATGCTTTTCCCAGAGGCTTTTTGGTTAGATACAAGCCTCCCATCAGACTTGGAACCAGTTGTAATAAGTGATGCATGGGTAAGGTCCCTGGTCACTGAAATCTCTGCCATTCATAAAAAGGTTGCCCTGCAGTTAGGCATAGCCCGTCAAGCAATGGATAAAAGACTGGGATGGGTAAGAAACCCCAGACAATGGGAAGAGGGTCAACTTGTAATGTACAGAAAGTTTTCTGAAAAAGAGCATGCCCTCACTGCCAAATGGAAGGGACCAGTCCCAATCACAAAGAGGATCAGCCCTGCTGTGTACCAAGTTGCCATCCCCAAGTCAGGAGGTACCTGGCTCAAGTTCTTCCACTGCTCTCAGTTGAAAGACTGGAAAGGGAAGCCCCCTGACGCTGTGGCCAACTATGCTCCAACTTCTCCCCAGAAGAATTCTGAAAAGCAACCCCCAGATAAACCTGGAAAAGCCTCCTCTATAAAGATCAGACAGATCTCGCTGAATTATGCTCCTACACCTGCTCTGATTGATCTGGCTGAGACTATTGTGGCTCTCTGAGGCTACAAGCATTGAGCTACTATGTAAATATAGGAAACTTGACCCTGCACCCCAGCAGCAAGGGGGGGGGCAAGCCTCTGCTATTTGTGTATATGTTTATTTCTTGATCTTCAGCTAGAAGTACTATGCAGCCAGGCATAACCCTTTTCCCTTACAGAATACACTCTCCTCCAAGGATTGCACTTCAGGACCAGGTTGTTTTTCTTTTTAAATTTTTAAATATTGTAATGCATCCCATAGTGATAATCCTTGCCATACAAGCTGGCATGGTAGTCTTTTTAATTTATCTGGTATGTTGGTTAAGGCGTCAATTCAATAAACCATAACACATGGTGCCTTATTTTTCTTTAAGCCCTTTCTCCAAAGAGACATGGTACTTAAGCTCCAGGCATAAGATATAATATTGGAGGAAGTAATCTCCAGGTTCCAACTGGAGACTGGCAACCTTACAAGAGCGGCCATGTTTCCCCCCCCCCCCTCTTTTCAGAAATCCCACATGTTCTCCCACTCCCCTTTTTTTTTCTCTACAGTCTCTCCCTGGCATGCTTAGCAGGAACTACAAGCAACTGCCACACCTACCCATTTCTCTCCCCTCATCACTAACAACTCTGCTCTGCACTTGCACGCCAACCCTGCAAGGCAGACCAGGTACAAATAGCACGTTTGTGCAATGAGAACAGAGAAACAGTCCAAAAAGCCTTAATGCCAAGGCAAACAGACAAACAGCATTATTTTGAAAACCCCAGCCAGACTTTTTTTACAAAACTTCCCCCACAGAGAAACTTTTTAAAATTAAAACAAAGACCAGTGACCACGTGGTCAGCACAGAGATATACCTTAGACAAAGGAAAGGCAAAGAACTACAAATAGTTTTTTTCTTCCTCTCTCCCTTAAGTACAGAAAAAACTAGGGGGGAAGTCAGTGATTTTTGAATAAGAATCTAGTACTGTGGAGTGGAAGTCAGAGATTTTTGAATAGATTTTTGAATGGATCCAGTTTTGAATGGAAGCCAGTGAGATTTTTGAATAGATTTCTGAATAGATCCAATGAGTTTTGAACAGAATCTAGTATTTTTGAAAGGAAATTCTTTTTAACCCAAGTTTGAACAGAGTTTTTTTTTTAAATGCCTTCCCTTTTAAATTAAGACCATTTTTTTTTTTCTCTGCAAACAGCCAAAAGCAATTTTTATTCCCCCTTGCTGGAAATTGGGAACTGCAAGCAGAATTTTTAAGCCTCTCATATGCTGCTACAGATTTCACAGCCAGGCAATGGCTGATACCAGCTTCCCTCTTCCCCCCTCCATTGCATGACGTTTATACTTACAAAAGAACCGGGTGTTTTGAAATTCTTATCTCCTTGTGTTCTCCTTTTTTTTTTCTCTGCTCCATGCAGGGAAAACAAATTCTTTGTTCAATAAGGAAATAAAGGAAAAACAGACTGCTTTTTCTTTCTAGATCACAAAAAAATCATAGAGAAAGACAAAGCCATCTCTTTTTCCAAAAATGAGAAAAGGAAAAAGTGCCCTGCAACCCACATTTTTGTATGGGGCAGGACTGACTTAATTTAAAAGGAAAAACAGGAAATTTTACCAAAAAGTATACCAGCATTGCAGAGACACATGTGCTCAGAGCCATCTTTCTTCCTCTGTCGTCTGAAGAAGAAGAGGAGCAGGAAATGGGTGGAGTCCCACTGGGACAATGAATTGCCTACTTGTGGCATGTAGCTAAAGGAATGCAACCTTTTGTTTCACAAATGGCCCTGAAGAAACAGAGGGCATTTTAACCTCATGTGCTATATCTTCCAGCTCATTTACACACACGCCAGCAGTAAAAATGACCCTGAAGACTTCAGTTTGCCCAAACAAAGGTGTGCAGCAAAAAAAACCTGTCCCTTCGGAAATGATGGTTCCAGATACATCCCTGCTGCAAGAATACACGGGGAAGAATAACAGATTTCACGATGTGCCTGTTAATTTTGTATATGCATAGACAAAGCTTACAAGAGGAAAATGTCAATGTAAATGTACCTATGTATCTTTGTTGCTGAACCCCATTTTGCTGTAGACTAATAGAATCCTATGTTCTTTCCCCTCCCCCTCAAGAAAATGATATTCTATGTTTGTCTTCAAGTTTGATAAGAATATTTTAGCCATTAGTTAATAACTGCCTGTTTGGTAGCTTAGAAACATTGAGCATATATTTTGAACATTTTTTTTTCTTTGTGTGTAACTATGCAACTTTTGATATCCTATTAATTAGCAATATAAGTTTAGTTACTGTTTTGTACTTCATTTATATTAGAACCTATGATTAGCTATTATAAGGGACCTTATATATATGCATAGTATAGTATAGAAGGAGGATTGGTCTTGTTAAAAATGTATACTCTCAGCTTTAAAAGGCAAGAAACTGTCTTCCCCCTAAGCACCTATCCAAATATGGTTTTGACTCCCATGTTCTTTGTACATGCAACCTCAGAGGCTCAGTGTTCATTATCAGAAACATATATGCACACCCCATGAATTCAGCTTAACCCACTAAAGGTTCCAGTTAATTTTTGAACTGGCCTGCAGTTTTTTTAATTATTATTTTTTTACCTTTTAATTGGCTGCAAGATTTTAAAGCTCCCCTAATTTTTTTGTTCTCAATCATATTTTATGGCCTGACATTTCTTTCTCTTTCTATATCTGTATGAATGGTTGTACCTTGGTGTGAAAAAGAAGTCTCACTGAGAGTTCACCTCCATTTTCAAGGGGGGGACTGATACCCAGGAAGACACCCCTGTACTTATTCCCAAGCCATGCACCCCTGGAATGTGATATTGCAATGTAACCCTAGAATATTAATTGGATACAGCAATGCCCATTTGAATTGGAATGGTCTTTCTTGCACATAAGGGAGACAAATCCAGTTCCTTCTTGACCCCAAAGCAGGTCTGTAATGTGATTCTGGTACACAAGCCAGAACAACATGTGGCCAGCTGAAAGGTTGAGAAGCGTCCATCTTTCTGCTCCTGGGAGTGAAAAAGTTTCGGGCTCGGAGAGGTGGTGTGGGCAGTGCCATAAAAATTCCTTCACTTTTGGCAACCTTTAAAAGTCCTGTTATCAAAGCATAAGGAAATAAGAATGACCCAGGAAACCTCCAACAAAAATAAATGGCTTGTATCTGGTAATCCTCAGGACAAGATGGCAGAAACACGAGGTTAGAGGCCAAGCACTCCTTTTGTTGTGAATGTGTGTTATAACCTGTAAACTGATCTCACAATTCTGACTTTTAACAAAGTTTCTATTTTTCTTTAATTAATTGCTAAGGCCATCAAAGTCATTCAGTCCCCTGACCACTTGATGGATGCCCATCCATGTTTGACACTAAGAGAGAAATCTATCACTTTTGGGGGAGCTTCAAAGGAACCAGTTTTGGGAAAAACAAGGCCATAAAGTCATTTGGCCAGTGTAATTAAAATGCCTATGTTGGGGTATGGATCTATGATACGAATGGTCTCTGATTGGCTATTACACATATGACACCCCGACTTTCCATTGGTGTGACACTCTGCCCCCTCATTGGGTAGTGGAATTGAGTGATGTGACGTAATTTACCCTAGAAAACAGACAACCCAACCTGTCAGGTTTAGGGTTCGTGGATGCTGGTTGCAGAAGAAGAAAAAGGAAGGAAAAAGGGAATCCCTTCATCCTCTCCTCCCTCCACCCCCTTCCTACCCTCACCCCCCCTTCCTCTCAAGAGAAATCTCCCTCCAGAAGCCTTGCATTTTCCTCTGACTGAGTCTACCCTGCAAAGATCTAGGTATTGTATCACCCTCCCCCATCCTGCTTATTCAGCTAACCTCTTGTATTCCTCTTGTATGCTTGAAATTGTTTGATTGAGATGTAACTATTTGAAACCCTATGCTATAATAAAATCCATTATTAACCAAAGGATTTTCAATGGTCTATCTCCGTAGACAAAGACATAGATCCCATACACCTCACCTCTCGTAGGCCTACCATTTTGAGCTAAGAAATATTAATATTCCCCAATAAAAAGTTGTTTGAGGTGTAACAGGGGCGGCAATGGTTTCCGGATGATATAATTGTGCACTTTATTTCTATTAGTTTGGTGTGGTGGTTAAGCGTGCGGACTCTTATCTGGGAGAACCTGGATTGCTTCCCCACACCTCCACTTGCAGCTGCTGGAATGGCCTTGAGTCAGCCATACCTCTTGCAGGGTTGTCCTTGAAAGGACAGCTTCTGGGAGAGCTCTCTCAGCCCCACCTACCTCACAGGGTGTCTGTTGTGGAAAGGAAGGTAAAGAAGACTGTGAGCCACTCTGAGACTCTGAAATTCAAAGTGGAGGGCAGGATATAAATCTAATGTCTTCTTCTTATTATTGTTTTTATTACATTGTAATATATAATGAAATAATTATACGACTCACGGCCCGGTTGAAAAAAGGCCATGGACCGGTACTGGGACCCCTCCTTTACACAACGAGTGATTAAACAGTGGAATTCACTGCTGGAAGACGTAGTGATGGTCACAAGCATAAACAGCTTTAAATGGGGATAAAACAAATTCATGAAAGACAGGTCTATCCATGGCTACTGGTAGGCTTCCTAAGCTCCCACTGGGGGCAGGGTTTCCCCCAGTTTCAGGACCCCCAACTTGTTGGCACAGAGTGGACCGTGGGGGGGAGAATCCCTGCCCCCAAAGGCGCTCTGTCATGCACAGCACAATGACACCACCTGGAAGTGACATGAGAACATAAGAGAAGCCATGTTGGATCAGGCCAATGGCCCATCCAGTCCACCACAGTAGCCAAAAAACCCAGGTGCCATCACAGGTCCATCAGTGGAGCCAGGACACTAGAAGTCCTCACTCTGTTGCCCCCCGCAGACAGAGAGTTCCAACAATACGCTGTGGTTAATAGCCACTGATGGACCTCTGCTCTGATGTGTCAGGCACATCATGCAGGGATGCTCTAGCAATCTCAGGAAAACTCTATGGTTTCTCATGGGGACACTCTTGCAATTTGGGGAAGAACTCTATTGTGCCATAGTGTTTTCTCCAAATTGCTAGAGCGTCCCTGTGCAAAACCAGAGTCCCCCTCAAATTGCTAGAGCATGCCCAGCACAATTCATCACTTCCAGGTGATGTCATTGCACTGTGCACTCACAATGTGCATGGAAAAAAAGTCCCCCACTAGGAGCCGGTGGGGACTTGGCAACCCTAGCTACTGGTCATGGTGACTGAAGGGAACCTCCACATTCAGAAGCAGTCAGTCTCTGAATTCCAAGAGGTGATATCAGGGAAGGTTCTCCGTCTCTCTGCCCTGTTGTTGGCCTTCCAGAGGAACTGCGTGGCCATTGTTCGAGACGGGATGCCGGACTAGATGGACCACTGCTCTGATCCAGCAGGGCTCTTCTGACGTTCTCATCAGGGGAAGGCCTCAGCCTCTCTGCCCTGTTGTTGGCCCACTAGAGGAACTGGCTGGCCACTGTGTGAGACAGGAAGCTGGACTAGATGGACCACTGCTCTGATCCAGCAGGGTTCTTCTGATGTTCTCATCAGGGGAAGGCCTCGGCCTCTCTGCCCTGTTGTTGGCCCACCAGAGGAACTGGCTGGCCACTGTGTTAGACAGGAAGCTGGACTAGATGGACCTGGTCTGATCCAGCAGGATTCCTTTTACGGTCTGAAATTATCAGAGGTCATTTGAAAAAGTCAGCAATTCTACTCTCCTTCTCCTCCAAAAAGCTCCATATTTACAAAATGCTCTGACAATCTGTACTTTCAGCAAGAATCAAGACAGCCAATGTTCTTTTAGAGTCCTTCCCACACACACAAACAAACACACAAATCAGATTGGAGTTCTGTCAAAACGTGAAGAAGGAATCCATTATTAACGAAAATTAAAACAGTCCAAAATATACCCCCCCACCACACACACACACACACAAACATTGAGAGCAAAATGCTATCCCGCCAAAGGACCCCACCACAACAGCCGACACCTCCAACCAAAACAGAATATCCAAATCCCTCCTTTCAGGGTAAAGCACTTTATAGATTTCTATAAATGCACATTGATTCGAGAGGAGACTCAGAAGAGCTTTGCTGTAGCAAAAGATGCTTATTCACGATATTTCGAGCCACGAGCTGCATTTAGGAGCTCACAGGCTATTCCCAAAGGCAGCTGGCAAAACGAAAAAATTTGTCATCTGTCTTAATAGAGTGGAATCTGTAATGCAATTTTGGTTTTATAATTGCCAATAGACTCTTGTCTACTTACAAATATATATTTTCAAGAGAAGCTAGCCTGAAAACATTGGCAATGAAGAACTGACAAGGTCCCAGTTTGGTGTAGTGGTTAAGTGTGTGGACTCTTATCTGGGAGAACCAGGTTGGATTCCCCACTCCTCCACTTGCACCTGCTGGAATGGCCTTGGGTCAGCCATAGCTCTCTTATCTGGGAGAACCAGGTTTGATTCCCCACTCCTCCACATGCACCTGCTGGAATGGCCTGGGGTGAGCCAAAGCAATTGCAGTTGTCCTTGAAAGGGCAGCTGCTGTGAGAGCCCTCTCAGCCCCACCTACCTCACAGGGTGTCTGCTTGGGGGAACAAGACATAGGAGATTGTAAGCAGCTCTGAGTCTCTGATTCAGAGAGAAGGGTGGGGTATAAAACTGCAGGCTTCTTCTTCTTTATTCAGGTTAAAAAAAAAGTCCCCTGCACAAGCACCAGTCGTTTCCACCTCTGGGGTGACATCGCATCATGACATTTTCATGGCAGACTTTTTATGGGGTGGTTTGCCATTGCCTTCCCCAGTTATTTACAGTATTCCCCCCCCAGCAAGCTGAGTACTCATTTTACCAACCTTGGAAGGATGGAAGGCTGAGTCAACCTGGAGCAGGCTAGCTGAGCCCAGCTTCCGTCAGGATCGAACTCAGGTCGTGAGCAGAGAGCCTGGACTGCAGTACTGCAGCTTTACCACTCTGCGCCACGGGGTACATATTTGCTTTTTTATATCAACCACCTGGTGAGATATTGCAAAATGCCTCTTTGGCTGTCTTCTCCTCACCCTGACACCTGAAGTGTAGCAGAGGGTGAGGCACCTTTCTCAGCTGCAAGTTTGCCAGCTTTGGGTGGAGAAATCTCTGGAGATTTTTTTGGGAGGCTGCAGCCTGCTGAGGGAGGGGTCTGGGGAAGGGAGGAACCTCAGCCCGCCCTCCAAAGTCACTTTTTCTCCAAAGGAACTGATCTCTGCAGGCTGGGGGTCAACTGTAATAACAGTAGATCTCCAGGTCTCACCTGAAGGCTCACCACTTCAGAATGGAGCATGTTTGTGCTCAGCAGTTCATATTGTTTCCTTCCCAAATGGCTAAAATGTCCAGGAAAACCAGAGAGTTTTCATGGAAGCTCCAGAGTGGCCAGTGCACGATGTTGCCAGTGTGATGCGACATCGCACACCATCTGCTCTGGAGCTTCTGTGAAAACTCCGCTGCTTTCTTGGCTCTGCCACACACTTTTCATTGGCTGCCAGGGCCGCTGAGGAGGTGCAAGAGAAGTCACCATGCCAACGACGTTGGAAGGAGATCCCCCCACCAGCCCAATGCCGACCAGCAGGTTGGGGACCTCCCAAGCAGGAGAACCCCTGCACGGCCCAGGAGCTTGATTAGGGTTGCCAATCCCCAGGTGGGGGCAGGGGATCCCCCTGTTTGGAGGCCCTCCCCCCACTTCAGGGTCGGCAGAAACACCCTTGCAGCCCTTGCATAAAAGAGATGGTGGGGAACCTCCAGGTGGGATGTGGAGATCTCCCAGAATTCCAGCTGATCTCCAGATGACAGAGATCTAGTTCCTCTAGAGAAAATGGCTACTTTGGGACTCTATGGCATGATACTCCGCTGAGTTCCCTCCCCTCCCCATACCTCATGAGAGCGAGTTTGGTGTAGTGGTGAAGTGTGCGGACTCTTATCTGGGAGAACCGGGTTTGTTTCCCCACTCCTCCACTTGCACCTGCTGGAATGGCCTTGGGTCAGCCATAGCTCTGGCAGAGGTTGTCCTTGAAAGGGCAGTTTCTGTCAGAGCTCTCTCAGCCCCACCTACTTCACAGGCAGGGCCGGCATGTGGGAATTGGCAAAGTAGGCGGCGGCCTAGAAGCACCACCTGGCCTAGGGGCGCCTCTTCTCACGCGCCAGGGGTGTGCGGCAGCGAGAGCACTCAGAGCCTGGCTGAGCACATCTGCTGCCTTCGGGCCTTTGCCGAGGGGTCCCGGGGCTCAGGAAGCCTCAGCAAAATCAGGGTGTGTGGTAGCGAGACTGCTGCCTTCCAGCCCTTGCTGAGGCTTCCCATGGTTTGGGAAGGCCTGGCAAAGTTGGGGGGGTGTCGGGGGGCCATCGTGATGATGTCACTTCCAGGTGACATTATCACAACTCGTATGCAAAGTGTGTGCATGATTTGAGACTGGGGGGGAGGGGGCTGCCAGTTCAGGGTTCTGCCTTGGGCATCAGAAACCCTAGTGCCAGGCCTGCTCACAGGGTGTCTGTTGTGGGGGAGGAAGATAAAGGAGATTGTGAGCCACTCTGAGACTCTGAGATTTGAAGTGGAGAGTGGGATATAAATCCAATATCCTCTTCCTCCTCATCTTGCCAGAACTTCACCCCTAAAACCTCCAAAAAATTCCTAACCTGGAGTTGGCAACTCTAACCTCACCACTGTTCGCCCAGACAAATGGAAGAGATTACAACAATTAATACAAGGTGGTTTGTTTGTTTTTTGAATGCACAGCCATAATCAAACATCCAACCTGTTCCCCTCCCGCAACCGCGACATCGTATGTTCGAAATTAGCCGAGTATAATTTTCAGCACTCTGGGGGGAAAAAAGAGCAGTCCACAGTTCCAGCTTCCAGTCATATTTAATAAAGCTTAAGTCCTTTTGGTGAGCGAGCAGCAGGCGCTGGACTCTTTCAGAAAAACCAACGGGAACAGCTGCAGCTTTTTCTGTATTTGCAAACGCTGGGAATCCCTTCCAGGAAACGTGCCTCCCTTCCCCCACACACATCCTGCTAGTTCATATAATAATGGGGAACAGCAATTACCATGAGGAATTTTTTTTTTTAAATAGAAACTTTTAGGGGGACATAATTATTGTCAACAGCAGAAAGATTGTTTAAGACTGGCTGCGACGGGGTGGCAGATACCGAACGTGACAGAATCTGCAGGTGCGCGGCTCTTTGCCTATTGATACAAATTGAATCTGAAAATAGCAATTTATTCACCAAATCAAACCAATCGCTGCACCGCAGTTTCCCCCTTTCAGCTCTCATTTCCCAGCTCACTATTCTTAAGCACTCCGCTGCTTTCTTGGCTCTGCTGCACACTTTTCATTGGCTGCCAGAGCTGCTGAGGAGAAGGGGATGGGGGGGGGGGGGGAGACGGCCAACTCGGGAAGAAAATGGAGGAGGGTGTGCAAGCTTTTCCAGAAATAAATCGGCTTGTGTGTGAGCATGCGTGCGCACTCAGAGATACACACACACACAGTATTTGCAGATAGGCCAGCAACAAGAGATGTTAGCCTCCAGATGATGGCTGGAATTCTCCTGTAATTACAACCAGGGCTTTCTTCGAGCAGGAACGCACAGGAACGCAGTTCTGGCTGGCTAGGTGTCAGGGGTGGGGCCTAATATACAAAAAGCCCTGTGTGAAACAATGGTGACATCAGGGGGGGTGACCTAATATGCAATGAGTTCCTGCTGGGCTTTTTCTACCCCAAAAGCCCTGATTACAACTGGTCTCTGGGTGACAGAGATCAATTCACCTGGAGAAAATGGTCACTTAGGAAGCTGCCCTCTATGCCAGGGGTGTTAAACATGCGGCCCAGAGGCCAACTCAAGCCCCTGGTGGGCTCCTATCAACTGGTTCTTGTCTGCTTCCTTCTCCCTCTTGCTTCCTTCTGCATCACAGCTTGCTTTGCAAGGCTTGCTCAATCGCACAGGAGCTACAGAGCAAAACCTCTATTTTCGCCATTGGTTGAGGTTCCTTCCCCTCCTGGTCCCTTCCTTTGCCCAGTTCCCTGGATCCCATGGGAGAAATACAAAGAAACCTTTAAATACAATACAAGCCTTTAAGACCACTGTATTAATGTTTTAAGCATGTCTTATTTTAAGGGTTTTTAAAAAAAATCTTTAGTTGTCTGTGTCCTTTAAAAAGTTTATATCTCTGCTACTTAATCTTAAATAGATAGACACACGGCCTGGCCCAACACGGCCTGGGCTGGGCTTACAAGGTCTCATTTATGCCAGATCCGCCCCTCATAGCGAATGAGTTTGACACCCCTGCTCTATGGCATTGCACCCCATTCTTTCTTAACTCTGCTCTCCTCAGGTTCCAACCCCACCCCCCCCCAAAAAAAAAAATCTCGAGGAATCACTACTGAATTTGTATAAGATTAGAAATCCATCTATGATTGAATTGAGTAGTCTTTATGTTGCGTAAACGAGGGTTGCCAACCTCCATGTGGGACCTGTGGTTCTCCTGGAATGAGACCTAGTCTTCAGATGACAGACATCATTTTCCTGGAGAGAATGGCACAGTAGCCCATGGAGGCCCCTCCCCAAACTCAACCCACTCCAGGCTCCAACCCCGACTCTCCAGGAATTTTCCAACTTGGTGTTGGCAGCCTCAGAAAACATCCATAGGATTACATTGCACGTTTGTGAATTATGTATGCCCAAGGTCTCACCGAGCACTGGCACAATGGGAAGAGAGCCAGGGAATATCAAGCACTGCCGGCAGAAATCAGCTGCCTTATCAGAACTGGCTTCCATTTCTTGCTATTGGCCTACACAATACTGAGCAGGATGCAATCCCGTCCCTCTTGTCAGTGGCTGTAAACAATACTAAGTGATAAGGCAAAGTGGAATTGCAGAGAGAATGAGAGTGAGCTGGAAGCGGGTGGAGCCTGGACTGGCCGGGCTTCCTGCTCTGAAGAAACAAGGCGACAGATGAAGCTATGGCAATACCCCAGGCAAACCGAGATTGCTACACCTGGAGGCTCCTCTATGGCTAGCTGAACAACTGGGTGCCCTGGATAGAGAGACTCTTGCCCGCAACAGAAAGCTGAACAGAACATTATTAAATAGACAGGCTTAACTAACTAGCAAACTGTACAGTTTTGGCTTGCACCTCTTGTCTCCTTTGGGAATCTTCTAGGCCAGGGGTGGCCAATGGTAGCTCTCCAGATGTTTTTGCCTACAACTCCCATCAGCCCCAGCCAGCATGGCCAATGGCTGGGGCTGATGAGAGTTGTAGGCAAAGACATCTGGAGAGCTACTGTTGGCCACCCCTGTTCTAGACTTCCCTATCCCTGAATCAAGTGACCAGAGACCCAGTATGATGTTGTGGTTAGCGTTTCAGACTAAGATCTAAGACAGGGCTGGCCAACGGTAGCTCTCCAGATGTTTTTTGCCTACAACTCCCATCAGCCCCAGCCATTGGCCATGCTGCCTGGGGCTGATGGGAGTTGTAGGCAAAAAACATCTGGAGAGCTACCATAGGCCACCCCTGATCTAGGAAACCCACCTTCCAATTTCTACTCCGCCATGGAAGGTTGGCTGGCTAACCTTGGGTCACCCACATACTCTCAGCCTAACCTCCCCTCTAGTTTGTGAAGTCCCTCCACCGCTGCAGCGGGGGATTCCTCTTGCTTGCACTTTGTGCATGTGGCATGATGACATCATCCAGGAGTGATGTCGTCATGCTGCGCACGTTCCACCAGGGACACTCTAGGATTTGTGATAAAACTCTATAATACCATAGCGTTTTATTGCAAATCCTAGAGTGTCCCCGGCATGCTGCTCTAGGATTTGTGGTAAAAAACCCCTCTATGGTACCACAGAGTTTTTACCACAAATCCTAGAGCATCCGTGGCACATGCCCAGCACAATGATGTCACTTCCAGGTGACATCATTGCACAAGGCACATCGCACAACAACAGGGCTCTTTGGGGGTGGGGATCACACCAGTGGCCTGCTCCATGCTGGTGGGTTGGGGTCCCCCAAACCGGGGAATCCCCTGCCCTGGCGGGAGCATAGCAACTCTACTCTCCTCACAGGGTTGTTGTGCAGATAAAATGGAGGATAGGAGAATGATGTAAGCAGCATGAAGTCCCCATCAGGGAGAAAGGCAGGATGTAAATGGAGTGAAATAAAAATGGAGTCTGCCCACAGTAGATGCCAAAGTAGGTGGTTGGAGGAATCCTCTTCCAGAGAGGTATTCCCAAGATACCTTCTCCCAAAATCTCCATGAATACATACAAGAAATAGAAATGTATTTGGCTTAGTTCTTCCTGCTCCATGGCTACCTTATTGGTTTCCCACTGGTTCCCTGTGGGTTTCTGCTCCCTTGGCTGCAAATAACTGATGGATGTGACCTCCTCCTCATCTCTACATGAGCATCTCCATGCCTGGAACAGCTAAAAGTCCACCACAGATGCAGCTGGAGAAGTTCCCAGTGCGAGAATGTCTACAGGAATGCTGACCCCAAGGAAGCAGCTGAGATGTGGCTAAAATAACATAAGCCGAATCTGACAGAGGGCCTGATGACGTACTAAGAACGAAGCATGTCCCTGCCCAAGAGCTCTCTCACAGCTGTCTTCTCATCGCCACTTACCTGTCTGGGTCACAGCAGATAGAACACCTTGTTCTGGCCCTTGCTGGGACACTGCTACAGCAGCATCAGAGACATGGAGAACATGGGAAGTATAGTTTCTCCAGAGCATCTCAAATCATTCATATGGACATCAGGTGCCCTGAAAAAACTACATATCCCAAGAGTCTTGGCACCTTGGAGACATCTTTGCTGCTAGATATCTGAACATACATAAAACTGCCTTATGCCAAATCAGACCCTTTGTCCATCTAAGTCAGTACTGTCTAGTCAGACTGGTGATGGCTTTCCAGGGTCTCAAGCAGAGGTCTTTCCTATCACTGACTACCTTCATCATTTGTTAACTGGAAATGCTAACGACTGAACCTGGGATCTTCTGCATGACAGGCAGATGCTCCATCGTTTAGCCACAACAACGAATGGAAGAGGGTGGAGGTCTTCTCCAGCACAGATTGCAGTTCAAGCCCCCAATCAGGGATATCAGAAAGCAGGAGTGGGTGGGTTGAATGTTCTCTGGGCAATCCATTATATCCTATGGGGACTAGTTCCTGTAGGGTATAATGCAGAATTGATCTGTGGGTATCTAGGAATCTGGGTGGCTGTTTTTTGAGGTAGAGGCACCAAACTTTTGGCATAGCATCGGGTTCATCTCCTCAAAGGAAACCCCAAATTTCAAAAGGATTGGACCAAGGTGTCTGATTCTACGAGCCCCCAACGAAGGTGCCCCTATCCTTCATTATTTCCAAATGGAAGGGAGGCATTTAAAAGGTGTGCAGTCCCTTTAAATGTGATGGCCGGAATGCCCTTTGGAGATCAATCATACTTGCCACAACCTTGCTCCTGGCTCCACCCCCAAAGTCCTCAGATATTTCCCAAGTCAGATCTGGCAACCCTATTTGCAAACAAGCTCCGCCCCTGGTTAGTTTCCTTGGAAATGCCAGCGATGTTTCACATGAGGAGGACATCAAACTTTCCAAATTTCACTTGAGGGAAAACTCGATAGCAAACAAATCCGAATTACAGACAGACAACTTTATTGTTATTATTTGGATGCTGCAGATTGGGCTCTAAATAAATAAATGTCTTCTGAATTCTCTCTGAGCACTAATTGCTCTCTTATACAGCACACAAAGCCAATTACAATTTTCAAGAGCTCTTCAGCTTATATATATTTTAAAATGGCTTTTTGGTCTCTCCTCCTTTCCTTCTTATTCCTTTGGGGGCAGAGGGAGTGCCAGTACATCTTTAGCAAAGTACCACCCTACCTCCAGCTAGCGCCAAACCGGGAATCGAAAATCCAGACAGAAGTACCGCAAAGAGCGAGCGTTTTGAGGAAGGTGGCAGCTTCGCCCCTCATGAAAACAAAGATTTTTTTTCCCCTTCAGTCTCTGGAGCTGAACCAATATAGAGTGGTGGATTAACAGCTCACCTGGAAAGGGATCAAGTCTGAGGATGTTCATCCAGGGCATCCCAACAGACGGGGCTACCTGAGCCTGTTGCTATGGCAACTTTGATCAGGTAACAGGCAGCCTCCGAGAAAATGCTTGGGGAAGGGGGTGTGGTGGGGGAATAAAGGTGGGTTTAAAGTTTGCGAGAATGCATGCGACTTCGTTCTCCAGGGGTTTTCAGGCAAGGGAGTTGGGAAAGCAGCTGCTAAGCCGGATGACAATTCCACGAAATCCCGATCACTTCATTTGGGAGGGCAAAGCGCATGAGCTGCCTAATGGGGAAGCAATGATTTCCATCCGGAGGCGGCAGCTTTTTGGCGGCAAAGTCATTTCCCTGGCACCACCAGCTCCTGGAAAGGTCAGTGCTCTCCTCCAAGCACCTCAGCATCTCAGAACCATTTAAAAGAAATCCAGAAGGGCCTGATTCACGCTTTTGCTTGAAACTGAACAGAGGACAAGATGAGGCCAGTAAATACATGCAATAGGGACAAGCATAGAAGGGGTCAAGAGCAGGGTTGCAATCCTACAGGTGGGGCCTGGAGACTTCTTGGAATTACAATTCGTCTCTAGACTACGGAGATCAGTTTCCCTGGAGAAAATGGCTGCTTTCGTGGGTGGACACGGCATCATATCCAGGGTGCTTTTTTTGCAGAAAAAGCCCAACAGGAACTCATTTGCATATCAGATCACACACCATGATATCCCCATTGTTTCACATAGGACTTTTTTTGTAGAAAAAGCCCAGCAGGAATTCATTTGCATATTAGGCCGCACCCGCTGCACCACCAGTATTCTGCACAAGACTTTTTTTGTAGAATAAGCCCAGCAGTAACTCATTTGCATATTAGACCACACCCCCTGGTATCGCCATTGTTTCACTCAGGGCTTCTCTTAAGAAAAAGCCCAGCAGGAACTCATTTGCATATTAGGCCACACCCCCTAACATCACCAATTTTTGTAGGGGAAGCCCAGCAGGAACTCATTTGTTAGGCCACACCCCCTGACATCAAGCCAGCTGGAGCTGTGTTTCTGTGCATTCCTGCTAACCTGGGAGAGCCAGTTTGGTGCAGCGGTTAAGTGTGCGGACTCTTATCTGGGAGAACCAGGTTTGATTCCCCACTCTTCCACTTGCACCTGCTAGAATGGCCTTGGGTCAGCCATAGCTCTGGCAGAGGTTGTCCTTGAAAGGGCAGCTGCTGTAAGAGCTCTCAGCCCCACCCACCTCGCAGGGTGTCTGTTGTGGGGGAGGAAGGTATAGGAGATTGTGAGCTGCTCTGAGACTCTGTCCTTGAAAGGGCAGCTGCTGTGAGAGCCCTCTCCAGCCCCACCCACCTCACAGGGTGGCTGTTGTGGGGGAGGAAGGGAAAGGAGATTGTGAGCCACTCTGAGACTCTTCAGAGTGGAGGGCAGGATATAAATCCAATATCTTCTTATCTTCTTCTTCTAAAAAGAAAAAGCCGTGATCATATCCCTGAAGAGCTTCCTCCTTTCCATTAACTCCACTCTCTTCAAGCTCCACCCCTAAATCTCCAGGAACTTCCCAACCTGGAGCTAGCTTAATAGGGTTGCCAGATTCCTTCTGGCCACTGGTGAGAGATGGAGAGGGTAGGATTGGCAGATGCATGTTGGGGGACTTCTGTGGATTTGGGGGTGTGGCCTGGGAAGGACAGGGACTTCAGTGGGGTACAGTGTTATAAATTCCATCCTCTAAAGCAGGGGTGTCAAACTCATTTGTTATGAGGGCTGGATCTGACATAAATGAGACCTTGTCGGGCTGGGCCATGTGTGTCATAAAATGTAGCAGAGATATAAACTTTATAAAGGACACAAACACCATTAAATATTTTTTTTTTAAAAAAAAACATGCTTAAAAGATTAGCACTCTTGCAATATTTTGTTTATTTAACAGTCTCTGATAACTGACACCTCTTGCTCTGAATTATTGCACAAAACCCAGGATAAAATGAGATGCCCGAATTAATGCACAAAACCCAGGATAAAATGAGATGCCCGAATTATTGCACCAAACCCAGGAGAAAATGAGATGCCCGAATTATTGCACCAAACCCAGGAGAAAATGAGATGCCCGAATTATTGCACCAAACCCAGGAGAAAATGAGATGCCCGAATTATTGCATCAAACCCAGGAGAAAATGAGATGCCCGAATTATTGCACCAAACCCAGGAGAAAATGAGATGCCCGAGTTATTGCACCAAACCCAGGAGAAAATGAGATGCCCGAATTATTGCACCAAACCCAGGAGAAAATGAGATGCCCGAATTATTGCACCAAACCCAGGAGAAAATGAGATGCCCGAATTATTGCACCAAACCCAAGAGAAAATGAGATGCCCGAATTATTGCACCAAACCCAGGAGAAAATGAGATGCCCGAATTATTACACCAAACCCAGGAGAAAATGAGATGCCCGAATTATTGCACCAAACCCAGGAGAAAATGAGATGCCCGAATTATTGCACCAAACCTAGCAGAAAAGGAGCCTGCCCAATTTGGGATGCCTCCCATGTGCCCCCAACAGCCTGTCTTTAAACTGCCTTTGTGTTTCATTCTCAAAAGCTACAACACAAACGTACTGCTGGACTTTCCCACAAGTCATTTGTTAAAGAGTCGGCTGCTCAGAGATGTATTCTGCGGTTCACACGGCATGGTTTTGCTCAGGGGTGGAATTCTAGCAGGAGCTCCTTTGGATATTAGGCCACACACCCCGATGTAGCCAATCTTCCAAGAGCTTACAAAAAAAAAGAGCCTTGTAAGCTCTTGGAGGATTGACTACATCGGGGTGTATGGCCTAATATGCAAAGGAGCTCCTGCTAGAATTCTACCCTTGGTTTTGCTGTCCACCTGAGCAGCCCAGCAAGGCAGAAAGGCCATGGCGTGGCACTTTTTCTAAGAGATAGTGCAAAGCATGTATGCAAGAGGGCCGGTGGTTATTCCTGTCTGTTTGCTGGGCTTTTGGAGGAGAATGCTACACAGTGCAAAGGGGTGTGCGTACGTGCCTATGGACATAGTGTGTGTTCCGTATTATCTTATCACGGTCCCTCATCCTTTTTTTCTCCCCCTAGCACACTCCTTCTAGAGCACTGGCAGGCAGAGATAACAATGAAGAACTGTGTCTGGTAAATAAAACCCAGAAGTGCTGAACGGTAGTTTTCCCCAGCAATGTGGCGTATATCTGAAGGGAGCTCCTTTCCTTCCCAAAAGGACAGCACGTCAGCATCGGCATTGGGGGGGGGAAACGAGGGAAAACAAAACAGAGCAAGGGCAATTGGGGGCCTGGGGGGAAAAAAGTCATGAAATTTCCCAACCAAAACCCTGACCCCAGCTAAGAACAAACCTCACACTAGAGCTTTCAACGACAGGTTCAAAAATACCTGGAAAAATAGCCCCCTCACATTTTCAGTTATTTTCCAGCCTGGAGCTGGTGACCGTAAGTGGAGGTGGGTTTAATAATAGTGATTGACATGAGGCATTGTTGGAAATAGGGTTGCCAGGTCCAATTCAAGAAACCTCTGGGAATTTTGGGGGTGGAGCCAGGAGACATTGGGGGTGGAGCCAGGAGCAAATTTGTGACAAGCATAATTGAACTCTAAAGGGAGTTCTGGCCATCGCATTTTAAGAGACTGCACACCTTTTAAATGCCTTCCCTCCATTAGATATAATGAAGAATAGGAGCATATTCTTTTGGGGCTCATAGAATTGGACCCCCTGGTCCAATTCTTTTGAAACTTGGGGGGGTCCTTTGCGGAGAGGCACCACATGCGATGCTGCAAATGTGGTGCCTCTGCCACAAAAAGCAGCCCCCAGAGCCCCAGATACCCACGGATCAATTCTCCATTATACCCTAAGGAATTTGGTCTCCATAGGGAATAATGGCGTGCCCAGCAGACATCTCCCTCCCCCTCCCCTGCTGTCTGATGACCCTGAAGCGGGGGGAGGGCCTCCAAACTGACTCCACCTGGGGATTGGCAACCCTAGTGGACTCTGGCTTTAGAGGGTGGAGCCCCCGATGCTAGAAGAGGATTCGAAGCAGGAATAATCAAGTCGACCTCCTGTCCATTGGGACTCCTTGGATGGCATTGTGAAACTTTGGGGGGATCGTTATTGTTATTTAGACTTCCGTTGAACACATTTGTACGGTTTTGTTTCAATACATTCTTAATTACTCAGTCCCTATAACTTCGGTTGTGCTGTCTTTATCCTACAAGCGACCTCTCTCCCTTTACCCAATTGCGGATTGGCAGCCCTAGTATGAAAAGGTAACAGAAGTCCTAGCAAGGACTCTCTGTCGAATAAACTTCAAATGTCAACATCGGAGCCGCTCTTTCCCTCCCCTCTCTCTGAAGCACGTTTGAGTCACGAACTTATTCTCGATTCTCTACCGTTCTCCAGGGTCCCATCAGTATGATGTCAGTCACTTCGAGTGATTAAAATGGTTGCTTACTGTATTACAGACCTCGGAATAAACTGCAGGAAGGGGGGGGGGAAGTAATTCTATTTAGAATTGGCATCACTTGGCCTGACTTACTCTTTAAAGGGCAAGCGGCTGCAGGATTTCAACCATCGATATGGGGGAAAAAGAGGGAAGGTGTATACACGAGAGCAAGGACAAAGATTTATAATTCTTAAGAAGGGTAAAGCTTAGAGAAAGCCCTTAAGCGCCTGTGAATAGAAAGCTTTTTCTAAATTAAGTTGCCAGACCCATAGGGCCTACCACATTAAAATGGAGGTGAGACACTGGGTGTTTTTACATTCAGTTTGATCCAGAGTTTTAGAGTCTTCAAATCGCCTGCCTCCATTCCACTTTAATTATTTTCCTTTTACATTGAAGCGTTTCAGTTGGAGGGGGGGGGGGGGGTCTGATCAGAGGACAGCCGGAATACCAGTGCTTAGTTAAATGTATACGATTATTTGGAAATCGTGTCAACACTGCAAAAACAATACACATTTAAATTACAAGCTGAGGCAAGCAATGATATGTAAAAATGTCAAGTGCTGTCAGTTCTCAGGCAAATTACTGCACCTTGCGGTGGCTTTTGGAGGAGTCTTTTAAAACGCATGAAAACTTCTACAATATAGGTTTGAAACGCCTGTAGAGAAAAGACCAGCTCAAAACTAGTGTGGAGAAAAACGTTGCAGCAGCAGCTCCGAAACTCATCTCACCAAAGCAAATGTAGATGCTTCAGGCAGCAATGATGCAAAACAGTTGTGAGAACGTTAGGTAATGTAAAAGGTGAGTTTCCAGTGCGGTGATAGTCACAAACTGTCAGTGTAAAAAGACCCAATGTTTGCAAAAAAACCCACCATGCCCCACAGCTTCGGAGCTGCTAAAGCTTAGGGTGACTGTTAACTGTAAACTATTCTAGCTCCTCAGTTCCTTAATTAGGGCTGCCAACTCCGAGTTGAGAAATTCCTTGAGATTTGCAGGCAGAGGGTGGGGTTTGAGGAGAGAAGGGAACTCAGCAGGTAGGGTTGCCAAGTCCAATTAAAGAAAAATCTGGGGACTTTGGGGGTGGAGCCAGGAGACTTTGGGGGTGGAGCCAAGAACAAGGATGTGACAAGCATAATTGAATTCCAAGGGAGTTCTTGCCATCACATTTAAAGGGACAGCACACCTTTTAAAATGCCTTTCTTCCATAGGAAATAATTAAGGATAGGGGCACCATATTTTGGGGCTCATCGAATTGGACCCTCTGGTCCAATCGTTTTGAAACTTGGGGGGTATTTTGGGGAGAGGCACTAGATGCTATACTAAAAATTTGGTGCCTCTACCTCAAAAAATAGCCCCCCCAGAGCCCCCAATACCCACGGATCAATTTCTTATTATTCCCTATGGGAATCGTTCTCCATAGGGAATAATAGAATGCCCAGTACACATTTCCCTCCCCCTCCACGCTTTCTAAAGGGGGGGAGGGCCTCCAAACTAGGGAATCCCCTGCCCCCTCCCTCTCACACACACACACTTACCAGATCTTCCTCCGGACAACTCTACTTCCTGTGAAAACGAAAGCAAAAGAAACGGAGGGGCTGTTCTCAGAAGCCCTTTCTGCTTCCTGCCCAGCCTTAAAGGGGCAGACATTTTGCAAACGGCTCAGGAGCTCTACAACATAAAGCCTAAAGGTATGTTCTCCCCCCCCTCCACCCCCCACCCCCACTTCCAGAGTTTTGAAGAGCGGGAGATGAGGCTGCGAAACCAGAAGTCTCCCGCCAAAGCGGGAGGTTTGGGAAGCCTATCAGCAGGGCTCCTTTTTTGTAGAAAAGGCCCAGTAGGAATTCCTCTGCATATTAGGCCACACACCCTGACATCATCATTGTTTTGCACAAAGATTTTTTTACAGAAAAAGCCTAGCAGGAACTCATTTGCATGTTAGGCCACACCTCCTGACATCATCATTGTTTTGCACAGGGCTTTTTTGTAGAAAAAGCCCAGCAGGAATTCATTTGCATGTTAGGCCACACCCCCTGATGCCAAGTCAGCCGGACCTGTATTCCTGTGTGTTCCTGCTCAAAAAAAGCTCTGAGTCTATGGTTACCAGCTCTGTATTGGGAAATATCTGGAGATTTTGGGGGTGGAGCTTGAAAAGAGCAGGATTAGAAGAGGGGAGGGACCTCAGCAGAATATAATATCCACAGGGATTGCTCTTCGTCTTCTAGAGATCACTTAGATAGGTTGGCAGTCCAGTAAGCTTTGGGCTGAGGAAAAAAAAAAATCTTAAGATTTTGGGGGTGGAGCCTGGGGAGGGGGGGGTCTTGGAAGAGGAGGAGCCTCAACAGGGCACAAAGCCACGGAGGCCACCCTCCAAAGAAGCCATTTTCTCCAGCAGAACCTGTCTCTGTAGTCTGGAAAAGGACTGCAGCAGCAGGGGATCTCCAGGCCCCACCTGGAGGTTGGTAACCCTAAAACTCAGGCTACAAAGCAGAGTCTACCTGCCAAAGCATATTAGGCCGCACACCCCGACACCAAGCCAGCCAGAACCGTGTCCCTGCTCAGAAAAAGCTCTCGGTCTACGGCTACCAGCTCTGCAGTGGGAAATACCTGGAGACTTTTTTTGGGGGGGGGAGGGGGGAGCTTGAAAAAGGCAGGATTTGTGGAGGGGAGGGACCTCAGCAGAATATAATATCCAGAGGGATTGATCTTGGTCATCTGGAGATCACTTAGAATAGCAGGAGATCTCCAGATACTGTCTGAAGGTTGGCATCCCAAGTAAGGGTGTCACCTTTGGGTTGAGAAAGAAACTTGAGATTCTGGGGGTGGAGCCTGGAGAGGGGTCTTGGAAGGAGAGAGGCCTCAGCAGGGCACAATGCTATGGAAGCCGCAGCCATTTCCTCCAGCGGAACTTATCTCTTGTGATCTGGAAAATGACTGCAACGTCAAGGGATCTCCAGGCTCCACCTGGGGGTTGGCAGCCACAGGACTCATGCCACAAAGCCGCCATTTTCTTTAGGGGAATGGATTTCTGTCGTCTGCAGATCAGTTGTGATTCAGGGAGATTTCCAGACCCCGCCTGGAGGTCGGCAACCGCATTGCGTGCACGTGACAGGATTTGCATCCATGTCCCTCAATAGCCTTTGAGTGCATGCGATTTTATGAGGCTACAATTTTGTAGAGAGAAAAAGTGTGATGCATTCAACCTCATACACATTTGCAAGGAAGATCATGGGGGGGGGGGGACAAGTATGCTCTTCCTGGAATGTTACACATTCCTTTCATTTTCACACCTTTGGCTGGAGAAGATGTTTGGGTTCTACTTAAGATGCATTGCAGAAATAGGTATGTGCTTGTAACAGTAACACTAGCTCAACCATCAGAAGTGCATTTTTTTTTAAGGAGAAAAAATAGCAAATACCCATTAAGCATAAATAAAGTCAACTTTGGCCACAGACGCAGATGAATATTAAACTGTCATCAATATATAGACCCGCTGGCTCATATACATGCTTACAGGTGTAACTATGCAAGGGTAGCTAAATGATTATTTAGGTGCAATTATGGTATTCCCAGAACTCCACCACATAAAATTCCATGTTGCAAAGCTATCAATTAGAAACAAAACACAGACACACAGAGCTGAATGGGAACTCCAAGGCCATCTAGTCCAATTCAACCTCCTGCAAAATGCAAGAAATTCACAATTACCTTCCCCTCCCACCTTCCCCCCACTCCCCCTATGTTTAGAGAAAGGCAAAAACCCTCCCGGATCCCTGGTTGGGTTGCCAATAATTCAGGTGGTGGCTGGAGATCTGCTACTGCACTTGATCTCCAGGTGAGTTTGGAAGGTGGACTCTTATGTCATTATACACCACTGAAGTCCATCCTCTCCCCAAACCCCACCCACCTCAGGTTTCACCCCTAAAATTTCCAAGACTATCTCAACCTGGAGCTGGGCAATCCAAATCCATGAGCTTCAGGGATGGAATTCTAGCAGGAGCTCCTTTGCATATTAGGCCACACACCCCTGATGTAGCCAGTCCTCCACGAGCTTACATGACTAGGGTTGCCAAGTCCAATTTAAGAAATATCTGGGGACTTTGGGGGTGGAGCCAGGAGATTTTGGGGGTGGAGCCAAGATCAAGGCTGTGACAAGCATAATTGAACTCCAAAGGAAGTTCTGGCCATCACATTTAAAGGGACGGCACACCTTTTCAATTCCTTCCTTCCATAGGAAATAATGAAGGATAAGGGCACCTTCTTTTGGGGCTCATAGAATTGGACCCCTTAGTCCAATCGTTTTAAAACTTGGGGGATACTTTGGGGAGAGGCACTAGATGCTGTACTGAAAATTTGGTGCCTCTACCTCAAAAAACAGCCCCCCCCCGAGCCCCAGATACCCGTAGATCAATTCTCCATTATTTTATATGGGAATAAATCTCCATAGGGAATAACAGAGTTCCCAGCAGACATTTCCCTCCCCTCCCCCCGCTTTCTGACGACCCTGAAGCGGGGGGAGGGCCTCCAAACCGGGGGATCCCCTGCCCACACCTGGGGATTGGCAAACCTATACACGGCTCCTTTTTGTAAGCTCTTGGAGGATTGGCTACACCAGATTGGTGTGACCTAATATGCAAAGGAGCTCCTGCTAGAATTTCACCCCTGCTGACCTGGAAGGAAATTCCTTCCTGACCCCAAAACAATATTCGGCATTACCCTGGGCATGCAAGAACGGGTCACGAGAGCCAAACACTGGGTGCTTTCACCTGACAATGGTTTGCAAGTGGATTCTGCCATTCGTACACAGTAAAATATATATTCCCAAAGTGTGTTATTTAGTGTGTGTGAATGCACCCACTGACTCGTCCCTTCCTGCCCGCCCTCTCACAACCCACCAAAGTTCACAGAATCAGCAGTGCCATCAGATGGCCACCTAATCTTGGCTTTAAAACCTTCGAAGAACAAGAGAGCACCACCTCCTGAAAAAAAGCCAGTTATGATGAGCAGGGCTTTTTTTTGTAGCAGGAACTCCTTTGGATATAAGGACACACACCCCTAATGTAGCCAATCCTCCTGGAGCTTACAGTACGCCCTGTATGAAGAGCCCTGTAAGCTCTTGGAGGACTGGCTACATCAGGGGTGTGTGGCCTAATATGCAAAGGAGCTCCTGCTACAGAAAAAGCCCTAATGACGAGATAGATACTTTGAACACATAGAACACTAGAGTTGCTATCTCTGGGTTGGAAAATACTTGGAGTTTTTTTGGGGTGGAGCCAGTTTGGTGTGTGCGGACTCTTATCTGGGAGAACCAGGTTTGATTCCCCACTCCTCCACTTGCACCTGCTGGAATGGCCTTGGGTTAGCCATAGCTATCGCAGGAGTTGTCCTTGAAAGGGCAGCTGCTGTGAGAGCCCTCTCAGCCCCACCAATCTCACAGGGTGTCTGTTGTGGGGAGAGAAAATATATGCCCCATCCAAAAGACCAGCACAACTACGTTTAACTTAAAAAGGGGTAAATTCCCTGAGATGAGGAGGCATGTGAAGAGGAAACTGAAAGGAAAGGTACATACAGTCAAAACCCTTGGGGAAGCTTGGAGGCTATTTAAAACTACAATCCTAGAAGCTCAGATAAAATATATACCACAAGTTAGGAAAGGAACAAACAGGTATAAGAAAAGGCCTGCATGGTTAACAAACAAAGTAATGGAAGCTGTAAAAGGTAAGAAGGACTCCTTTAAGCGGTGGAAAGCTAGTCCAAGTGAGATTAATAAAAGGGAACACAGGATGTGGCAAATCAAATGCAAGACTGTGATCAGGCAGGCGAAAAGGGACTATGAGGAGCATATTGCAAAAAACATAAAGACCAACAATAAAAATTTCTTCAAATATATTAGAAGCAGGAAACCAGCCAGAGAGGCAGTGGGGCTCTTGGATGACTAAGGGGTAAAAGGATTACTGAAGGAGGATAGGGAAATGGCTGAGAAGCTGAATGCATTTTTGGCCTCCATCTTCACTGTGGAAGATGAGAAGTGTTTGCCTGCTCCAGAACCACTTATTTTGGAAGGGGTGTTGAAAGACCTGAGTCAGATTGAGGTGACAAAAGAGGAGGTCCTACAACTGATAGACGAATTAAAAACTAATAAGTCACCAGGTCCGGATGGCATACATCCAAGAGTTCTGAAAGAACTCAAAGTTGAACTTGTGGCTTTTCTGACAAAAATATGTAACCTTTCATTGAAATCTGCCTCCGTTCCTGAGAACTGGAAGGTAGCAAATGTCACCCCCATCTTTAAAAAGGGTTCCAGAGGAGATCTGGGAAACTACAATCCAGTCAGTCTGACTTCAATACCGGGAAAGTTGGTAGAAACCATTATCAAGCACAGAATGAGTAGGCACATTGATGAACATGAGTTATTGAGGAAGACTCAGCATGAGTTCTGTGAGGGAAGATCTTGCCTCACTAACCTGTTACATTTCATTGAGGAGGGGAACAAACATGTGGACATAGGAGACCCGATAGATGTTGTTTACCTTGACTTCCAGAAAGCTTTTGATAAAGTTCCTCATCAAAGGCTCCTGAGTAAGCTCGAGAGCCATGGAGTAAAAGGACAGGTCCTCTTCTGGATCAAAAACAGGCTAATTAATAGGAAGCAGAGAGTGAGTATAAATGAGCAGTCTTCGCAGTGGAGGACGGTAAGCAGTGGACTGCTGCAGGGCTCAGTACTGGGTCCCATGCTCTTTAACATATTCATAAATGATTTGGAGTTGAGAGTAAGCAGTGAAGTGGCTAAGTTTGTAGATGACACTAAATTGTTCAGGGTGGTGAGAACCAGAGAGGACTGTGAGGAACTCCAAAGGGATCTGTTGAGGCTGGGTGAGTGGGCATCAATGTGGCAGATGAGGTTCAATGTGGCCAAGTGCAAAGTAATGCACATTGGGGCCAAGAATCTCAGCTACAAATACAAGTTGATGGGCTGTGAACTGGCAGAGACTGACCAAGAGAGAGATCTTGGGGTTGTGGTAGATAACTCACTGAAAATGTCAAGACAGTGTGCGATTGCAATAAAAAAGGCCAACGCCATGCTGGGAATTATTAGGAAGGGAATTGAAAACATATCAGCCAGTATCATAATGCCCCTGTAGAAATCGATGGTGCGGTCTCATTTGGAATACTGTGTGCAATTCTGGTCACCGCACCTCAAAAAGGATATTATAGCATTGGAAAAAGTGCAGAAAAGGGCAACTAAAATGATTAAAGGTTTGGAACACTTTCCCTATGAAGAAAGGTTAAAAAGGTTGGGGCTCTTTAGCTTGGAGAAACGTCGACTGCGGGGTGACATGATAGAGGTTTACAAGATTATGCATGGGATGGAGAAGGTAGAGAAAGAAGTACTTTTCTCCCTTTCTCACAATACAAGCACTCGTGGGCATTCAATGAAATTGTTGAGCAGTCGGGTTAGAACGGATAAAAGGAGGTACTTCTTCACCCAAAGGGTGATTAACATGTGGAATTCACTGCCACAGGAGGTGGTGGCGGCTACAAGCATAGCCAAATTCAAGAGGGGGTTATATATATATATATATATATATATATATATATATATATGTGTGTGTGTGTGTGTGTGTGTGTGTGTGTGTATGTGTATAAATTTTTTGGCCACTTTGTGACAGAGTGTTGGACTGGATGGGCCATTGGCTTCTCTTTTGTTCTTATGAGAGTGTAAGCCGCTCTGAGTCTCTGATGCAGAGAGAAGGGTGGGGAATAAATCTGCAGTCTTCTTCTATGGAAAGCCAGGTTTGAGGAAGAGGGGGACTTCAAGGGGGTATAATGTCATAGAATCCACCTTCCAAAGTGGTCATTTTCTCTAGGAGAACTGATACCCATTGCCTGGAGTTCAGTTGCAACTTGCAATAGAAGGAGGTATTCGGTCACTACTTTGAGGCTGGTAACCCTATTAAGACTCTAAACACGGATGAGTTCATTTCCCCAGTTCCATTTATTCATGCTTTATGCCATTTTTCTTTAATTCTGTGTTCAATATGAGAATGCCTGAAAATAATTCTGTAATTATGTGCAGATTTGTTGCTGTTTTCCATTCCTTTAGCTCATCTGATTTTTTTTCTGTTCTCCTTTCTGTGTTATCAGTGAATACATCTACTGAAAAAAGACCACGTTAATTCAGCTTTTTGGGTTGCTGTCATAGTACCTATGTAAGCCAAACAATGCTGACTTCGTAACTGTATTTGCATAACTCTAATAAAGTTGTACTTTGAAAAAAGGGAATGGAAAAAGCAATCTTGATTAGATTGGAAATATAATTGGAGCAAGATTGGTAATAGTTTAACAGTGCAAATAAACTTTCTCCTACACATCAAAAAGGGGCGGGGGGAGGAATCACAAAATTGATACGACCATGCAAGCAACCACCACAAGATTGCTTTTTTGTGGTATTTTATCAATTTGTGTGACCAAAGAACTTTGATATTTTTGCTATTTTGTGCATCAATAACATAAAGGCAGAGAAAAGACGGAAATAAACTGGAATAACTGAATGCTAAGAAAATTTACGCATCACTTTCAGAAATAAAACAAAAAAGTTATGGGGGAAATAAATGCAGAACTTCAGCATTAATTGACTTCTTGAGACTCGCTATCAATTATCTCCAGCAGGCTCGTAAGCCCTAACAAAGAGCCCGAGAAGGACTTGTACATATAACTCCACTCTTAGCACACTGCAAAAACCTGGATGTCAGCTACAGCTAAGTGAATTTCCATTTCTTTTCCAGTCAGTCCAGCCTGTGCAGTTTATGAACCTGCCGCTTATGAATCTGATAGTCTGACCCATGAGAAGTCAACTTGATAATCAATAGCGTGCTGTCTTTTTTTTTTTTTTTTTTGCTCCGGCTCTTAGTGGCACCTTCTGATTAATATCTGCCTTCGAGGAGAAGGATATGAAAATGATACCATGCGTAAATAGCTTGAACTGCCAGGCTAATAAGGGACACGGAACTACCTGCGGGGAAAAGGCTAAAATCAACTAGAGTAGATAAATGTCAATTCCCAGAGGAGGAAGGAGGGGAAAGGGGTTTTTGGCATTATATTTATATTAAAAAGAAACATTATTTTGATTTCTTCTTCTCCTCAGAACCTGCGGGCTGTCTCTTCCCCTGCCTGCCCTGCCCCCTCCTGCCCGCACCAAAAGACTCTGATAAAATATGTGATCATTCTCTGCCAGGGCTCTCCATTTCTCTTTGGTGCAGACGGCAGGGTGTATATGATAAAATTTTAATGACCACGGACCTGCATATCAATGCAAGGCACCAGAATATTTTCAATAATGCTCCCACGTCTGTGAAGACTGGCACCAGGTGATATTCCTGTAACAGAATCCTACAAGTCCAGAGATACAAGTTGAGTTCGAGACAGTGGCTTTCCGTTCCAGGGAAAGCTTTGTTACCATGTAGCTGCCAAAGGGACAAAATGGAGATTTATGAATCTCCCTTGCTCAGGTTACTATATTATAGGTTTTAAAAATTAAAAATAGGGGGCTCAGTTCGGACCAAAAGACACCTTTCAAGTGCTTAGGTCCTGGCCTAACCAATTCTATTTCAGGAGAAACCCCCTGACCCCCTCCCCCGATTATAGCCTTCTTCATGCTGACTCAGACAAAAGCAAAAAGCAAAATCAAACCAAAATGGACCAACAATTATACCTCTGTGTACTAGCTGCCGCATGAATATCAGCAATTAACGTAAGCACAAGCTTCGCTTTAGAGCAGGCATGGCCAAACTTGCTTAATGTAAGAACCACACAGAATAACCATCAGATGTTTAAGAGCCACAAGACATGAACATCAGATGTTTGAGAAGTGTTAGGAAGGACTGCTGCTTCTGTTCACTTTCAGAGAATCCTTCTTCAGGCAGCTCACCAAGAGATACAGTTTCAATTTGGCTCTGCTCTGCTTATTTCTCTTCAAAGGAAGCTAAGGACAAAGAGAAATGTGGCCCTTTCAAAGGAAGCTAAGGACAAAGAGAAATGTGGAGCCGTGCTTGAGCCCTGGAGACGAGCAGAGCAGAGCCAAATTGAAGCTGTATCCCTTGGTGAGCTGCCTGAAGAAGGATTCTCTGAAAATGGACGGAAGCAACAGTCTGGTTGTAGCCACACCAGTTTGGGAGCTGCAGTCACGCCTGCATTGGTGAATTGGACTTCAGAAAGTCCTACAAACAAAGAAAAACACTGTATATGGCAAAATGGACTGTGGAATAATTCCAAATTAATGTGGAAATACTGTGATTTAAAATATTGTTTTCAATATATATTAGTTAAAGCTCTCACAGAGTGTTCTCCTAGATACCTTACTCATACCTGTGAGCTCTCTGGTTTCGCACCACGTAGTTTGGCAGTAGGGATGGGTACAAACACGGAAAATGCAACTTGTGTTGGTTCATGGCTGAACCATGAACCGAACCAAACGGAATCAGTTTGTCTGTGAATCAAACTGTTTGTTCACAAATTAAACCGGTTTGTTTGTGTACCAAACTGCTTTGTTCACGGCTTGTGGTCCTACACAGTCCCTTTCACTGGGGTTTGCAGAAAGCCCCCAAAACAGCTGGGCAGCAGGGAGCAGCCTGCTCCCCAATGCTCAACTGCTGGGGGCTGTCTTGGGTAGGCCCTTTAAACTTTAAAGGGACTGCAGAAGACAACCTGAAAATCAACTCAGTGCCTCCCACTCAGCTGTTTCGGGCTGCTTTGTGCAATCCCTTAAACTCTGGGCTGTCTTGTATGTTCCCTTTAAACTTGCATTGACCCTTATAACTTTTTGTGGCTTTTGCAAGGTCTAGAAAGCAGGAGTTTAAAGGGTCTTGGTGTATCCATGAATTGCTATGAACTGCTTTAAAAGTTCGTGGAATTTCATGATGATAGACCTCTGTTCATGAACCACAAAGAGGTAAAAATCTGTGATGAATTTTTCTTTGTGGTTCAGTTTGTGCCCATTCCTACCAAGCAGCACCTCAGAGACCAACAAGATTTGGGGGTTATGAGCTTTCGACTGTCAAAGCTTTCTTTGTCAGACAGTATCCTAATTTACATTGAAGGAAGTTTCAGCTTAAGTGGTTCTTCCCTTTATTGACGAACCTAAAGCTTTCCTCGTAGCCTCCCTCCCACTCAGGTGGCTTTTCCCTTAGTGGACAGGCCACTTAAGTTGGAAGAAGCCTTCTTAGGCTGGAGGAAGGCTTCCAACTTGGTCCAGTGAAGTGATCAGAAAGAATAACTAGTATAACTTTACTGGTCCCAAATGAAGGCTTCCAGGATTCCTGCTATGGTGGAAGGTCTCCAACTAGCAAACAACCATGATGTCTGTTAGATATATTGATGCCTGAGCTCTCTCTCAGACATG
The DNA here is from genome assembly GCF_032191835.1 of Heteronotia binoei. Classification (NCBI taxonomy): domain Eukaryota; kingdom Metazoa; phylum Chordata; class Lepidosauria; order Squamata; family Gekkonidae; genus Heteronotia; species Heteronotia binoei. The sequence continues at coordinate 8,282,037 of NC_083225.1, read as the reverse complement.
CCACACTTCCTCAACCATCAGTGGTTCCAACATGAAACATGACATAAATCAAAAGAAAGGCCTTGCTAGATCTTTGACACGACAGCTGGAATGAAATGACTAATAAGCACTACATTTACTTCACAGCACAGCTGAGATAAAACTGGTCCTCTGATTTCTACAAGTAAAAGCACTTACTGAATCAAATTCTCTATTCACAAACATAATGTGCGACTCGAGAGAGTTGGGTTGGGTTTAAACATTAATCTAGGCGTTTGCGAGTTCTGAGTCTGCGCTTCAGCAACAACTTGATCTGAAACCACAAAATTGAAAGAGCTTATGAGCAAGGTCTATGATCTTCGCAGCTATAAAATGGGAGTTTAGGCTGAATTACTCCTGGCGGCCTTCCCCTCAGGACTAGCCCTGTCACTAGGCAAACTAGGGGATTGTCTAGGGTGCCAGCCTTCTGGGGGCTACAGCCCTGCCACTAGGCAAACTAGGGGATTGTCTAGGGTGCCAGCCTTCCGGGGGTTACAGCCCGGCCACTAGGCAAACTAGGGGATTGTATAGGGGGCCAGCTTTCCAAGGGTTACAAATTGCCACTAGGAAAACTAGGGGATTGTATAGGGGGCCAGCCTTCTGAGGGTGCCTCAGTGATGTTATCAGTGAGGGGGGGGCACCAGAAATTAGCCTTGCCTAGGGCACCAGGAAGTCTAGAGCTGGCCGTCCTTCCCCTGTCCTATTTCACAAGCCATTTCAAATCTAGACAAAACCTCTCTCTTTTCTTTCCTTGTCACACGTGAAATTAATATGACAGTGTCAATACAATTTCTCTCAGGTGCTGGAAGAGTCAGAAGATGCCCTTGCCCAAAGAGTACCCACTGGTTCCATATGGACTTTGCAGATTTTCTTTTTGTAGTTGTCTAAAGTGTATTTAAAAAAAAAAAAAGCGAAGTGGGTGCAGGAAGCCACACAAGAGCTCATTTGCTGTGCTAGGCCTCTGAGTGCTGTGCCTGAAGGCATGCCACAGGCCTTACCTCATAAGCCAAGCATTTCAGCGGCGCATCTGAAGTGAGCGCCGCGCACCCGCGCACCGCTTAAGGCCTGGGGAATGCTGCAGCTGTGGCATTAATTAAGAGGTTTACACTTTGTCTGGAGGACACGGAAATGCAAATAAAGGTAACAGTAGCATCAGCTTTTCAAAAAAAAAATAAGTTGACATTGTTAAGGTTTTTGTTCGTGTCAGATACAGAACAGCTTTGTTGTTCCTTTGAAAAAGCCATGTGCCCTCCATTTCACATTGCCCAAAAAAATTAGAGCGGTTGTCTCTAAATCCAAAAGGCCAGGGAATGTTCTTCTTCAACCTTCAAAATGGCTTTGTTTAGGTTAGAATAGTTGGGCAGAAGTTTTAGTTTGGAGATTTCTGGTCCGCCCTTTCCCAAGTCGGGCTCAGGGCGGATTACGACATAATAAAACAACGAAATCACACAATAAAACAGTTAAAATTAAACCGTTAAAACCATTAAAATGAAATAAAATAAGGCAGCATCAGTGATATGAACATCATTCACAAATTAAAACACAGGATGCGGTCAGTGCAGGGAGGCCGATTAGACGGTGTGAGGATGCCTGCCTGCCTCAGCCAAAAACCTGACGGAACAGCTCAGCCCTCTGGAATGGCAATAGATCAAATAGGGCCCATATCTCCTTGGGGAGCTGATTCCACCAGATTGTGGCCAGAGCTGAAAAGGCCCTGGTCGAGGCAAACCGGACGTCCTTTGGGTCAGGGATAGTCAGAATATGTTGGTTGGCCTCCGGGGCTTATACGGGGAGAGACGGTCCTGTAGGTATCTAGGTCCCAGGCCGCGTAAGGCTTTAAAAGTTAATACTAAAGTTAAGTATGTTTTTAAAGATTCTGGTGGAAGAGTTAGATGTATGCTTTATGCACTCCCGCTGAAATTAGTGGGATCTGAAAGGACTTGACCCGAAATGGACGTGTTGCATCGTCTTTAGAGTGCTGGAAAAGGACAAAGGGGAGATCTGGGTTCAAATGTCCACTCCGCCAGTAATCTCACTATAATATAGTGAGTTCGATGCATGGAAGAGGCGAGGTGGTCGTGAACATCACCTCTTTATTAGGTGCAGCATTAGGCAGGCTGCACTTCAAGACTAGCGAACTGGGCTGACGGGGCCAACTATATACAACTCAGGGTTCCCAAGCAAGCACGCTATTGGATCATCCAAACCAGCAGGGGGCTGATGATTGGTGCAAGGCAGAAGGGATTTGGATCCTGCTGCCCATAGTTCCCAAGCTCCATTTGTATGGCTCCAATGAGCCCGGCAGGACCACCCATTTCAGTCCTCACTTGAGTCCGCAGACACAACACTCACAGAGTGACCTTGGACCAATCGCTCTCTCTAGGGTTGCCAGGTGGGTTCCCCCACCGGGCCCTGCCCCTCAGCTGTCGATCTGATGGCTGGCTGGGGGAGTTACCAATAGTAGGAGAAAAGCCTGGGTCGGGTTGCCGTTGTTGCACAGGAAGTGATGGCATCAGGCTAACAACTTCCAGACGATGCTCTGGCATTTGGGCAAAACCTCTATGGTAGAAGCCGGTTTCACCATAGGGTTTTTACCCAAATAGTAAAAATGGCATTGGTGGCCGCAGATTGGCCTGGTGGCCACGGTTGTGCCTAGTCAGGGCCAGATTAAACCCTGTGGAAGGCCCAAGGCAATGAAAATCTCAGGGGGGGGGGGGCTCGCAAATGATCTCAGAGTTGGAGTGGCCACGCCGCTGCCTGCCACCCCCGCTGCAGCCTGCAGGCCCCTTCTCAAAAGCCCCTTTGACGAAGCTGCAGAGGAGAGGCAGAGAGAGGCAAACCTCGCAATGATGCCAGCATCAGCCACACCAAGCAAGTCAGGCAAAAAGCGGCTCAGTTGCTGGCTAGGCGTGCAGGCTGGGAGGGCTGCAAGAAGGGGGGCAAGCTGGACCGGGGCCCCTAAAGGTGGGGGGGCCCATAGGCCAATGCCTACTTGGCATAATTGCTAATGCAGCCCTGTGTCTAGTTTGGTTTTAAGGTAACCCTGCACTCTCATATTACACACACACAAACATATGGGGACACTTAAACGCTTAAGAATTCCCACACAGTCTGTTCCAGCGAGAAAGCAAGAAGATAACTGCATCCCGAGAGAGGTCTCCATCTCATAGGTAGGGCACAGTGAGGTGTGCACACACCAAAAGAAGAGAGTATCCCCGAAGGTACCCAAGAGCCAGCTGATTTATCATTCTAAAGGTCAAAACCAGCACTTCGAAATATGCTCAGAAACTTAACTGGAAGCCACCGAAGCTCTTTCAACTTAAAAGGGGTGTCTCCTTTTGTCTGTTAAGGAGACACGCTGGCACCTCCTTGTCTTGAATTCTGTTCTGCTGTGCTTTGTATGTGCAGAGAATAAAGCGAGGAACCTGACAGAGCCCTGTCTTCCCTATCAGCTCTCGACAACGTGTGTATCGCTTTATGTTGCGGAACGGGAGTCCTCTACGGTAACAATCTGCCTTTCCTATCTCCACAGCTGCCTCTGCCTAGCTGTTAAGAGGAAGAGAGAGAGAGGCGCACGAGGAAGACTGATAACTTTTGAACGTGCCCTTTTTTCCGAACAATTGTAAGACAAGAGCAATGCTCACAAGATCTCTGGAACCGCACCCAGCAGTATTCCAGCACTCTTTCCCATCCAGGTCAGCTATGGCCTTTCAGCACCTTTCGTCTTATCACCTGTTGGCTAACATTACTCTAAAGAATGAGCTACAGTGAAAATTCTTTGTAGGGCTGGGGTTTTTTTTTGTTACATACACTTTACCAGGGCTTTTCTTGACCAGGAACACAGTTTCTGCTGGCTTGGAGTCAGGGGTTGTGGCCTAATATGTAAATGAATCCTTGCTGTTTTTTCTACACAAAAGCCCTGCGCAAAACAATGGTGATGTCAGGGGGTGTGGCCTAATATGCAAATGAGTTCTTGCTGGGCTTTATCTACAAAAAAAGTCCTGCACTTTACTTCTTCAGTTATGGTTGCCAGGTACCCCCAGGCCATCAGAAGGGGATTGGGCAGGTTGCCAGATCCAGGTTGAAAAACTCCTGAAGAATTGGGGGGAGGAGCCCGAGGGGGACGGGGACCTCAGTAGGATACAACGTCATAGGGGAAGGACTTCAATGAGGCACAAGGCCATAAGTCCATCAGGGCTTTTTTTGTAGAAAAAGTCCAGCAAGACCATATTTACATATTAGGCCACACCTCCTGACATCACCATTGTTTCACACGGGGCATTTTTGTAGAAAAAGCCCGGCAGGAAATCACTTGCATAGTAGGCCCGATGTCACCATCGTTTCACACAGGACTTGTCTGTAGAAGAAGCCCAGCAAGAACTCATTTGTATATTAGGCCACGCCCCCTGACAACTGCATTCCTGTGTGTTCCTGCTCAAAAAAAGCCCTGAAGTCCATCTTCCAAAGCAGCCATTTTCTCAAGTGAACTCTGTCACCTGGAGACCAGCTGTAACGTTGTCAGGTGTCTTCTGTCTGCCAGAATATGGGGGACGTTCCGGGGATGGGTGGGAACACCGGCAATGTGCTGATGGCACCTCTGGAAGTGACATCATTGTTGTCAGCAACAGTGAGAATGACACACTATTTGGGGGGCAAAACTCTACAGCAAAAGCAGCTACAAGCCACAGAGGTAGAGCTTTGTCCCCAACATCGCTGGAATGATGTCACTTCCGGAAGTGACATCAGCACGTCTCCAGTGACACACGGAGATGGCTGTTTGGGGGCAGGCTGCTTAGAGACAGCTGTTTGGGGGCGGAGCCCACAAAAGCAGGGGATCCACCTACTGACTGGCAAACCTAATCAGTTGCAATAGCAAATCTCCAGGTACCATCTGGAGGCAGGCAATCCTCCCTTCTCTTACTACAGAAGACCATAGGCAATTATGTTTAAATTACGGGCGTGTGGTGTTTTGTGTCTGCTTCTTGAAATCTTACCTCAGTTCCTCATAACCACCACTGAAACCTCTTACATAGGGGAACTTTGCAATGCGCACATTTCCAAGAGCACCATGCAAACAATGTCAGCTAACAACACGCTTTGACATTTTTTCCTCCTGTTGATCTTAAGAGAATAAACCATTCTTAAAGGTTAAATTATTCAGCTGCTGCACAACCTTATAAGGATGCTTCTTCCCCCCCCCCCCCCCTTCACATCTAATTACCCTGTGGTTGCTGCCATCTTTGAATCTCTTCCTGAATCACCTCAACCGACTACCTCTTTGAAGATTTTTTAAAAATAATAATAATAATACAAGTAAACCTTGTGGCAATTCTTGTACATCCTTGAATGGTAGGGTTGCCAGCCTCCAGGTGGTGGCTGGAAATCTACTGCTACTACAACTGATCTTAGGGTTGCCAGGTCCAATTCAAGGAATACCTGGGGATTTTGGGGGTGGAGCGAGGAGCAAGGGTGTGACAAGCATGATTGAACTCCAAAGGGAGTTCTGGCCATCATATTTAAAGAGACCACCGCACACCTTTTAAATGCCTTCCCTCCACAGGAAATAATGAAGGAGAGGGGCACCTCCTTCGGGGGCTTATAGAATTTGGAACTCCTGGTCCAATCTTTTTGAAACTTGGAGGGTCTTTTGAGAAGAGGCATCAGATGTTTTGCTGAAAATTTGGTACCTCTTTCTCAAAAAACAGCCCCCCAGAGCCCCAGATACCTGTGGATCAATTATCCATTATACCCTATGGGAGTTGGTCTCCATATGGAATAATGGAGTGCCCAGCAGACATTTCCCTCCCCACCCCTGCTTTCTGATGACCCTGAAGTGAGGGAGGGCCTCCAAATTGGGGGTCCCCTGCTCCCAACTGGGGATTGGCAACCCTAACTCATCTCCTGGCAACAGGAATTTCTGAGGGAAATGGCTGCTTTGGAATGTGGGCTCTATGGTTTATACACCCCTGAGATCCATTCCCTCCCTAAATCCCAGCTTTCCCAGAGTCTACCCCTAAAATCTCCAGGGTTTTTTTTCCCCCTCCATCCCAGGGCTTTCAACCTTAATGCATAGCCACAAGGCTGACAACACTACGGGAGTTACCCCAATTGAATGACAAATTGTTCTAACAAATCCAGACAGGGCCTAAAAGCATTTCAAAAAGTCCTCTGTGCCAAGGCAGTTCCCACCGGAACGCAAGTCAGCATGCCATTTCCTAGGGTCAGACAAAAGGCATAATAATGTCGGGCAGGGAATGCTAAGAGAGGTACGGAAAATAAGATGAAATCTCCGACTTGACTCGCATGGTTATGTACACAGCTTTCTTAACTGACAGAGCAAAAGGACGTAAACATTAAGGTTGGAATCAAGCACAATGAAGACTGGTTTATTTCCCCCCCCCCTTTTCTTTTCATTCCTGTCCTTTTTAGAAAGAAAATTTGGTGGGCACTTTTTTTCTTCATCTAAATCAGGGCGCTTTTTTTTGTAGCAGGAACTCCTTTGCATATTAGGCCACACAGGGCTTTTTTGTAGCAGGAACTCATTGGCATATTAGGGCACACTCCTCAGATGTAGCCAATCCTCCAAGAGCTTACAGGGCTCTTAGTACAGGGCCTATTGTAAGCTCCAGGAGGATTGGCTACATCAAGGGTGTGGGACCTAATATGCAAAGGAGATTCTGTTACCCCCATGATGTAGCCAATCCTCTAAGAGCTTATAGGGTTCCTCTTACAAGGGGGTGTGGCCTAATATACAAAGGAGTCCCTGCTACAAAAAAAGCCCTGATCTAAATTATCACACCCTCCATTTTGTGAAGTCTCAGATATTTTACAGGTTAAGGTATGAGGATCGCTATGTATTTGAACCATACACACACAGTGTCAACGTATACGCTGGAACAAGCACCTCCTTCCTCAGAACTTGCAAAGTAGACTTTGACAGTAGCAAGAGGACGGAAGGATGTGAAGATAGTGCGTTGGCTTGAGAACAGAACAGCTGCCCTTGGGGCTGGGGCTAGGGTTCCCAGCCTCCCACTGGGGACAAGATTTCCCCTGATCTTGGGGCCTCCATCCCACCAGCACAAGATTGGCCAACAGGGGGAGCCCCACTCCTGAAGAGCTCCAAAGCACCCAGCGTAATGATGTCACTTGGAAATCACATAATCATGCTCAGCACAACATGGGGACACTCTAGCATTTTGGTATAAAACTAAGGTACCATAGAGTTCTATACCAAATGCTAGAGTGTCCCTGTGTGATGCACCTGGTGTGATCACATCACTTCCGGGTTACATCATCGCACAGCGCATGCATCGTGCAGCGCATGCATAGCGCACACAAGGGAAGTCCTTCCGCCTGTGTCCAGGGGTGGCAGGGGGCAGCGGGATGCCTAGGGTGCCAGATGCCTTAGGGCCATCCCTGCCTTGGGCCAATCACAGTTTCCTCAGAACTGTTCTCTCGGAGCTCTCTCAGCCCCACCTACTTCACAGGGTGTCTCTTGTGGAGAGAAAAAGGGAAGGAGGTTGAAAGCTCGTCTTAGACTCTGAGTTAAAGGAAGGGTATAAACCCAATCTCCTCTCCCTCCCCCTCTTCTTCTTTCTTCTTTTTCATCATCATCTGCATCCCTTGTGTGATGCCACTTCTGGCATGACCAGCTTTATGACATGATCAAACTCTATGGTTAAATGGTTAAACTCTAGGGTAGATAATAGAGTTGTCTCTCCCTCAATGTGATGATGTCCCTTCCAAGTTGTGCTGGAATAGGTATCATCACACTAGCGATGCCAATTGCCTCCCCCCATAAAACCCTGTGGCGCAGTGGGAAAGCTGCAGTACCACAGTCGGAGCCCTCTGCTCACGACCTGAGTCCGACCCCAGCGGAAGCTGGTTCAGTGAGCTGGCTCCAGGTTTTCTCATCCTTCCATCCTTCTGAGGCTGGTAAAATGAGTCCTCAGCTTGCTGGGGGGAAAGTGTAGATGACTGGGGAAGGCAATGGCAAACCACCCTGTAACAAGACTGCCATGAAAACGTGAAAGCAACGTCACCCCAGAGTCGAAAACGACTGGTGCTTGCACAGGGGACTACCCTTACCTTTTTATAAATCCCCACCTCCCCCATCTCCCTCCAGTCGCCAGGCCACACTCGGCATCCCCACATCCAATTCACTTCATTCCCCTCAATGCCAGTCCTGATTGGTCCTTTCATCGGCTGCAGAACATCTTAGCATCCTGTGAAATCATTAAATCTTAACTCACCCAAAAAAAACCCCATATGCTGACTGAAATATTTAAAGTTTCTCCTAAACTTTTGATCTTGTTTATGAATTTGGAGGCTCAGTGTCAAGTCAACAGAAATGAGAGACATCTCCGCCACCCCCCCCCCCCAAAATGAGAGGGAGAGATTAAAAAACCGGAAATGTTTTCTACTGAAGACTCCCTCATGAAAGCTAAGCAGAGTTTGAGATCTTAAGATGGTGCGTCATGCAAATGTTTAACATTTATTATTGATTTCCTGCCAAACAGCACTATGTTATTTCTGAGAATGATTTGCTCAGAGGCGAGTGTCTTCATCGGTGAAAACAACTTTAAAAAAACACAAACACACACAACCACTTCTAGAGTGGGGTTCTGAATTGCCTCAAGGAAACACAGAACCTATAATCTAATGCCCGTGTATTCCTAAATTTAACAAATTATTTCTCATGCATGTCCATTTACTTTGAAGAAGAGCCAGTGAGTGGAATGGAATTTCCTCTAAATGAAGGGTGCACAGGATAGAAGAAGAAGAAGAAGAAGAAGAAGAAGAAGAAGAAGAAGAAGAAGAAGAAGAAGAAGAAATTGGATTTACATCCCACCCTCCACTTCGAGTCTCAGAGTGGCTCACAATCTCCTTTATCTTCCTCCCCCACAGCAGACAATAGATGTCACATATTCTTTAATATGAGTCGATCAGAATTTGACTGCTGGCACAGAATTTGAGCTTTGGCCGAAGCCATAGTTGTCAGATTTTTTAAAAAGGCTTCTGGACCTCACAATTTTTGTGGGAGAAAAATGAACAGGTAATTTAAGGTTTGGATTTATATCCCGCCCTATCCCGCAAGTGGGCACAGGGTGGCTTAGAGCAGTAAAATCAAACAAAATAATATAAAAACAAGCATTACAAAACCAGGAACAGCACAATAAACAACCTTACAGACATAGGCGGCAAAACCGCTCAACAGATGTGGCTGATGGCTAACAGCATGATATAAACTCCATGATGGTGAAATGCTGGGGGAGAGCTAGGCCGTTTTTCCACTGACCTTACTCCGGAGCGAAGTCCCTCTTCACCACACAGCGTCTGTGCGGATTTCCCACCAACTGCTGCGCACAACCAGGAAGTGCCGCGGCCTTTGTGTCGCAGATGTAAACCGCTAAAAACCAGTTTACATCTGCGACGCAAAAGCCGCGGCTCTTCCTGGTTGTGCGCAGCAGTTGGTGGGAAATTCGCGCAGACGCTGCGCGGTGAAGAGGGACGTCGCTCCGGAGTAAGGTCAGTGGGAAAAAGTCCCTAGTTTGGTGTAGTGGTTAAGTGGACGGACTCTTATCTGGGAGAACCGGGTTTGATTCCCCACTCCTCCACTTGCAGCTGCTGGAATGGCCTTGGGTAAACCATAGCTCTGGCAGAGGTTGTCCTTGAAAGGGCAGCTGTTGTCCTTGAAAGGGCGGGGTATAAATCTGCAGTCTTCTTCTTCTTCCATGTGTGAGCATGGCAATCATGGATGAAGATCCATGATCCTAACAGCAGCACCATTTGGTCACACAGTATAGAATGTGCAAGAATCAGTCAGCAGCTTTTTTGGTTTATTATGCTGACAATCAGGCCTCATTTTGGGCAGGAGCTCACTGAAGCGGAGCTCCAGAACCTCTAAATTTTATTATGCTCTTTCTTTCTTACCCCCCGCACCCAATATTTGCTTCTGGGCTCCATTGTTCAACCCCCCTGTGAGAATTTTGCTGAACTCGAAGATCTGAGAAACTTTCTAATATTTCCCCCCATGAAAAATGGGGAAAGAACCAACACATATAAAACAAACAGATGGAAACCTTCATCATGCCACTGTGGCCACATAGGAGAAAATAATTTAAAAGGTATGATGGGAGTAAGGTTTTATGATGACCATTCTAATTCAAGAAGCACTTTAAGGTAAATGCTGAGCTGATATACTTTAGTACACCTTCTGGTGATGCCAATGGTGTGCGGCATATGCAAATGAGTTGCACTAATGAGCTCCAGCACCTCGTTTTCTACTAAATAACTCTTGTCAACAATTGTTCTTGGCAGGGCTTTTTTGTAGCAGGAACTCCTCTGCATATTAAGCCACGCACCTCTGATGTAGCCAATCCTCCTGGAGCTTACAGTAGGGTTGCCAAGTCCAATTCAAGAAATATCTGGGGACTTTGGGGGTGGAGCCAGGAGACTTTGGGAGTGGAGCTAGGAACAAGGGTGTGACAAGCATAATTGAACTCCAAGGGAGTTCTGGCCATCACATTTAAAGGGACAGCACACCTTTTTAAATGTCTTCCTTCCATAGGAAATAATGAAGGATAAGGGCACCTTCTTTTGGGGCTCATAGAATTGGATCCCCTGGTCCAATCATTTTGAAGCTTGGTGGGTACTTTGGGGAGAGGAACTAGATACTATACTGAAAATTTGGTGCCTCTACCTCAAAAGACAGCTCCCCCAGAGCCCCCAAAACCTCCAGATCAATTCCCCATTATACCCTATGAGAATCAATCTCCACATAGGGAATAATGAAGTGCTCAGCAGACGTTTCCCTTCCCCTCCACCCCATTTCTGGCGACTCTGAAGTGACGGATTGGCGTCTCTACTCACGAGTTGCTGCCAACGTCTTCAAAATAACACAAACACACCATCCCAAGAGGAAACCTTTCAATCGGAGACTGAAGCCTCCAAAGGCACATGGTCCTCTGGGGGCGGGGCTTCCTCCTTCAGGCCAGCTGACTGGGGGCGGGAAGGAGCCTGGGAAAGCGGAAGAACCCCCGCTGGGACCTGGGGACTAGCAAGCTGAGCTTACAGTAGGCCCTGCACTAAGAGCCCTGTAAGCTTTTGAAGTATTGGCTACATTAGGGGTGTGTTCCCTAATATGGAAAAGAGTTCCTGCTACAAAAAACCCTGGTTCTTGGTGTGTATGTGTATCTATGCATTAATGTGACCACTGAAGAAGGCCCAATGGTCTGAAACGCATCTGGCCCTGTTTACTGTGATTGTGGCCTTATCAGCTTGGGGATATTTACTTGTATTATTTAATGTACACTGAGGACTACTTAGTCTGGTGGTTTCAATTGAGACGCTAAATTCAAGGTCTGTGTTTTAAATCTGTGTCTTAAGTGCATTGTACATGGCAATGGTTTATGCTGTTTAATTCGTTTTTAACATTGTTCTTGCCGCACTTTTGTGGTACCTGCTGCTGGTTCTTTCTCTCCAGTCAGCCAAGCAGGTGAGAGGCTTGCCAGGTCCCCCTTGGCAACCAGCATGGGATGACAGGAGCAGCCGAGGGGCAGCGATGTGTCTGCGACACTGGCCACATGTCCCGGAAATGACTCTATGGTCACTCTGGGGACACTCTGGGATTCGTGGCAAAATTCTATGGTACAATAGAGTTTTACCATAAATCCTAGAGTGCCCATGGCGCACCGTGCCTGGCATAATGATGTCACTTCCAGGCGACATCATTGCACCTTGTGTCTGAAGCGTCTCCCGCTGGAGTGGCGGAGGGACTTGGCAACACTAGGTTGTGTTGTGTTGTGTTGGGGCCTGGCAGTAGGGTAACCCCTGCGTTTACCTGGGATCTGGCAACCCTATGATTACACAAGCAAACAATGTTTTGTTGCTATTCCCCCCTGCCCCCCCCCCCCAGAGCAGAGTCTTGATCAGAAGTTTTAAATTGCCGTGTCTTTAAATAAACCAGCTTTTGGAAGTGAGAAGCCAATATTGTTTTAGGCTCTTTTTCTAGTAGGAGCTCCTCTGCATATTAGGCCACACCCCCTGATGTAGCCAGTCCTCCTGGAGCTTACAGTAGGCCCTGTACTAAAAGTCCTCTAAGCTCTTGGAGGATCGGCTACATCAGGGGGGAGTGGCCAAATATGCAGAGGAGCTCCTGCTAGAAAAAGAGCCCCGAATCTCTGGCGACAAAGGCGGGGTGGGGGGAGAGAAAACCCAGGTACCATGACACTGAAAACAAGGTTTGTCGTTCTCCCCCCCCCTTTTTTTTTTTTGCTTTCCCTGAATGATGCCCCCAGGATTATTTCCCATGAGCACCTGGGGTTCCATACACACAGCGAGACATCACAGCCATGGCAGATGTAAAGAGAGATCACCATTAAACATCACTGAGGACTTGGCAGAGAAAGCGGGGGGTGGGGGGGGGAGACTGTAGGATACATTTAAAGGGGGGAGAGAGAAAAAACGATCAGGGATGAAAAGGGAGCGCCGAGCCATTTTCCCCATCAAATGGCTCAGGCCTCCGCCGCTTATTCAGACGGGTTGAAAAAATATGTCTATCCGCCTGTCAGCATCCCTGTAATGGACCCTCCGGCAATTGGTGCTGAAAGTAATGGAAAGATTTCCCCTCCCTCACTCTGGCACACAAGGAAGCACGAATTGAATACTCAGCAGCTGGAGGGTTCAAAGAGGCAAATCGGCAAAGGCCTCGCCTTTACAAAGCTGCCGCTCCATTTTGCTCTTGACCTTGGTGCACTGTTGAGATAAATCTGGCTGGAGATGGGGTGTGTGTGGGTGTGTGCGCACATGTTTGTGTGCAAAAATGATAGGCGCGTGACAGCTAAGCAGCGCATGGTAATGAAAAAATTACAAAGAAATCATTAATCATATTTTATGAACTGGCACCAATCGGATAAGGGGGCTTCCGAGTTTCAAAGGGGTATGCACCCTTAACTAACTTGAGAGCCAGTTTGGCATAGTGGTTAAGTGTGCGGACTCTTATCTGGGAGAACCGGGTTTGATTCCCCACTCCTCCACTTGCACCTGCTGGAATGGCCTGGGGTCAGCCATAGCTCTTGCAGAGTTGTCCTTGAAAGGGCAGTTTCTATGAGAGCTCTCTCAGCCCCACCTATCTCCACTTATATCAGCCCCACCTAGGTTGTAGGGGAAGAAGGGGAAGAAGGTAAAGGAGATTGTGAGCCACTCTGAGATTCAGAGTATAGGGTGGGATAGAAATCCAATATCATCATCGTCATCGTCTTCTTCTTCTTCTGCAAATCCATCAAATTAAAACTACAACGCAGAACAGGGGTGGCCAAATTTGCATAACGTAGGAGTCACATAGAATAAATGTCAGATGTTTGAGAGCTGCAAGGAAGAAAAGGTAGAAAGAAAGCAAATGGAGGGAGGAGGGGGCGAGAAGACGAGGTGGAAAGAAAGCAACTTCACCACCGCCTAGCTTGGCTTGGAGAAGTGATTTAAAAAGACAAATGCCTTCTCTCAACAGGATGGTGGGAGCTCCGAGAGCCGCACACTGTGTGTGAAAGAGCCACAGGTGGCTCCCGAGCCACGGTTTGGCCACCCCTGGTGTAGCAGAAGGCAGGTATATGCTTGTGGCAGTTCTGACAACAGTTGCCAACTGTGGGTTGGGAAGTTCCTGGAGAATTGTGGTAGAGCCTGGAAAGGGCAGGGTTTGGATAGGGTTGGGACCTCAGCAGAGCAGAACACCACAGAATCCCCCTGCAATGCAGCCCGGAGAACGGATCTCTGTTGTCCGGAGATCAGTTGCAACTCAGGGAGATTTCCAGGTCCAGCCTGGAGGTTGGCAATCTTATCTGACCCAGAACGGCGGGGGGGGGGGGGTTGGCATGGAATTGAGGTCAAACGCCTCCCTGCTTTGCACATCAAGGCACCCGTTGCTTTTATGTAGATGGCCCATGACAGATGCGGAATGACTTAATTCATTACATCAGCAGATTGTTAATTAATTCATGAAAGTGGGAAAATCCTTTTTTCCCTAATGCATGACATTACGTGAATTAAGCAATGCGGGCCGTAGCTTACTGGGCGGAGGGCACGCTTTGCATGCAAAACAGAGCCCAGGTTGTTTCAGTCCATGGAATCTTCTGGTGAAATGGTCCCAAGTAAAAGGACTGGAGAATCCAGTTCTCAGCCTGAGTTCATTTTGGGCCAGTCAGAGGGGGCACAGGATAGGATAGGGGCTGCATGGACCCAAGAGAAAGCAGCTTCATATTTTGAAAGCCAGCTTCATTGTAGATATTTTGCACACATGATCAGGGCTTTTGGGAAGGTGAGGAGAAAAGGTGTGTGGTCCCTTTAAATGTGATGGTCAGAACTCCCTTTGGAGTTCAATTCTGCTTGTCACATCCTTGCTCCTGGCTCCACCCCAAAAGCCCTCAGATATTTCTTGAATTGGCCTTGGCAACCCTACAACCTAGTCTGAATAAATCCTTATGTTAAAAAATAAAGCAACACATTTCTGAAAAAGACAACTGGTTTTAGTCAATCACAAGTATTTTAAAACAATAGTCTAATTAAGCAACTAAACATCAACCAGACTTTGGGATGGATCCAACAAGCTTTACCACTGGAGGAGTCTCTTTGGACAAAAGCCATGTGGGATAGAGGCTATCATAAAGTGGAGAATTTGGCAAATTTGAACAAAAAAAAACCCCTGGTGGGACCCATCTCACTGTAGCTATATTGATAATAAATATCTACCCATCTTCCTTACAGCACTGGAGGTAATTTAAAAAAATGGCAGAGAAGGGGAACAATTTATGCCAAGAAAAATCTGGTGGCTGCATGAAGTTACATCAGTTGGCTCCTCCGGACGAAACCGGCAGTGTGTCTGCATCATTCACAAACCACAGCCATCATGGTGATTAAATGTTTCTGCCTAATAGATTAAAGGATTTGCTTATTCCAAAGTTTAGGCAAAGGCGCTGCGAATTTTATAATGAGGGAGAGCATTCGCTTAACCCTCGAATCAGGCCGAGTTGTCGCCAATTTCACGAATTAGGCAGGGCGTGTGCTTAATTTGTAAATTAAGGGTAGGCATTGTGGCTGTGATGAATAAAGCAATAATCTGCGGCTGCTTCTTGTTTTTTTTCTTTAATGAAAGACTTTGACAACTGAGGCATGAAGCCTGCCACCGAACCCCTCTGCAAACAAGCCTATGACTTCATGCCAATGTAACTCTCTATAATCCATAATCCGATTTCTGCCCAATAACTCGCATGTGTGGGATTTCCAGGCAGCCAATTTAGATATAATTAACAAGTACTGTAAATCTGAAATATCGGTGATGAATATATTTGGTTACTCTGAGCAGTTCATCTTTGTCTCAGCTGCATTTTTTAAAGTCTAATTTTTTTTTTTTTTTTTTTGTGGAGAGAAGCAATATTAATAAAAGTTGAATTGAGGAGACAGGTATTCCTTTGAACATGCTTGGAACTATTTCCAAGCTGGGAATCATGCAGATAAGATCAGGTGGGGCTGTTGAGAGTGCCCCCCTTCCAAGCCTCCAGACAAGGATTCCCTCTGGGACTATCTTCACACATTAAAGAACATTTCCAGAATCTCAAAAGACAAAGAATGCTACTTACGGAACAGAGAGGGAGATAGACACCTTGTTTCAGTCTATTTTAAAACAATGATCTAATTAAGCATCAAATAGACTTTGGAATGGATCCAACAAGCTTTACTACTGGTTCACACATTACAAAGTCAACAGAAACTTCCAGTCACCTGTATTTTGGGAGTCGTGTAGGGCTGCCAAGTTCCCACCGGGGAGACAGAATTCCCCAGGTTGGGGGGCCCCAATCCACTGGCACAGAGCAGGCTTCTGGGGGGATCCCCACCTCCAAAGAGCTCCTCATTGCATGACATGCCCTGTGTGATGACGTAAGCTGGAAATGACATCATCGTGCCAGGTATTTTGTGTTGGGGACGCTCTAGGATTCATGGTAAAACTCTTATGGTACCATAGAGTTTTACTGCGAATCCTAGAGCGTTCCTGGCACAGTGTACTCTGGACAATGATGTCACTTCAGGGTGACATCATCACGCTGCATGTGCATCACAGGAATGAGAGGAGTCCCCATTTGCCAACTCTCCAGGGGAGCCCCAAAGTTCCATGGGAAGCCTCGAGGCAGGTTCCTAGTGACATGGGAGGGAGGTTAGGAGGCTATCCCGCCTTGGCTTGACTGGAAAGTACTGGAGAAAAGCAAGCATATTGGTTTCGAGCAAGAGATCATGGATTGCTAAGGAGGCTTCTAGCCATGGTAGAAGTCCTGATATTTAAAGCCATTGGTCAGAAGGGCAAGTGTCCCAGTGGTTGCTCCCTGGATCTTGCATCACAATAAATGAGGCAAAATGATACTAAAACTCAGGAAGCTTTTCAAAAGCAAGATCTGACAGAGGATTTCCTGTCCACAAAAGGCCCCCTCCCAGGCATAGGGCTGCCAAGTCCCTGGAAGGGCAGGATTCGAATTTCAATCTCCTATCACTGCTTCTGGTGATTGTGTGTGGGGTGTGTGGGCAAAAAGACTCACTGGTGTCACAAGCATGGTGACATCGCTTCTTAGGGAAAACCAAAATTGACAGTGGTAGACAGGGGTTGTTTTGTAGAAAAAATAGGTGGTGGAGCTCATCCAGGGATTGTTATGCAGCTGCACCTACTATTCAATGGACATGGTGGAGAGGAGGAGGGGGAACCCTCAGAAAGGTTCAGGAGCTGTGCTCCTGTGAGCTCCTGCTGAATTAAAGGCCTGATGGTAGATGTAGGAATTGCAGAAAACTCTATGGCTGACCCCTCCACCATGTCCCTGTCCCCAACCCTCCCCATGGTTACCGAGTTCAGCCTGGCCACCCTAACCAGGCCTGGTCCAAAGTGCAAATGTTTCTGAAGGCATTATCCAAGCCACGTTGGGTTTTATGCAACGTTTTTTTCATCACAAAAGGTATCATTTTGAGGAAGGCACAGATACCTGCCAAGCGCCGACAACTCTCGACCTTCCCCTGACTCTTCACAGACAGCGTTCCCATGATCTGCTACTCCTTAAGGACTAGGGGAGGAGGGAATTCACTCCTGTCACTGAACAGGTTCTCCGGAGAGGTGGCCCAGAAACGTTCCAAGTGAATCCCAGCTGACGCTCACCTTTCACAAGGGGATGGCAGAGCACTGCAGACAAGAGGGAGCTTCTTGGACCGACTGGAGAACACCTCCGCCAGATTTGATTGACCGCTAAGTGGGCACTTGACTGAGAGGTATTCTGGCGGATTCTCCCCTTTGTTTTCCATTAAAAAGAGAAAGGGAAGAAAAAGCAACCGACAGCTATCAGGAACATCTGTGTCTAGCCAAGGTTCTGAAATCGGGCCTAATAGCTTCAGTCGAAAAAAGAAATATGAGGAGTCTCTCCCCCTCCCTTAAGCGTATGTTTAAGGCCAGAGGTATATATGGGTCTCATTTGCCAAGCCAATGAGGTGTGTTCTTGCCTGTCGCAGCTCAAAGAAATGTCCTGGTTTTGCAATATAAACATATTGTTCCTCCCCACAAGAGGAGACGGGTTTAATTCAAAGTTTAGGCATCTATAGCCAGGTTCCAAAGCAGGTGACTGTAGCTACTCGTTAGGGATGGGCAAGCAACGGATGACTTGCTCGGTTCTAATGTACTCATTTATACCTCTTGAACACAAGGTCTCCCCCAGCGGAGAATCAGTCACCGAGCCCAAGCAAATAGAGCCCTGCAGTGCCTTCACTTTACATATGCAGACTTTCGCATAGGCTAGAAATGACTTTCTTTCTCTCCCGCTTCAGTCTCCTTTGGGAATTTATAGACAACCTCTATGGTCATGCCTCCGGCAAGCTGGCGAACGTTAAACCTCCCCTCCTCCCATTTCCCCAGGTAAACAAACATGACATAGAACAGTCCATTGGTGAGGAGGCAAAGAGGACCTAAATAAATAAATAAAATAACAATACAGAGTGAAATTCTCAAGTCTACCTGCCTGTAAATGTAGGTGTAGCTGTTTGGCTAGACCGGCCCCTAGTATTATAATTTCAAAACTAATGAGAGAGCCAGATTGATGTAGTGCTTAAGTGCATGGACTCTTATCTGCGAGAACCGGGTTTGATTCCCCACTCCTCCACTTGCACCTGCTGGAATGGCCTTGGGTCAGCCATAGCTATCGCAGGAGTTGTCCTTGAATATGCAGCTGCTGTGAGAGTCCTCTCAGCCCCACCTACCTCACAGGGTGTCTATTGTGGGGGGAGAAGATAAAGGAGATTGTAAGCCGCTCTAAATCTCTGATTCAGAGAGAGGGGCGGGGTATAAATCTGCACTTCTTCTTCTTCCGCCTAACCAGTTGTTTTAGTTTCTTACAAGTCTTTTCAAACCAAAGATTTCTGAGGAAATCACCTATCAATCAATCAATCAATCAATCAATATATTTTATCAATCAGCCACCTAAATGTGCTTGTTTTAAAATCACCTATTTAAAGAAATTGAAAAGAGTACCCAAGGTTTCCAAATGAGGAGCTTCTGGCATATCTGTTCTGATTTCCGTCCCCAAATTTCTACAACGTTCAGCGAACATCATTTCTCCGATTGTCACATCTACCTCTCGTGTCCATATTCTGAGCTTTAATTTAGTATCACATCATACGAGGCCAGCATGAATTTCTCTTGGTGAAACACGCATATGTGATAATTGGAGTGCTAAGCACAAAGGGAAATGATCTCTTCCCAAGAAATTGCCTACATAATTTTTTTTTTAAATGGATTCCAGAACTCCTTCAGAGGTTAATTTTTTTTTTTACAGTAGCCCCTCTGGAATTTACAAATGTATAGTTGCTCCAGTTATCAACCACACAATGTCCATTTATATAATCACTACCTTATTTAATAAACATAATATCACCTGCATACAAGTCAAAGGCAAGCTCCAGATCATTGTGTAGAACAGGGGTGTCAAACATGCACACCGGGGGCCAAATCAGGCCCTTGGAGGGCTCCTATCAGGCCCCTGAGCAACTGGCTGTCATCTGCTTCCTTCTCTCTTTTGCTTCCTTCTGCATAACAGTTTGCTTTGTGAGGCTTGCTCAATTGTACAGGAGCTACAGACCAAAAACTTCTGTTTTCTCCTTGGGGAGGAAAGGGGGGAGGCAGAGCTTGCTTTGCCAGGCTCTCTCAATTGCACATAGAACTACGGAGCCAAACCTCTCCTCCTTGTATTGGCTGAGGCTCCTCCCCCTCCTGGTCTACTGGGAAAGGAAAGAAAGACCAAACAGAATCAACACAGTTAGCTGTAATAGCACACAGATAAAGAACAATTTTCATTAATGTCAATGATGACAGAATCTTGTTATAGTTTTTCACAATATTATTGCCTCTTAACATGGAGCACTAACGCAACAGAGTACATAAAGTTCAATAAACAGAGAAATTAATTCACAAAGTTCATTTATAAGTTCACACCAGGCCTTGGCTTCAGTGGGAGCTCACCGGAGCGCAGCTCCTGAACCTTTCTGAGAGTTCCTCCTCTTTCTTCTAAGAGTTCCACCTCCTTGTCCATTGAATAGTACGTGCAGCTGCATAACAATTCCTGGATGTGCTCCACCACCTATTTTTCAACAAAATGACCCCTGGTTCACACTCATTAGTTCTCAAATGGAAACTATTAAGTCCATGAGAAGTCCAGTATTAAGTCCTGGTCCACCATGAGAATTTTAGATAATCCCTCATTCCGATGACTTCTTCCTCAGTGAACTCCAGATAGTGAAGGCATGTACCAAATTATGCCATCATAGTGGTTTTTATGTCCACCCTGTATATATTGTGGGTCCAATTAATTAATTGTGTGATTAAGTCCAAGTTTTCAAGTAATTATTTTAGACAAGGCACTCGATTGGATTCCAAAGCACTTAAGGCAAATATTTCTAATAGTAGCCTTTAAGATCAACGAGCGCTAATGTTTTGAGCATGTTTCAAGCTTTTTAAATACATAATTTGTGTTTATAAAGTTTATATCTCTGGGGTGGACTTGTGAAAAAGCAAAAGAGTACTGGAAGATGATACAACAAGAAATCTCCAAAATTTTGGGTTACGACTTTAAGAAAACTGCAGAGACGTTCTTGCTTGGATTACAATTAGAAAAATTTCCAAAGGAAGACAGGACTCTAATTTGGTACTTGCTATCAGCTGCTAGGACATTGTATGCGCAGCTATGGAAACAAGAAAAAATACCAGAGAAATGGGACTGGACTATGAAAGTTTTATCGTGAAGTGAAATGGACAAACTAACTAGAACGCTAAGAGACTATGACTTAGAGATATTCAAAAAGGAGTGGAAGAAATTTAAAGGATATATGGAGAAAGAGTGGAACGTAAAAAGACATTGGGCAATTTTTTTAGCATTAATGGGAAAAATATATATGTATTGAACTTTGATCAGTTAGAAGTACCTTTAGTATTGAACTTGAATCTATAACTCCGGGGAAGTCAACATTGGAGGGAGGGGGGGTTGTAATGCCATATGGGTTAGCACTGAAAATTTAAAATTAAGATTTGTAACCATATGTTATCAATAAATTGTTAAAACACTAAAGTTTATATCTCTGCTACCTGGCATTATATTTTATGACATACATGGCCCAGCCCAACAAGGTCTCATTTATGTCAGATCCGGCCAGCATAACAAATGAATTTGACACCCCTGGTGCAGAATATTATTAGGCCAGGGTGGCATTTTGTCTAATGTGTAATGAAAGCTCTGATGGGATCTTCAATGAGCTGCAGAACAGTATCTTGGGGAAGACACACAATAATGAAACCTGCAAGTTGTCTCCTTCGAGACAGCAAATGAGCTGCTTGCAAACCCCGTCTCCATGACAAGGCGGGCTGCTAGCTTCCAGATACAGACTAAAGATCTCTTCGAAGAACAACCGATCTCCGGGTGACAGAGAACGCTTCCCCTGGAGACAGGGTTGCCTGGTCTACTTACCCGGCCAGCAGGGTGCGGCAGGGAGCCTTCTGGGAGTGGGAAGGGCAGGGGTATGGTTACCATAGAGTTTTGGCCAAAATGCTAGAGCATCGCTGCACGACATGCCCTGGCAGGATGGTATCACTTGGCATGACATCATCATGCTGCTGACATTCATGTGGGAGGGAGGTGCTTGGGGGTGGGACTCCCCCCACCGGCCAGCTGGCTGCCAGCAGGTTGGAGACCCTGAAATCGAGGGAAATCCACCTAGACCAGGGATCTGGAAACCCTACCTGGAGAAAGATGTCTGCTTTGGAGGGTGGACTCTATGGCATTATACCTCGTTGAGGTCCCTCCTATCCCAAACTCCGCCCTCCACAGACTTTGACCCCCAAATCCCCAGGAGTTTCCCATCCCCCCTCCCCACCCGAGCATGTTGGGGACAGGTCCCAGTTGGTGAGCTGGAGTGTACCTGCTGCCATGCGGTTGCCCCTACCAGCTACTGGGAGCCCCCACCACTTGAGGCTGGGAAGAGAAGGGAAGGGGCAGAGTGGCGGTGGGAAGGAGCCGAGAGCTTCCTTCCTGCCTCACCGCCTTCGGCCTTGCTGCCAGCTGCTTTTATTTGCTGGCAGCTCAGCCTCCCTAGCAGGTAGCTTGGGCCGCCTGCAGGGAGAGGGCAGGGGTGGGGGGGGGGCACCGCTGTAAGCTTGGTGGCTCCCATAAGCGACTGCCTACTCGGACATGCCGGGCCTGGTGGAGAGTGAGGATCTATTCACATTTGTTCTGAAAATAACAGCACTCTTTTCAGTGAACTCTAATTTTAACACTTCCCTAAAAACATAAGAAATCTATCTACCACAGCATTCTGTTCCAATTGGCAGTCAACCGCCTCACTCCAAAACATACAAACGGCATCATCGCACTGACCTAGGGCTGCCAAGTCCAATTCAAGAAATACCTGGGGACTTTGGGGGTGGAGCCAGGAGACATTGGGGTGGAGCCAGGAGCAAGGGTGTGACAGGCATAATTAGACTCCAAAGGGAGTTCTGGCCATCACATTTAAAGGGACGGCACACCTTTTACATGCCTTCCTTCCATAGGAAATAATGAAGGATCGGGGCACCTTCTTTGGGGGCTCATAGAATTGGACCCCCTGGTCCAATCTCTTTGAAACTTGGAGGGTATTTTGGGGAGAGACACTGGATGCTAAACTGAAAATTTACTGCCTCTAACTCAAAAACAGCTTCCCAGAGCCCCAGATACCCGCAATCAATTATCCATTATTTTCTATGGAAATACGTCTCCATAGGGAATAATAGCAGAAATTTCACTCCCCTCCCCCTGCTTTCTTAGGACACTGATGATCAAAACCAGGGGGTCCCTTGCCCCCACCTAGGGATTTGGTAAATATAAAGGATACCCGATAGAAATATGGCAAAAAAGCAATAAAAATCGAGTAACACATACAAATTCTATTGTGAAAATTCACTTTCAAGGCACAGTATCACATAGAAATTACAAAAACTCATACAAAAGTCCCAGTATACTCAGTTGTTCTATTCAGTCCAGAATCTTGAACGGTAATCTTCGACGTCGTAGAAATGATCCAAGGAGACGAAATAATCCATATTAGAGACTGGTTTTGGCCACGCCTTCCTCAGTCACGATTCTCATGCTACAAAAGGCATACAACTCCTCCTAATACAGACAAAATTACAGTACATACAACATACTTGAAAACTTCCCACATTACCAATTCTGTATGAGTTTTTGTAATTTCTATGTGATGCTGTGTCTTTAAAGTGAATTTTCACAATAGAATTTGTATGTGCTACTCGATTTTTGTTGTTTTTTTTCCCACCTGGAGATTGGCAACCTACACTGACCATTTCCCCTTCTTAATCTTCAACATCCCATCTGCCCAAGATATACTTCCCTCGAACATGGAAGCCTAATTGTAGTGTGGGAAGGAAAGGAAAGGTCCCCTGTGCAAGCACCAGTCGTTTCCGACTCTGGGGTGACGTTGCTTTCACAACATTTTCACGGCAGACTTTTTACGGGGTGGTTTGCCATTGCCTTCCCCAGTCAGCTACACTTCCCGCCCCCCGCCCCCAGCAAGCTGGGTAGTCATTTTACCCACCTCGGAAGGATGGAAGGCTGAGTCAACCTCAAGCCGGCTACCTGAAAACCCAGCTTCCGCCGGGGATCGAACTCAGGTCATGAGCAGACCTTAGGATTGCAGTACTGCAGCTTTAACATTCTGCGCCACGGGGCTCCTAAATTGTAGTGTGGGAACAGGTGAGTTAACCCAGGAATGCAGGCAAATGGAGACATACAATTCTTTTGTATGGTTGCAACAATCTTGGCTATCAGGGAATGCTTTCAATGTGGTCTTGTTGCTGGAAAGCAGTCCTCTGGCTTTCTACAACAAGCCGGCTGGAAAAAGCCTATTTTATCCTTTTGCGGCAAAGCTGCTCTCTGCAGATCTGCCAGATCCTATGGAAGAACAAATGAAAAATTCGAAGCATCGTAAAGAAATAACGCTTTTTGCACACAGTGGCCGCAGAAGGCAGGAAAGCCACAGGTCAGCTGGGGAGGGACAATACAAATAAATCAGAATGCAAGAACAAGCTGAGGGTGAGTGTGCACCTTTACAAAACGAGACAAAAAACAAAAAAAAAAAAGGATGCCTAATGATTGTTTTTATACAGAGTTGATCACAATTCTAACAAAAGCAAGCCCAGCTTCCGATGAAAATAGGTATGAAGATTTATGTATGCTCATCCCATGGTAAATATGAGAAATGATAGAAGGAAAAAGTGAATTGGGATGGAGTTCGGGGCAGAGTAGGAAGGAAGTGTGAAGCAACAATGAGAGCCATAGTTCTAGGGACAGAGATCAAAAGAAGGAACAGGAATACGGATCCAGAAAAAAGAGGAAGAGGAGGACACAGGAGAAGAGGAAGAAGGAGAAGGAAAAGGGGAAGAAGAAGAGGAGGTCATGGTATAAATAAAAAAATATTGTGAGAGAAAATAAAATAAAAGGGGGGAATTAGTGGGCCCTTCCTCATGAAAGGAATCTTTTTCTCCTCTTTCAATGGCCATTTAAAAATCAGCATCAGATAGCTTTTGCTGTGAATCACGTAGTTCAAGAGGTTCACGTATAGCTTGAGAGACTGTCTTGAGAGAAAAAGGAGGGTCCAAGATCTAGCTCCGTATTGCAAGAAGCCTTTCCCCCCACCTTTGTGAAGTTCTCTTCCATTGTTCGGTGAGTTTCTCGGTGCCTTTTGTATTAATTTCCTTTAAAAGGCAGACAACGGTTTACAACTGAAAGACCTTTCTTCAAGCAGGAGCTTCAACCGATTCGCACATCGGCATCCGTGCCTTCAAAGGAAGGCAACATCTGAAAGACTGGGTGGGGAACCAATGCTAATGTGCTTTAAAGGTTTTCTTCAACTCCCTTGCTTACTGTTCTCCTCAGCCTGCCACATGTTCTGCATTTAGGTTGCCAATTTGGGGTTGGGAAAATACTGGAGATTTGGGGGTGGAGCCTTGGGGAGATGGGTTCTGGGAAAGAAGAAGAAGATGATGATATTGGATTTATATCCTGCCCTACACTCTGAAACTCAGAGTCTCAGAGCAGTCACAATCTTCTTTGCCTCCCCCCCCTCACAACAGACACCCTGTGAGGTAGGTGGGGCTGAGAGAGCTCTGACAGAAGCTGCCCTTTCAAGGACAACTGCTGCGGTAGTTATGGCTGACCCAAGGCCATTCCAGCAGCTGTAAGTAGAGGAGTGCGGAATCAAACCCGGTTCTCCCAGATAAGAGTCTGCACGCTTAACCACTACACCAAATTGGCTCTCATTATACTGAGGGAGGGACTCTCAGTATAATGCCATAGAAACCATCCTCCAGAGCAGCCATTTTCTCTAGGGGGACTGGTCTTTGTCATCTGGAAATCAGTTGCAATTCCAGGAGGCTGCTCATTCTAACAGCACTATGGACACCGCACCAGCCTAGCTCATGCCAGCTTCCAAAGCCGGGCACAACAGCAAAGTGACCATAACAGTTTGCTCAGCTAGGTTCCACAACTGAGCTGGCTGGGCTGATCACCAAACAGATGCCGTGCATTCAGAAACATCTACTATTGAGATAAGCAACGTGCAGGAGGGAAGGTTTAGGGTTGCCAAGTCCAATTCAAGAAATATCTGGGGACTTTGGAGGTGGAGCCAGGAGATTTTGGGGGTGGAGCCAGGAGACATTAGGGGTGGAGCCAAGATCAAGGCTGTGACAAGCATCACTGAACTCCAAAGGGAGTTCTGGCCATCACATTTAAAGGGACGGCGCACCTTTTCAATGCCTTCCTTCCATAGGAAATAATGAAGGATAGGGGCACCTTCTTTTGGGGCTCATAGAATTGGACCCCCTGGTCCAATCTTTTTGAAACTTGGGGGGTATTTTGGGGAGAGGCACTAGATGCTATGCTGAAAATTTGGTGCCTCTATCCCAAAAAACAGCCCCCCAGAGCCCCAGATACTTGTGGATCAATTCTCCATGAGTTTCTATGGGAATAAATCTCCACAGGGAATAACAGAGTTCCCAGCAGACATTTCCCTCCCCTCCCCCCGCTTTCTGACGACCCTGAAGCGGGAGGAGGGCCCCCAAACCGGGGGATCCCCTGCCTCCACCTGGGGATTGGCAACCCTAGGAAGGTTAGAGGATGGAAGGGGAGCGTTCGCTGGCATTTCATTTATTTTAGTGACGCCTTCCTTCCACCATGGAGCGCAAAGCGGTGCTCAGACCAGTTCCCTATCCCTGCTTGGCTGAAGCAATCTTGTTCCAACTCTGCTTATTCTTTTTTTCCCAGAAAACCAACAAGCCCATATCCTATGAGGAAAGATGTGAACATACCATCTCTCTGTCCTATAAGCTTCCTTTGTGTTATCCCAAAAAGGGCGATAATTAAGTTTGCCAACTCTGGGTTGAGAAAAACCTGGAAATTGGGAGGGGGAGGGGTGGAGTTTGGGAGGGGAGGGACCTCAGCAGGGGACAATGGCAGAGAATGATGACGATGATGATGGCCATGGTGTTGATGATATTGGATGTCTATCGTGCCCTATACGGGCAGGGGCCAGCATTCCTTTGGGACCGCCTCTCCCTATATGAGCCCTGTAGATCCTTACGATCAGCAAACCAATAACTTTTGGTAATACCCAGCCCAGAGACGTCCATCTGGCCTTGATGAGGCCCAGGGCCTTTTTAGCCCTGGCCCCTACCTGGTGGAATGAGCCCCCCCCCCCCCGCCTGGAGATCCGGGCCCTGCGGGATCTGCTTCTATTCCGCAGGGCCTGTAAAACAGAGCTCTTTCGCCA
Source organism: Heteronotia binoei (assembly GCF_032191835.1). NCBI lineage: Eukaryota > Metazoa > Chordata > Lepidosauria > Squamata > Gekkonidae > Heteronotia > Heteronotia binoei. The sequence continues at coordinate 8,255,643 of NC_083225.1, read as the reverse complement.
GACTTTCAGCTGAGGCAGTGGGCGTCACTTGCTATCAGTCTCCCCCCCTCATTCCATCCCAGCGCTACAAGATCTGCTGGACGTGGACAATAGGTCACATCTGTGAGGCAGAATCTGCCATCTTAGTCTGTCTAATTTTAGATTTTATATTTTAAACTACTCTTTTACTGGTTTTACTGTTGACTGTTTTTATGATGTAACCCGCCCTGAGCCTGTTCTATGGGAAGGGCGGGCTAAAAATTGAATAAAATAAATAAAAACAGAAATAAAATAATCTCAGAGCGGCTAAAACGCTCCTTTCCCTTCCTCCCTCACAACTTGTGAGGTAGGTGGGGCTGAGAGAGTTCTCACAGCGGCTGCCCTTTCAAGGACAACTCTTACGAGAGCTATGGCTGACCCAAGGCCACTCCAGCAGCAACCATATTCTTAGCCTCCACCCTCCAAAGCAGCCATATTCTCCATGGGAACTGACCGCCATTCATTCATTTGTAGATCATTTGTAATTCTAGGAGCCAGGGCTTTTTTTGTGTCAGGAGCTCCTTTGCATATTAGGCTGCCCTTCCCTGATGCAGACAATCCTCCAGGAGCTTACAGGACTCTTCGTACAAGGCCTACTGTAAGCTCTTGGAGGACTGGCTACATTGGGTGGTGGTGAGGGGGGGGGGGTGTAGCCTAATACGCAAAGGAGTTCCTGCTACAAAAAAAACCCTTCTAGGAGCTCTCAAGGTCTCACCTAGCGGTTTGCAGCTCTAGCAACGATGCAAGCACACAGTGCTCCAACGAGAAGCAGTCGCTGAAGCCTCTGCTTCGCTCCTTTTCAGCTCTCCCGCTTCCCTGCAACACCCCTGCCGAGTGTTCAAGCCCCAGCGATGGATTTAAACTCCAGTCTCATTTTTCCGTTTCCATTCCCCAGCCGGAGGGGGAGTCTTTGCTGAGCTGCAGGAGCCAGGAAGAGGCCCGGAGCTGAAGAAATGGAGACTGATAAATGGCGGCTATAACAAAAGCGAGACGTCTTGGGGGAAGCTTTTCCCCGATACTTTTCTGTCTGATATGGAGAAGCGTACCGTGACTCACAAAAGCTCGTATCGAAATGAATGCTGTTGTTGTTTAAGGCAGGGGTCCTTTCGTAGAAAAAGAAGTGCCGGAGCTCATTAGCATAACGCATTTGCATGTCACACACCCCTAGGGTTGCCAAGTCCAATTCAAGAAATATCTGGAGACTTTGGGGGTGGAGCCAGGAGACATTGGGGTGGAGCCAGGAGACATTGGGGTGGAGCCAGGAGCAAGGTTGTGACAAGCATAATTGAACTCCAAAGGAGTTCTGGCTATCACATTTAAAGGGACTGCACATCCTTGAATGGTAGGGTTGCCAGCCTCCAGGTGGTGGCTGGAGATCTACTGCTGCTACAAGTGATCTTAGGGTTGCTACGTCCAATTCAAGAAACAATGGTGACCTCAGGGGGTGTGGCCTAATATGCAAATACATTCCTGCTGGGCTTTTCCCTACTCCTCACAGGGTTGCTGATGGGGGGATCCTTGGTCCTCTCTGCACTCTTCTGCCAACAATGGGGGGGGGGGGTTACCCTCTAGGTTTTGGGCAAAACTCTGTGGTTTGCAGCCAATTTTGCCATAGAGTTTTGCTCAAAACTAGAGCATCGACACATGATGTCAGCAACATCATGATGTCCAAGGCTCTTTTTCTTTTAGCCTCTGCATATTAGGCCATGCCCCTCTGATGTAGGCAATCCTCCTGTACAAAGAGCCCTCTAAGCTCTTGGAGGACTGGCTACATCAGAGGGGTGCGGCCTAATATACAGAGGAGCTCCTGCTAGAAAAAGAGCCCTGATGACATCATTTCCAGCTGATGTCATCATGTTGCCTTTTGGGCTAGTTGGGAATGAGATTCCCCTCGCATGTGGGGAGATGGTCTGGATACCCTACCTCCCCATGAAGCCTGTTGGGTGACCTTCCCAGTTCCACCTACCTCACAAGGTGCTCATTGTGGGAAGAGGACGGAAAGGGGATTGTAAGGCGTTTTGGGACACCTTAAGGTTAAGAAAAGCAGAGTTTTCAACCACTGAATGTAAAACTCAGGATATTTTTGGAAAACCTTGCAGAAAAATGAAGCTGAACTGCACAGGTGTCCTTTTTGTTGTTGCTGTTTCTCTCCTTATGAAAAACAGGTAAACACTTCTTTTTCAGGAAAGGTTGCTGCCACTATTACAGCAAGCTTTTGTTTTGGGATTCTTGACTCCATTTGAACTCCGGCGGATTTCTATGGGAACTTGATTGAATCGGGACTGGAGGATTGGGCATCAAATCTTATTCATCCCACTAATAAAGAAACAGTTGACCCACTAAAGCTCACAGCCCATCTGCTTGGTCACCTAATCCTCAGGATTTGGTGGTAACCATGCCAACTCTGTTCTTTTCTGATGCTGCCAAGCAAGCCTCACCCTTCCAAACTCTCCATGGCTCGATATCGTTGAACCAAAGCAAGCTTGGTGAGAAGACCGCGCCGGGTTCTTGGTCCGCTGACACGGCGTTCAGTGTAGTGTGTTTAGTTCTGCTGAAAAGAGAGGAGGGGGGTCCCTCAGCTCTCCTCCTGTGACTTATAAGTGGGCTAAAGCCAAAATGGTTACACAATGTGTTGTGCATGTTATGTATGATCAGGGGTGGAATTCTAGCAGGAGCTCCTTTGCATATTAGGCCACACCCCTTGATGTAACCAATCCTCCAAGAGCTTGCAAGGCTCTTTTTCAAAAGCTCTTGGAGGACTGGCTACATCAGTGGGGGGGGGGGGGGGTTGTCCTAATATGCAAGCGACTTCTAAAAGGATTGTGGGACAAACGGAGGGCCTCTGGACTGCTACAGCTTCGCAGCTAACTGGGAGCAGACATCTTGTTCTGCCAGCTCACCCCACCCCCATTCAGCCTGGCTGGGTCCTAGATTTAAAGGCACAGACACGCCATCCAGAAAGCAAGCCTTTCCAAGGTTCCTCTAGTTCTAAAGTGGGAAGGCAGGTGGAAGCTGTGGGGGCGGGGCTTTCCCTCGCTGACTGAGGGTGGGAAGGAGTCTGCAAAACTGGGGGATCCCCCACATGGGCCTGGGGACTGGCAAGCCTACTTGAAAGGGAGACAACCAAGGAAGATTCTGCAGAAGAAGGCAACAGCAAACCACCTCTGCCTTTCGCTTGTCTTGAAAGACCCTTGCTGAGGTCATCACAAGTCAGCTGTGATCTGACAGCACTTTATATGCACACAACGACAGCATTTGGAGGGTGACGAAGGGCTCCGGTCACTGCTCTATAGTGTTGCATATGACCAGTTTAACTCCTTGGAAACCTGCTGCGATCAATGTTAGGGCAAAGCTCGCTCAAACCCAAGTGAAAACAAACCCCAGACAAGCAAATCAACAGCTGCCTTTTCCCTCCTGGAAAAGCACTGGCTAGATCACTTTCGACTAGAATTTCCTTATGCGAAAATTCACCAGGAATTCTCATAACTCCAAGAAGCTCAACGAGGCATAGCCAAGTGTTGATAGAGCAGAGATTATTAATAATGCCCGACTCCCAAACAATGCACTGTTCTATCACGCCCCTGGCTCTGCCTAACACCAAAGCTCGAGGGCCCCATGTGATCAGAAACAAAACAAGACTGATTTATGATGGGGGCTCAGTGAATACGGGACTAGCGCAGGGGTTGGAGACGGCCATGGGCTCACCGGTCTCTAAAGGGAGAACAGGAGATGTGTAATAAATAATTGAACACAACGGGGTGAGGTAATCTCTGCTGAGTAATTTAGCACTGCTGAATGCACAATTGGTGGAGCTGAGTCTGAAAACCACATAACAGGGAACTGTCATGTGGACGCTGTTGGCTCCGGAAAGATGGGATGTTCCACACGGATTGTCCCATGTACAAGAAGTCTTTGCGACACTAGGACCACATGTCCCTTTCAGATCCCCAAATGAGCAAGACTGTTTTGAGTTGGGTTATGTTATTTCTTTATTTCAGAAAACATCTAAAAAATCAGCAACTAAGTAAAAAAAGGGGGCGGAACCTATCAATTCAGGACAAAATTATAACAACAGTGGCAGCGAATCTACTAGGCTTGCCAATCCCCAGGTCCCAGAAGGGTTCTCCCGCTTTCCCAGGTTCCTTCCCGCTCCCAGTCAGCTGGCTGCTGCGGGAAAGCCCCGCCCCCACAGACACCATGTGCTTTTCCACCTCCGGAGGCTTCAGACTCTGCTTGGAAAGGCTTCCTCTTGGGATGGTGTGTCTGTGTCTTTAAGGTTGAATGGGGGCGGGGGGAGCAGGCAGAACAAGATGGCTGCTCCCAGTAGTTGTAAAAGCAGCTCAAACCCTCTGTTGGTTGCCCAATCTTTTCAGAGGTCGTTTGCATAGGAAAGGTAAACTTGAACCTTTGGCTGCTCTGTGTTTCGTTGAAGAAGTTGGAAGTTCAGCAACTCGTGAGTGGAGATGCCAATCCCCTGCTTCAGAGTCATCAGAAATGGGGACGGGGAGGGAAATGTCTGCTGGGCACTTCATTATTCCCTATGGAGATCAATTCTCCTAGGGTATAATAGAGAATTGATCTGGGGGTATCTGGGGCTCTGGAGGGGCTGCTTTTGGAGGTAGAGGCACCAAATTTTCAACATAGCATCTGATGACGCTCCTCAAAATGCTCTCCAAGTTTCAAAAACATTGGATCTGGGGGTCCAATTCTATGAGCCCCAAAAGAAGGTGCCCCTATCCATTATTTCTAATGTAGGGAAGGCATTTAAAAGGTGTGTGGTTCCTTTGGAGTTCACTTGTGCCTGTCACAACTTTGCTTATGGCTCCACCCCCAAAGTCTCCTGTCACATGACCAGTTTAACAGTCCCCAAAGTCCCCAGATATTTCTCGAATTTTACTTGGCAACCCTAGAATCTACACGTAAATGATTTCCAATATCTAAAAATAGGTCCCATACACAATGGCTTGAGGTTGGATTATGATGAGAATTCACGTGTAAACCTTGTGGTAGAAAAGCATCCCCCCCCCCCCCCATTTTGTGTGTGTGTCAATTGGCCAGTGTTTGTAACCCTGATATCTGTTGCTGCATTCGCGCCATTTTCTTTTAAATCTACCTTCTTTTCCTGAACACAGTGATATACAGAGCAATTTATCGATGTGAAAACGTCAAGAGTATAAAGGAAGGTGTGAGTCTGTTTCAGGGATGCCCTAGGCTGATCCTGCATTAAGATGGCTTGTATGATCCCTTCCAACTCTGTGATTCTATTATTCTGGTTTTCACTTGTTCTCAGCAACATCATTGTGCCAAATTTTATTGGCTATGTGATGAACGTAAGAAACGCCAGAAGATCACTGGTCCATCTAGTCTAGCATCCCGTACAGTGGCCAACCTGGAAGACCGACAAACAGGGCAAGGAGGTTGTGGCCTCCCTCAGTGTCGTTTCCTATTACCGATATTTAGATGGGGTTTATTGCTTTTGGATGTGGAAGTTCCCTTTATTCTCAATGGCTACTTAGTCAATGGTGGACTTCACTTCCATTTATAACTACACTAAACATTTGTGTTCTAACTTTTGGATTGTCCTGAATTTTTCAACGGGCTGCAGCAAACATCAAGGAACAAGCAAAGCAAAAGCCATGAGAGTCGACGAGAGCCAAATGGGGCAACGTTACCTAAGACAGCACAGCCTTTTCCCAGGTAACATTTCCCTCCTGTTGAAGCATCACTCTCTTGACTGGCTAAATGCTACCAATGCCAAAGTAGGCAGATGTACCTGATAGCCATGCTGGAACAAAGAGAACCAAAGCCAAACAAAGAACCGAAGCTTAAAACCAAATGTCACAAAACAGCATGCAACCTTTCAAATTCTCCAGAAGTCTCCAATAGCATGACCATATAGAAATTGGAGGAATAATGTGAATTATTTTGGATTTCTAGAGAAGAAAAAGAAGACCATAGATTTATACCCACCCCCCCTTCTCTCTGAATTAGAGTCTGAGTGGCTTACAATCTCCTTTATCTTCTTCCCCCACAACAGACACCCTGTGAGGTAGATGGAGATATTGGATTTATATCTCACTCTATACTCTGAATCTCAGAGACTCAGAGCGGCTCACAATCTCCTTTATCTTCTTCCCCCACAACAGACACCCTGTGAGGTGGGTGGGGCTGAGAGAGCCCTCACAGAAACTGCCCTTTCAAGGACAACTCTGCGAGAGCTATGCCTGTCCCAAGGCCAGTCCAGCAGGTGCAAGTGGAGGAGAGGGGAACCAAACCCGGTTCTCCCAGATAAGAGTCTGCACACTTAACCACTACACCAAAGTGGCTCTTAGGGAGGCTTTTAAGTGTCACCACAACCTTGACACTGAATCTCTCTGCCTAGATAGGCTGAGCAAGCATCCTGTGTGTCTTCTGAGGCCCCCTGAAACAATTCAGGGCCAGGGAAATTTGTCTCCCTGCTCCACACTTTTGATAGCCCAGTGTCCAATTTCAGCCAAAACGAACAGACAAAAGGCTTGAAGGCCCTGTGTAGAGCAGTCCCTGGCCCCGGCAAGGACTGTTGAAGAGTGTTTTCTTACCTGAGGCTCTATTTGACCTTGTGGCTTTCCCAGGCTATAGATGTGGCTGTTTGGTCTTTCTTTATAGTACAGAACAGAAAGCAGGAGAAAGACACTCAGAATATGAATGGACATGCTGGCCAGTGAAGTTTTATTCGGTTTACAAACCAACTGGAGCAAGATGGAAGGTTACGAACCTCAGAGATCAGTCCCCCTGTAGAAATGGTTTCTTAGGAGGGGGAACTCTGTGGCATTGCACCCCACAGTGAGAGGGAGAGGGAGGGAGAGAGATAACAACAGTGCACCCCTTGCCTCCCCAACCCCCACCTTTCACAGATTCCACCCCCCCCCCCCCAAATCTCCAGGAGTTCTCCAGCTGAGCATTGGGAACTAGGATTGCCAGGTCCAATTCAAGAAATAACTGGGGGTGGAGCCAGAAGCAAGGCTGTGACCAGCACAATTGAACTTCAAAGTGAGTTCTGGCAATCACATTTAAAGACCACATGCCTTTTAAATGCCTTCTCTCGGTTTGGAAATAATGAAGGACAGGGGCACCTTCTTTGGGGTCTCATAGAATTGGAACCCCTAGTTCTATCTGTTTGAAATTTGGAAGGTGTTTTGAGGAGAGGCTCTGGATGCTATGCTGAAATACCTCAAAAAATAAGCTCCCCCAGGGCCCCAGATACCCATGGATTAACTCTCCATTATATCCTATGGGAATCGGTCTCCATAGTGAATAATGGAGTGCCCAGCAGACATTTCCCCCCACACACTTTGTGATGACCCTGAAACAGGGGCAAGGCTTCCAAACCAGGGGATCCCCTGAGGGTTGGCAACCCTAGCCAGCTCTACATTTTGTGGGAAAGAAAAAGTCCTCAGTGAAGCCACAGAGAGACTTCCACCCTCCCGCAGCTCTCTCCCGCTCTCTTTATTCTATTTCTAACACCAACAGAACTTATAATTTGTTTCCAACATGTGTCGGGAGAGTGACATGTAATCACATATTAGTTAGCGGATGGCTTCAAACGCTTTCCGGCCCAGCTTTTTTTGAGAGAAAGAAACTAAGAGAGAGAGAGAGAGAGAGAAAATTCGCCCTCATTAATTCTCTCTATGAAGTTCCATTGCAGACCATTATGTCCCTGACCGATCACAGCAGCATTAAGCGGGATATCAAATTCTTTTCTGGCATGGCAAATATGTCCTTTGCACCCCGGAGGAGGGGAGCGGGGTCATTCATTAAGCTTCAGAACAGAAAACATCCCTCATTGAAACATGAAAACTGTGTGATTCATTGGTAATAACCCAGAGATTCACACTGAAAAGAGTGGGAAGGCTGCGTGGAAGTTCATAAATTGACCACGTTTTCAGTTGCCCACAGGAGGCCTCCTATAAGATATCAGAGGGAGGGAGGGGGAGGGACAGGCAGAGAGAGAGAGAGACGGAGAGGGGGAGAGGGAGGGAGAGAGAAAGGGAGAGAGAGAAGGAGAGGGAAGGAGACAGAGGGGGGGAGAGGGAGGGAGAGGTAGGGGGAGATGGAGTGAGAGAGAGGGAGAGAGGGAGGGAGAGAGGGAGAGAGAGAAGGAGAGGGAAGGAGAGAGAGGGGGGGGAGAGGGAGGGAGGGGGAGATGGAGTGAGAGAGAGGGAGGGAGAGAGAGAGAGAGAGAAAGGGAGAGAGAGAAGGAGAGGGAAGGAGAGAGAGGGGGGGGAGAGGGAGGGAGGGGGAGATGGAGTGAGAGAGAGGGAGAGAGGGAGGGAGAGAGAGAGAGAGGGAGAGAGAGATAACAAAAAGGCTTTAATATGTTTTCCTCTCTCTAAGAGCCAAAGAGAACTCTTTGGCTCTGTTCTCTGCACACCGAGGGCTCCCTGCCTAGTGTTAACCTAAGAAAAAACAGATCCATCTCGTTCCGACTGTTAAAGGCACTGAGGCCTCCTTTCAGCCATCTCTTCTTCAAAATTGCAAAGTGCTTTTACTCCTCTAGATTAGAAAACAGTAGAGTGGAAAATTGCAGGAGACTGCTTTCCATAGACTCCCAGTTTACGGAAGCAGCCCAGTAACAAGGCAGCTGTGACTAGTCCAGCCTGTGGAAAGTGCCAACCTCAAGAAAAGGGGGGAGGGGAGAGAGGAATGAGGAGGGTAAGAGCTGGAGAGAGACTCCTGCTTATGCATCAGCACATCTGTTGGGGAAAGAAATGGCAAACATCTGTATGGGTTAGGGTGGCCTGTCTCCAGGTGGGGCCTGGAGATCTTGCAATATTACATCCAATGTCCCCTCTAAGCTGTGGCATCTTGTGAGCACGAATTCTACTTCATGAGCTCCTGGCATGGAAGTTGTGAGCGAGCGATTTGGCTTCTGCATAAATGGGTTTGCTCTGGGGCCATCCTTCCCGAGTGAAGACAAAAAATGTGTGAGCTGGAGGCTCAAAAACCGTGAGCTAGCTCACACTAACTCAGCTTACTGGGAACACTGATTACAACCAAATGCCTGACAACAGAGATCAGTTTGCCTGAAGAAAATGGCTGCTTTGGAGGGTGGACTCTACGGTGTTATTCCCCCTGAGGTCCATCCTGTCCTCAAATCCTGCCCCCCCCCCCAGACTCCACCCACAAATCTCCAGGAATTTCCCAGCCCAGAGCTGGCAACCTAGCACAGGTTCTCCATGTCATTTCCTGCCTTAACCTCAAAGTCAGAGAAACAGTGCCTGTATCACGTGGGGGGTGGGGACGGGAGAACCAGCAAAGAGAGAAAAATCACCCTACCGGTAATAAAATAGTTAATAGGAGAACCTCGCCTCCCAAAATCGAATACGGCCTTTACCACATCCCAATACATTAAACTTCTCCCTCAACTAATGTCCTTTTCACCCTCATACACTAAATTAAATATCCGCTCCTTGTAGAATTTGATTAATCTATGCTAGATTAAAATCAAATCATGTACCAAAAATCAATTTCACTTAAAGGACAATAATCTGAGAGCCCACCAAGGTCCCTCTCTAATCATCATGATAAAGGCTTCGTTTTACCATCCCCCTCACCTTTTATACCTTTTCCCTCCCCATCTTTGGTTCCTTTTTTTTTTTTTTTGCTAAATGCTTAATTTCCATGCTCTGTTATGAATTTCGACCTTGTATATCTTATTCATATCTTATTACAGAAACTTTGCTAAGAAGCTGGAGGCAAGGCAAAACCTATTCAAGAATTCCTCTGAGGTTTACAGGTCAAGATTTTTTTTTTTAAATTGAGATTGGTATAAACCTCATGGGATTTCTTGATTTAAGAAAGAACTACAAATATTTAAGCTGTCTCGGGAAGGAGGGGGGGGGCGAGGATTACGCTGACATTGGATCATGGGATTACCTCTCACATTCAAGTCAGAGGATTTGGACTGGTTTGTCCTCTCGTCGGGAAATAAATTGGGCAAAAAGAGGTTTTACACAATGTTTAATCGCATATTCAATCATTCCTTGCTGTAAGCGTCTCAAAAGGTAGGAAACAACTGGGAGGGAGGATGGAAGCCAAAGAAACGTTCAGTGGTAGGAGCGGGAACCGTTGCTGTGAACGGGGTTGGTCTCTGTGGCTCGGATCCAGTGATATACAAGAAGAAAGATAAATGGACTTTGCACGGTTCTGCATGCATGAGAACTTGTACTTTCCTCCCTATATAGCGCACTGCACAGAAATTGGTTGCACAAAATCTTGCACAAGCCGAAATGCATGTGGGGACACTAGAAATGCACGACTGATTCTGTGAGCTTAGGCACATCATGAGAAGGGTTGCATCAGTGCTTTCTTACATGTCCAGTGTAATCTACTGGGTTTGGAGACATTCAACCGTTAACAAGCTTTATTGAACATACTACAAGAAGAGAGTTATGGCGGGGCCGGGTCTCCACTTATATGCACGCACCCAGAACAACCCTCCCCAGAGTCTTGCCAAATCACGGCAGTTACATCTTTGTGCCCGAACTGCTCATTGGCTCCTTGTTAGTCCAGTCTGTATCAGGTGACCTGCGGTTTCCTGCAGTTCCCCCAAAGCGTGCGAAGCTGTGCAGAACTATAAATTCAGTGCCTCAGGTGCAGTACACAACACCCGAGGAAATGCTGTTTGGAACACTGGGGCAGGAAGCGATTTTTCTCAAGGCCAGTTTGGCCAGGGATCCTGGAGGGTTTTGTTCGTTTGTTTGTTTTGCCATCTACCAGGCATGGAGTAGGTGTCACCGGGGTTGTGTGTGGGGAGGTGTTTGTGAGTTTCCTTCATTGTGCAAGGGTTGGACTAGATGACCCTGGAGGTCCCTTCCAACTCTATGGAATGTGACTTGGTGCAAAGAGCTACCCACAGGGTTTTTTTTCTTGCACTTTCACTTGTGCAGAATCTCTTGCACCAGTAAGAGTCCCCCCCCCCCCCCCCCCGATCCAGCCCTATGGCTGTTTCCTGAATTGGCATCTAATCAGGATCATGTCTTTACAGAGACTGCCAGTTCCTTTTATTCCCTGTGCTTGGGAACGTGGCTGCTCCGGGAATTAACAGAGACACAGCCAGTGAGGGGGTCACAGGACACAGTTTCAGGGGACTCAGTCAACCTAGAAGACAATGAAACTGAGCAAATCATGTGGCTTATTTTCATGCAATGTTTGGGGTTTGATCTGTGCGGACTGAGGTGAGCCTAGGGTTGCCAATCCCCAGGTGGGGGCAGGGGATACTCCGGTTTGGAGGCCCTCCCCCCACTTCAGGGTCATCAGAGCTTGTCAGGGGAGGGCAGGATATAAATTTGATAAATAAATGAAGTGGAGGAAAATGTCTGCTGGGCACTCCATTATTCCCTATGGAGATCGATTCCCATAGGTTATAATGGAGAACTCATCCACAGGTATCTGGGGCTCTGAGAGGGGGCTGTGTTTTGAGGTAGAGGCACCACATTTGGAGCATAGCATCCAGTGCCTCTCCTCAAAACACTCTCCAAGTTTCAAAAGGATTGGACCAGGGGGTCCAATTCTGTGAGCCCCAAAACAAGGTGTCCCTATCCTTCATTATTTCCAGTGGAGGAAAGGCATTTAAAAGATGTGCTGTCCCTTTAAATGTGATAGCCAGAACTGCCTTTGGAGTTCAATTATGCTCGTCACAACCTTGCATCTGGCTCCACCCCCAATGTCTCCTGGCTCCACCCCCAAAGTCCACAGATATTTCTTGAATTGGACTTGGCAACCTTAGGTGAGTCCCAAAAGGATTTTTGTTGGGGGCATGGTGACACTCTGTAGCTCTGCAGAGTCAAAGGGAGGGAGGGGGAGAGAGAGAGAGCGAGAAAGCTCTTTAAGATGGCTAAAGTAGAAACATTTTGGTGTGTAGTCTCTATCTCTGGAAACCTGATGCAGGATTAACAGATTTGCCGCCTGCTCTCCGTGTGCTGATTTGCTTCCAACATGCTCTGCTTGTCTATGTAAATAAAGCAAATTTCATTTAGGAAAAAAACATATATAGTCAGTGCCTCCCTCATACCAAAGAAATATAGGACAAAACCCAGAAAGTTTCAGCATTTAGAAATGGGGAGTACACCCCCCCCCCCAATTGTATGCATTCAAAATCTTTTTGGACATCCCAAGGATGTGAGGAGAGAGAAAACCTGGCTTCAAATTGCTCTCCCTTCCCTCCCTCCCTCAGGCAATACATCACAGGAAGATCTCTCTTTCCCATCTCAGAGTCCTAATGCAGTATAGACATACGAGGACATCAGCCAAGACTGCTACTTTATTTAGCTGTGCTGAATATTCTCTCATTTTGCTACATTCGAAGGAGCCAAAATTATCCCATAATACATTGCTGTCAGCCAGCTTTACCTAAGCTGCCTTTTAGTAATTGGCTGCGGACACCCCTGTAGTGTTATAAGTGTCTATGACATCATCATCTCGGATGTAACACCTTCACACCATCAATAAAAACCACACCGGCTGAAAAAGCCAAATCTCACTGCAGAGAGGGCATATCCCTAACATAATTAGTATGTTTGTCATGAGAATCCAAAGGAAGGAAACTCCATTTGACCCTCAGGAAAATGAACAGAAAATGAGGGGAAGTGGTTTTGGTTCAATTCCAGTTTTAATGGCCTTCACCAAGCCTCAGATTCAGCAGGAGCTCACAGGAGCACAGCTCCTGAACCATTCTGAGGGTTCCCCCTCCTCCTCCCCACCTACCTTGGCCATTGAATAGGAGGTGCAGCTGCATAACAATCCCTGGATTAGGAGAGCGGGCAGCCAGCCAGCCACCAGGGGCTTTCCCACACCCCCAGCAGTCCTCATTAACCCCTGGAGAAGCCCGCACCACCCTTTCTCCGCTTCTTATGTGATTTTGGGTGGTGGGTGGCTTGCTGGTCTTTTGACTGGGGGGGGGGCAGCTCAGGAGAGTTCCAGGTGAGCGAGGCCTGCTTGGGCGGGCTGGATTTCAGCACAAGCAGGCTTTGCTCACCCAGGGCTCTCCTTTCTTGCATTGGATTGCTTTTGGCTGGGGGGGATATATGTTAATGAGTTATGCTAATGACCCCCCACCTATTTTTCTACAAAACGACCCCTGGCTGTCACAGATTTAATGCAGAGATCGCCACTGTATCCACCCTATGTATACAGTGGAATGTGCATTCTTACGAATTAAAGAAGACATTGTGGTTAAAGGTTTAATCCTGCTGATCACTCTTGGCTAGGGGCCTGGAAATGTCAGCCTTCCCTCCCTCCATCCTGGTGAGTTCAACAAATGTCCCTCCAGCTGGTCAGCAGGGGGAGCCCTGCCCACAGACGTTCCAAAATGTGGTGTGATGATGTCACCCAGAAGTGACATCATAGTGCCGCCTGTGTCGCACAGTGATGCTCTAATTTCTGGGCAAAACTCTATGGTAAAATTGGACTCAAACCATACAGTTCTGCCCAGGGCTTTTTTTGTAGCAGGTACTCCTTTGCATATGAGGCCACACCCCTATGATGTAGCCAATCCTCTAAGAGCTTACAGTAAGCCATGTAGTAAGAGCCCTGCAAGCTCTTGGAGGATTGGCTACATCAGGGGTGTGTGGCCTAATATGCAAAGGAGCTCTTGCTACAAAAAGAAAGGCCTGGTTTTGCCCTAAAACTAGACCATTGCTGTGCAACATCAGCGGTGTGATGACATCACTTCTGGGTGATGATATCACACCATGTGCACATCGATCCCCCCCACCACCCATTGGATGAAAGGTGGGGCCTGGCAACCCTATGCCAAAGCAGGAGAAGGCATGGGAGTAGGCCAAGTAGGCAGCCGCCTAGAGCACCACCTGGCCTGGGGGGTGTCGACAGACGCCACCACACGCAGCAAGTGTGCTCCTTGGAATCTGCCTTCCCCGATGGAACACAGGCTCCATGGAGCTCAGAAACGGCCCGGTCAGTTTTGTGTTCCCTGGGTCTGTTACAAACCCAGGAAATGTGGTGCCTGCGCAGTGAGCTCCTTGGAGCCTGGCAGAGATAAATTAACCAATTGTACAAGCTGAAGAAGAGCCAATTGCAATTTCAAAAAAAAATGGCTCCTGCTGAAGTTGTCTGCTGCCACTCACCCTCCCTACTCTACTTTAACAGAGCCGTGCGGTGGGAGCCACAGCTCAGTGGTAGAGCATCTTTCTCACATGCACAAGGTCTTGTCCCTGGCACCTCCAACTAACAGGATCAAGTAGAAATGGTCACGTGAAGGTCTTGTCCCTGGCACCTCCAGCTAAAAGGATCAAGTTGCATTCTAACAATTTGTATTGCTTGATCTCACATTTAAAAAAAATAAATCAAAATAAATGAACTGTACATTAAAATGTAAATAGTTTCAAGTTTCTTCATTTCTCCTACAATTGGTTTTTTTTTTAAAAAAAAAAATTGTCCGGGGGGGGGGTGCTAGTGGGCAGCTTGCCTAGGGCACAAAAAACGCTCGCACTGGCCCTGGGTGAAGGGGTCAACTGGATGGAGCACCCTGCCCACTCCCATATATTGGGACACTCACCTATGCAAGTCTTCACTGGGTATTGCAGTCAAGAAGTAACAAACACCGCATGTCTGAGCCAGAAAAGACTGACCTGAGTTGACCACAACACACCCAAATGCCCAGTCCATTGATGACCTGCAGAATAAGGCTGCCAGTTTGTGTTGGGAAATACCTGGAGATTTTGGGGGTAGAGCCCGAGGAGGATGGGTTTGAGGAAGGGAGACACTTCAGTGGGGTATAATGTCATGCAGTCTACTCCCTAAAGCAGGGGTGAGGAACCTCTCTCCTGACGGCCATATACGGCCCACAAAGTCACTTGGTGTGGCTCTCAGGGATTGCTGGACCGAACCGAGCCTTGTGGCAGCCTCCCTGGGGCCTGGCTGGTCAGCGAGGATCGTGGGGCCCAGCCGCGCTGTGCAGCAGCCTCCCCGTGACCAGGCAGGGATTACAGGGCCCAGATGTACTGTGCGCCAGCCTCCCTGGGGCCTGGCTGGCCAGCCAGAATTGCTGCGGGGCCTGGAAAAGTTACTGTCACAGTTCAGTTTGCACTTGATTATTCCAGATGGTGTGGTTTAATATGCTAATGAGTGTATGATCTAATATGCTAATATTAGGGGATGTGGTCTGTGGAGAAACGCCATCTTGGTTAATGTTGGTGCTTGGTTGGAGGGGAACATGAAGCTACTAGGCAGGCTGTGTGGCCTAGCCTTCCCTTCACTCCCCCCTCCCTTTTGGAGTTAAACCATCAACTCTAGGGGGAAAGCCTCCTAGAGGGGCAGGAAGTTCTTTAGCCTTCCCCTCATTCCCTCCTCCCTTCTGGAGTTAAACCAGCAACTCTAGGGGGAAAGCCTCCTAGAGGGGCAGGAAGTTCTTTTGTTTTTTTATTTGAGTTAGGGGGGAAAAGGGCAGTTCTCAGCTGGCGCTCAGGGAGAGAGGTTGCCAGCCTGTGGGCTCCTGCCTGTGGGACCTCAGGCAGTCATTCACAAGGTAGGGCAAGTTTACACCATGGACGAGGGGATACGTTTAAATCCACCTTTTATTTGTCCTGCTTGTTGCTGTTCAGGTGCTGTGCTAAACTTTTACATGTAACTGTTTTTGTTTTTATTTTTCTTTCTCTTCTTATTAAACATTTTTACTGTTTTGAATGCTGGCAGTCAAACTCCGTACCACATAGATCCCCAACCGCGTTAGACCACGCTGCGTTATGAAGGGGGGCCCGGGGAAGGGTGAAGGCATGCAGTTAGATAAGGTGCCAATCCTCCACGGGTTGCCCGAAGAAGTGCTGTGGTCTCTGTGATACTCAAGTACAAGGTGGCAGAGGACCTTGAGGCCTGGCCTCAGAGCTGGAGAGGGGGATTGGGAGTCCTGTTCCTCTCAATCTGAACCCCTAGACTGAGCAGGTGGTAGCAGCGAGCCCAAGTGGCCGGAGGAGAAATAGCTCCCTCCAGGAGTTGGCGACTCAATAGGGAGTTGACGGGACCGGGTCTGAAGGCAGAATTGGGCTGGTTCCGTCACATGGTCTAATATGCTTATGGTCCGCAAATGATGTTATAAATATCCATATGGCTCTTGGCAGAAAAGAAAGGTTCCCCACCCCTGCCCTAAAGCAACCACTTTCTCCAGGTAAGGTTGCCAAGTCCCCCGCAGCCTCTGGCGGGGGACTTTTTTTGTGCATGCAAAGCACACACAGGATGATGATGTCATCCACAAGTGATTTCATCGCACCAGTGATGTCACGTGCCAGCCGCTCTATGCATTTCTGGGAAAACGCTATAGTTTCCCTGGACGCTCTAGCTATTTGGGAGGGGGAAACTCTATGGTGGATTGGGAACCTCCAGGGCAGGAGTACTTCTGCCTGACTTGCGGGCTTGGCAGCTTTATCTCCAGGGGAGCAGATCTTTATTGCCTGAAGATCAGCTGTAATCCCGCGAGATCTCCCAGTCACCACCTGGAAGGTAAAAGTTATATACCACCTGGAGGTTGGCAACCCTACGTCTGAGCCAGTAAAGGGTGACCTGTGTTGACCTCCAACATCACACCCAATGGCCCAGCCCACTGGTAACCTGTAGAAGCTATTTCCCAAACAGAAGAAGAAGAAGAATTGCAGATCTATTCTCCCTGAATCAGAGACTCAGAGAGGCTTACAATCTCCCATATCTTCTCCCCCCCCCACCCACAACAGACACCCTGTGAGCTGGGTGGGGCTGAGAGGGCTCTCACAGCAGCTGCCCTTTCAAGGACAGAGTCTCAGAGTGGCCTACAATCTCTTTTACCTTCCTCCCCCACAACAGACACCCTGTGAGGTGGGTGGGGCTGAGAGGGCTCTCACAGCAGCTGCCCTTTCAAGGACAGAGTCTCAGAGTGGCCTACAATCTCTTTTACTTTCCTTCCCCACAACAGACACCCTGTGAGGTGGGTGGGGCTGAGAGGGCTCTCATAGCAGCTGCCTTTTCAAGGACAGAGTCTCAGTGTGGCCTACAATCTCTTTTACCTTCCTCCCCCACAACAGACACCCTGTGAGGTGGGTGGGGCTGAGAGGGCTCTCACAGCAGCTGCCCTTTCAAGGACAACTCTGTGAGAGCTATGGCTGACCCAAGGCCATTCCAGCAGGTGCAAGTGGAGGAGTGGGGAATCAAACCCGGTTCTCCCAGATAAGAGTCCACGCACTTAACCACTACACCAAACTGGCACTCACCAAACTGGAAGAATCATCCTCTGATCCTTTTTTTTCTTTCTATGGATAAAACCAGTTTTATTTGCACTACATTTTGAGTTTTTGAATGTCTCGGTAATTTCACGAGCGCATCAGCCCAAGCAAATGCATTATGAACACTAAACACCCTCTGCCTAGCTCTCCACCCCCTCTCTCACAAAAGAAGAAAGAAAGGCGGCAACAGAATGTGTAGCATGTTTAACTAACGGGGAGATGAAAGTCCATTGTTCGGGCTGGTTGTAAATATTTGCTTCCCTCCAAAGAGAGAGGCAGCTTTTGCTGCTGGATCTGCACCATGGAATTCAAATAAACATATTAATGGGTTTTCTTCTTGTCGCTGCTGCAAACAGAAATACACACACTGCTTCAATACTAAAATAATTCCAAACCGTAAAGGCAGAAATGATTGGTTCCAAACTGCCCAGCGCGCCCCCCCCCCCCCCAAGTTTCCTGAAGAGAACAGGATAGCCTCTGACATATATCAGTATTTCAAAGCCTTATCATGCCAACTCCAGGTGGGGGACTTCCTGAACATTTGGGAAGAGTGGGGTTTGGGAAAGGGACAGAACTCAGTGGGGTATAATTCCATAGAGTTCACCCCCGCTACGCAGCCATTTTCTCCAGGGGAACTGATTTCTGTTGTCTGGAGATCAGTTGTAATTCCAGGAGTTTTAGGGGATGTGACATCACATACTTTGGGAAGCTCTAGGAAGTTCCCCAGTTCTGTTTTCTATGATATGTATGATTTACCGTAGAAACTGGGGAAATTCCTATAGCATCACAGAAGATGCAAAGTAACTTCCAGGTGAAGGTTTGGGAGGAAATGTAACATCAGGGGAGGGACGGTGGCTCAGTGGTAGAGCATCCGCTTGGGAAGCAGAAGGTCCCAGGTTCAATCCCTGGCATCTTTAAAAAAGGGTCCAGGCAAATAGGTGTGAAAAACCTCAGCTTGAGCCCCTGGAGAGCCGCTGCCAGTCTGAGAAGACAATACTGACTTTGATGGACCAAAGGTCTGATTCAGTATAAGGCAGCTTCATATGTTCATCACTTCCGGGTGATGCTCTAAGAACTTCAATTGTATGAATGGTCTCTACTATCAAGATTGGGGAAATTCCTAAAGCATCTTGAAAGACACATTTTATTTTTTTTTTAGCCTTCATGTCACGGCTGATCTATGTCAGCATTTATACCCTGTCCTTCACTACCCGAGAGCCAGTTTGGTGTAATGGTTAAGTGTGCAGTCTCTTATCTGGGAGAAATGGGTTTGATTCCCCCACTCCTCCCCTTGCAACTGCTGATGTGACCTTGAATCAGTCACAAGTTATTGTGGAGTTGTGGAGCTCCATCTACTTCTGTTGTGGGGAGGGGGAGGGAAAGGAGATTGTAAGCTACTGAGACTCCTTCAAGTCTCAATTATCTGAGATGCCTTCAAGTTGTGAAAGGTGGGGTATAAATCCAGTCTCCTCCTCCTCTTCTTCAGTACAAGGTCATGAGAAGCCTAGAGTAAGCTAAGCTTTATAATGGAGATGTGCAGAAATGTATGTAGTTTGATTCTAGAATATATCCATGGTTATAGCTGCCTAAATAACTCAAGCTAGCCTGAGCTCATCAGAGCTTAGAAACTAAGCAGGGTCAACCATGGTTAGTGCTTGGATGGGAGAGGACTATGGTTAGTACTTGGGTCCACCAAGGAGGACCACGGTTGCCATGCACAAGAAGGCAGCCTCAAACCACATCTGTTCATCTCTGACTCTGAAAGCAACATAAGGGGTCACTATAAGTCAAATGTGACTTCACAGCGCTTTACTATTATTATCAGGGCTTTTTTTGTTGCAGGAGCTCCTTTGCATATTAGGCCACACTCCCCTGATGTAGCCGGTTCTCCAAGAGCTTACAGTAGGCCCTATACTAAGAGCCCTGAAAGCTCTTAGAGGATTGGCTACATAAGAGGGGTGTGACCTAATATGCAAAGGAGTTCCTGCTACAAAAAAAGTCCTGATTGTAATTACCTGCCATAACCATGGAGAAGGTTTCTTGCTCTCCATGCATGCAGCCCAACTGACATAAATCAAGAGGCCATGGATCTATGTAGCAGTAGAAAAAAAGCAAGAGTTCAGTAGCATCTTAAAGACTAACAACATTTGTGGTAGGGGAAAGCTCAACCCCTGTCACAAATGTTGTTAGTCTCTAAGGTGCCACTGGACTCTAGCTCTTTTCTACTGCTGCAGACATCCATCTTGATGGATATATGTAGTTAAGGATCTAACACAGGGGTAGGGAACCTTTTTTCTGCCAAGGGCCATATGGATATTTATAACATCATTCGCGGGCCATGAAAAATGATCAACTTTAAAACATTGCTCCATCGAGGGAGAATGATTCAGGCCAGCAAAATTAATGCAAATAATTTTCTATTTGAAGTTATGTGGGGAGAGCCTAATCTGGCACACACACACACTCAGCCTGCCACCCTGGGCAAATGCATAGGTCCAGGGCTTTTTTGTAGAAAAAGCCCAGCAGGAACTCAGTAGCATATTAGACCACATCCCCTGATATTAGCATATTAGCTCACACACTCATTAGCATATTAGGCCACACCCTCTGGGATAATCAAGTGCAAACTGAACTGTGACAGTAACTTTTCCAGGCCCTGCAGCAATTCCAGCCGACCAGCCAGACCCCAGGGAGGCTGCCACACAGTACATCTGGGCCCTGTGATCCCTGTCGGGCCTTGGGGAGGCTGCTGCACAGTGCAGCTGGGCCCCACAATCCTCGTTGGTCAGCCAGGGGGCTGCCACATGGCTCGATTCGGTCCAGCAATCCCCAAGGGCCACACCAAGTGACCTCGAGGGCCGTATATGGCTCTTGGGACAGAGGTTCCCCACCCCTGATCTAATAGAAGAAGCTACATAGAAGTTCTTGGACAGTCTCAACAAGGTTCTGCAAATCAAACAATTTCCTTATAAACAGCTGATGACATGGGAAACACAGTTCCTAAAATGTACTACTATAGATGACAGTAGTACAGAAACTCCACACATACAGAAAAAATAGACTTCATGGCGATGCATTTGGGCTGAATCCAGAGGAAAGATTCCCATCAGTAGAATAGGACTTTCTCGATGAAACCCAGAGGACCCCCTGAAATACTACTCCTGGGGGACAGTGGACGCCCCCCCCCAAAAAAAGAACCACAAGAGGAGAGAATCTACAGTTGAAGGAGGCAATAACATCCCCCCCTTCTGTTAGTAGAACACTGCCACTAGATCCAACTCACTGTTTGCACGTGGAAGCATTTAACCCATTCCACTCTCCACCTGAGGTGGTGCCATTCTGAAATGTTTCTGCCACTTCATATTGCATGCATTGCATGGATTAAAAACGACTACAAGCAAGATAAGATCAGAGCGGCTCTGAAATTGTGCTTGTTGCTTTCTTCCAGATGTTCCTGTGTGTTCTTGAATACTTCTCTTTCAACTAGTGTCCCAGTAAACTCTGATCACCTCCTGCAACAATCTGCAACTAATTTTCCCAGTACTTTGTTAGTGTGTTGCAAGTTAGCTTCTTTGATGCCGCCTTCTTTATGATCCTGGGTAGTATAAAGCCAGTTTCTTTCACACTTCACACTCACTTTGGAAAGCATATAATCCCGTTAGCTGGGAGCTAATTTGATTCTGATTGTTCCAATTGCATTTTCAAAGTCCCGCTAATCATTTTGACAATGTTTTCTTTTTCTATCTAGGGTGTTCAGAAAGCAAGGCAGAAACATAAACAAAGGGAAGGAGGAGGAGAAAGAGGAAAAGGAGGAGGAGGAGGAGGAGAAGGTGGAGAAGGAGGCAGGGGCGTAGACTTTCAATTTCCTGGGGGGAGGGGGCTGGGGCCCAGCCAGAAGCATTTGATCCAGTGACATCATAGAGAGGAGCCAGTGACTTCACAGAGAGGGGCCTCCATTATCACTACCTATGAATTTATAGAGAAGCTCCCTCCCTGTAAATTTAGGGAGCACCCCCCCCCCCAACAATGCCCATGGACTGGGCCAAACCCAGGAAAAGGTGGGAGTTTGCCAGTGGTTATAGTGGTATCTCAGAGGTCTCTTGCTGTGTCCTGTTTTTGAATAGAATAGTCACTTTAAGATCTGCAAATATACGTATCATGTGCATAGGACAAACCAATGGTCACAAATTTGACAGTAAAAGGCAATACAGAAAAGCTTTAGGGGAACAGTTTATAAGTTTCCCTGGATGCTCACTTACTGGTGTCTTGTTTCTGCCTCATTAATAAAGTATGATTGTACTGAAATTGACAAAACTATGGCATCACAGATACTTTTGTTTGATAAATTCATAGGTCTCCGACCCAGGGCAGAATACAAAACAGTTTCTGGGCGCTCAATTTCTGAGCAATGTACAAAGTTCAGAGTTAGTGGCAATGTTGTTCTCACTTCAAACTCATACCTTACAAAGTGAGTACAAGTACAAGTACATTTTTGAGGCAATTCAGAACAGTGCCCATGGCGCATGATCCCATACCACCTAGGATTTTATATACCTTGGCCTCTTAGAACACTGCTTAGAAATTCCACCTTAAAACCCCGGATATTCAGAACAAATCATTAATGAAAATCACATGATTCAATTTATGGGAAATGACTGCATTCCTGTGCATGGTATATTTCTGCTCTTTAGGTTCAGCTTGCAAAACACACTGGACTTCAACAAATGAAGACAAAACACTTCAGACAGCTGAAAGACAACTTTGACTTTTAATTAACAATGCAAACTGTTTCTTTAGAAATTACTTTTCGAAATTGCACTACAAACAAATATTCTCCCAATCCCCTGTTACTCCTTCTGCTCCTACAAGCATCCTCTCCTGCCATATCCCACCTCCCCACCCCAGCAGTTGCCACGTGCTGCATGACTTGTGGCCAATCTTAAAGATTGCTTCATCTAAGTACATTATCCACTTTAAAAGAAGCCGCATTTGATATATCCAAACTTCCTTGGATATACAGTGCACAAAAGTACACAATATCTTATGTACGGAGGAGATTCTACTAGCACAGGTTTCTCCCTTTTACACACACACACACACACACACACACACACACACTGACTTTACCCAAATGAACATACTTATTCATCCAGCAATCAAGCTAAGCCATTCTGATTTCCCTCCTGGCATTCTGTATCTTTCCTCATAGTATCCTCGGAATAACAGTGTTACAGACTAAAGATGTCCATGCATTGCATGGCACATGTTGAAATTAATGCACATGGAAGAGGTATGGGCACAGAATCCCTTGCATGTGTTGAAAATGAGATGCATAGAAGGGTCATGGATACTTCTGTTGGCCATACCCCTCTACCTGTATGTGATGCCTGTGAGAGTGGAGTCTTCATGTGTACACAGTTTGTAAGTTTGGCGTAGTGGTTAAGTGTGTGGGTCCAGTTTGGGGTAGTGGTTAAGTGTGTGGACCGGGTTCGATTCCCCACCCCTCCACTGGCAGCTGCTGGAATGGCCTTGGGTCTGCCATAGCTCTTGCAGAGCAGTCCTTGGAAAGGCAGCTTCTGGGAGAGCTCTGTCAGCCCCACCTACCTCTCAGGGTGTCTGTTGTGGGGGAGGAAGGTAAAGGAGACTGTAGGCCACTCTGAGATTCAGGGTGAAGGATGGGGTATAAATCTAATATCTTTGTATCTTCTTCTTCATAAGTTTAGGATTCATCAGGAGCTCACAGGAGCACAGCTCCTGAACCTCCATCCAGGGTCTGCATGCAGTAGGGAGTTCTCTCCCCACTGCACACAGATCCCGGGGCATATGCAAATGAGATATTCTACTGAGCTCCTGCACCTTTTCCCCTACAAAATGATTCCTGGTGCTCTCCATTCTCATGAGCAGCCTACTTCGATTTCAACATTGCTTAGAGTATCCACAGGGAAGAAAAGCAGAGTACAAATATATATTCAAAGTATGAATATTTAAGGACCACTGAGAGTACATCTTTATCAAACATTCCCAATCACAGAGGCAATTCTATGTGCACATGAAATTCAATGCTCACAAGCTATCTTCTTTGATTTCAATGTTGCTTGAAAGCGGAATATAAATATTTAAACAAATACCTAAGCCTCGTGCAACAATGCACAAATTAATCAGGTCATTAATTTAAAACCTCTGTTACTTACAAAGAAATTAGATGGTTCCTACTCTGTATCTTGTTCCTTGAAATCCATGATGACAACCACGATCAATTCTAAAGTGTCTTTCACGGGTCATTTGTTTAATCCTTAATCAACTCAGATTCCATTATGCTAGCCGGGCGACAGGAAAAATAGGAAGTTTAAAAACATAAACACAATTTCAGTGTGTTTATTTTCCCCAAATTTGGGGGGGACCCTCCAATTTAGTTAGCTGCTGGACACGCCCTGTCCACTCAAGAGCAAATTCCTTTATCCTTCAGAAGACCAATCTAATGGTATCATCTGTTCACTTGGACTGAAATGGTAGAGAATGGAAACCAGAGCCTGAAAAAAATAAAATTAAGATTCACAACCTGCTGGGCATTTCTCCAAGACAAGTCCTTTTGAAAGACCCAAGAATCCACACCAATAGCCATTGTGCTGGAGATCTTCCACAGATAGTTTTGAGTTCATCTTTCATTTGTATTCCACTTTTCCTCCAAGTTATTCAAGATAGGGTATGTCGGATCGCCAAGCCTTACGCGGCCTGGGACCAACATCCCTGCAGGACCGTCTCCTTCCATATATGCCCAGGAGGTCATTACGTTCGGCCTCCCAACATCTGTTGGCCATCCCTGGCCCAAGAGATGCCCGCCTTGCCTCAACTAGGGCCGGGGCTTTTCTGGTCCTGGCCCCGATCTGGTGGAATCAGCTTCCTACAGAGATCTGGGCCCTACCTGGCTTATTAGCCTTCCGCAGAGCCTGTAAAATGGAGCTATTCCACCAGGCTTTTACTTGAGGCTGTGGGCGTCTATTCTAGTTGAACTCCCCTATCGGCCCTGTCACCTGTGGATTCTCATCTGCCACCTCTATGAGATATCATGATGTGAGACGGCCAGGCTGGGTAACTTCTCTGAGTGCTGTTGAGCTGTCTGTTTTTAAAATGTTTTTATTGTGTTTTATTGTTTTATCATACGCTGTTCTCCACCCTCAGCCCTATGGGGAACGGGCGGGATAGAAATATACTAAAGTAAATAAATAAACTCTATAATGCTCAACTTAAAACATTAAAAGAAGTTTGAAGAAGTTCATGTGGCAAAAAAAGGGAAGGGTTTAGTGAGCTTAGCAACAAAACAAGAAGCTGAGGAGAGAGGGGGTGGGGAGAGAGAAATATCAATTTCACGCTCACCTTACGCCGCTTTCACGTTTGTCTCCTCAGCACGGCTTCCTTCTGATTTCCCACTATCTGCCCCGGGGCTGCAGCAAGGATCGGCGTTTTCTTAGCAGTTTCTGTTTGCTGCGCAGAAATGCCGGTCCTTGCTGCAGCCCCGGGGCAGATAGTGGGAAATCGGAAGGAAGCTGTGAACATGGGAGCGGCATAATGTGAGTGTGAAATTGGTCAGAGGGAAAGGGGGGCAGAGAGAGAGAAGGGTTGTCTTTTGACAGTCACAAGTGGGAGCAAGTTGAGCCCATTAGTGGCTCAGGGCTCCTGGTGGTGCGGAGCTATAAGACAACGTTGGGCACAAGTCATACCCTGCATCTTCTCCAGTTCTGCTGCCACCATAAGCACTGCCTTAACATGCCTCAGTTGCTTGGCCCAGGGATAGGGCTGCCAGGGGTCATTTTGTAGAAAAACAGGTGGCGGAGCTCATCCAGGGGTTGTTATGCAGCTGCACATGCTATTGGATGGACAAGGAGATGGGACTCTCAGAAGGAGGAGGTGGAACTCTCAGAAAGGTTCAGGAGCTGCGCTCCTGTGAGCTCCCATTGAATCCAAGGCCTGAGGCTGCCAACTCCAAGTTCAGATATGCCTGGATATTTGGGGTAGACCCTGGGAATGGCAGGGTTTGGGGAGGGGAGGGGCCTCAGCAGGGTATAATGTCCTAGAGCCCACCTTCTAAAGCTGCTGTATTGACCAAGTGACCAGTCACTGCAGTCTGAATATCAGTCAGGGGTGGCGCTAAGGTGCCGGCACAAAGCCAGCATCCCAGGCAAGGCTCTGCCACACACACACACACACACCCGCCCCAATGCAGAAGCCTGAGTGCACACAAGAGCACAGCAACCCAGCCAGGGAGCCTCTGCTTCCCGTCTGTGCTGGAAGAACAGATAAGGAAGGCGAAGCCATGTTTGCCAGCCGGGGCGCAGGCATAAGACACGCTGCTTTGCAGTGTATTTCAAAGAACTCAGGCACATAGGTGGGTGGGAGGGTGAAAACCGCCACCCCCTCCTAGGCCTGAGCCCCAGGCAGCTACCGAATACTGCCTTATGGATGCCCCAGTCCTGCTATCTAGGCTTGCCAGACCCCGGTCCGGGTGGGGGTTCCCCAATTTTGAAGTCTCCAATCCGCTTCAGGCCAGCTAACCAATGCAGAAAGCGCCTCTCCAACAGCTCCCCAAACAGCCCCATCCTGTGTCAATGGCGGGCACGTCTGCCCCACCCTTCCCACTGCAAAACGGCTCCCTCCTACCCCCTGCCAGCCAGGTAAGTAGACCTAAAACACAAAAAAGGAGAATCACGGAAAGGTTGAAAGCCAAGGAAATACCGTGATATACTAACGAAAGCAGCTTCTTATAATTTATATTAATTTTATCAAACATTTCAAACACAGTGGTAATCAACGCACAATTCAAAGAACATAGCTTGCGCTGGGTAAGGTATATTTACAAATATAAATCTAATGCAACTAAGCCCACAAAAATATTTGACAGAGAATCATTGCCACTAAAGTGCAAAGTGCAGAAAGGTTCTTTTATACGAGGTACAATTCTGAAAGTTCGTCACTTAGCTCTTTCGTCATAGAAGACTCCACCAAAACCACCTCTGACGGAGCCCGGTGCCGGCTGATGCTTTGCTGCGCCGTTTCAAGATCTCTTTGTCAAAGAGAGGGTGTCTGAAGTTCTTCCAATTCGTTCAATATAGAAATATACCGGGGCGGCCAACAGTAGCTCTCCAGATGTTTTTTGCCTACAACTCCCATCAGCCCCAGCCAGCATGGCCAATGGATGGGGCTGATGGGAGTTGTAGGCAAAAACATCTGGAGAGCTACCATTGACCACCCCTGAAATATACAGTAGCACATACAAGCACGATACAAAACCTTCATATGGCGTATCACAGTGATAAGCCATGTGAAGGTTTTGTGTCGTGCTTGTATTTGCTACTGTATATTTCTATATTGAACGAATTGAAAGAACTTCAGACATTCCCTCTTTGACAAAGAGATCTTAAAATGGCCCCTGCTGGTGGCTAGGGGCACCCCAGACACCCAAAGGGGGGGGGGAATATAACCTGGCAGATTCAATAAGAATTAATAGATCACTGGAAGACAGAGATATACACAGAATTTGGTCGCTGATGATATAAAAGAAAAGAAGCTTTAGGTTTCTGCAATGCCTTCAAATGCAAGATAGATGCAAAGGATTTCAGAGGGCCGCTATTCATCCGTTATTCGAGGAGCAGATGGTCCCAGTGAAAGCCTACTGCGGTATGACTATGTCAGTGGCAGGGTTACCCATTTCAAGAGCCTA